>NC_084530.1:31662184-31962184 GCF_024500275.1 Phycodurus eques
GAAAGTCCTAAGTATGGAGAAAGAGGATCTGCTTATGATCCAAAACACAATAGCTCATCTGTGAAGCATGGTGGAGGTTATGTCATGACTTGGGCTCGCATGGCTGCTTCTGGAACGGGCTCACTCGTCTTTATTGATGATGTCACTCACGATGGTAGCAGCAGAATGAATTCTGAAGTCTACAAAACCATTTTGTCTGGCAATCGACAGAAAAATACATCCAAACTCATCGGGAGAAGCTTCATCATGCAACAAGACAATGACCCAAAACACACTGCCAACACAACAAAGGACTTTATCAGGGGGAAAAAGTGGAAGGTCTTAGACTGGCCAAGTCAATCACCGGACCTTAACCCAATAGAGCATGCATTTTACCTCCTGAAGAGGAGACTGATGGGAGACACCCTCAGAAACAAACAAGAACCGAAAGAGGCTGCAGTAAAGGCCTGGAAAAGCATTTCAAATGAAGAATGCAACAATCTGGTTAAGTCAATGGGTCGCAGGCTTGATGCAGTTTATAGCAAGTAAGGGTTATGCCAACAAATATTTAATGTTATTCACTTGAAGTTCATTTAATCAGGTCTGTTCCAGTACTTTTGCTCACTTGGAAAGTGGGTGGCTTCAAACGAAAGGTGGTCTGTCCTGAGTTGTTGCAATACCTTTGCTCACTTGAAAGTAGTCTTTACACGATCAGGATTTTGGGGGCCGATCAAGCGATAACCAATCCCTGATCCGATCACAATATGGTGCAATGTGTCTATTTAAATGACTTTTTCATTTACTGTCTATACACTTGTGTACTGTGTGTCTTCAAAAGTATTCACTAGTCCAGTGATTGCCAACCAGTGTGCCTTGGCACATTAGTGTGCCATGAGCGATCTTCAGGTGTGCCTTGGAAATTTATCAAATTTTACTTAACTGCTCAAAAAAATATTCATTTACAATAATGTATCTTTGTTCCTCTATTTATGCCAGTGAGGCATAGTGACAGACAGAACAAATAAAAGCTCTTCTATTAGATGGCAGCAAGTACATACAGTAATTACTGTGTGTCTACTTTTTGTGCCATTTTTGTTTGTTCGTGCCGTGAGATTTTACAATTGGAAAATATTTGCCTTCGCTCCATAAAGGTTGGAAATCACTGCTCTAGTCAGATCATGTATTCTAATCAGTCAGATCAAACCAACATTACAACATGACAGGAATAATGGGTGCTGACTGACTGTAATTGAATTACTTTGTTGAAATTAAATGACTTCACACACACCGAAACCTGAGCGCATGGTTCGACATGACTCCATATTTACGTACAACTGTTAGTGCTAGCACTAGCTTTTGACAACATGTTTTGTTGCCTGCTTGCGAGCCGTATCGTATTAAAAGTACGTGAACATACCTCAAGCGAGCCTTAAATGAACGCAATTTCCCGAGCACCGGTGTCCACCAGCACACGTTTATCCCCATTTTGTTTTTATACTACACGCGTCGCGATGTCGTCGCCATGGCAACGAGAGTCCTTGCACGCTGGCAGCTAGATCCATTACACACATCCACCATCCACAAACAGATGTAATTTCTGAATATTTCTCCGCGGCGGACTCATATACGAGTGCATTGGCCTGAGGTTCCGCGCGTGCGCTCGGGATACGTCACAGGAGTTGACGAGACCAGAAAAAACACTTTAACAAAGCTAAACTCAACCACCAAGTCCCGAAATACAAGCAGCACCGACCAGGGAAAATAACATTTTGGTTCACTGCTATACTACGCTAGAAAACTCATACCGTGCCAAACCTCGTGCCGCCCTGGGCTCGTCTGATCACTGCTTAATTCACTGAATACCGACATACAGGAAAGAACTTAAATGCGTGAAGCCGACAGTGAAAACAGTGAAAAAGTGGGCCAATGAAGCGAAGATGGAACTTCAGAGCTGTTTAGACTGCACAGACTGGAGTGTCTTTGAAAATTCAGCTGGCAGCCAGGATGAATAATCGGACACTGTTACATCTTATATCAGTTTCTGTGAAGAGGTGTGTGTACCAACAAAGTCATTTCTCACTTTCAACAACAACAAGCCGTGGTTCACTGCCAAACCTCAGCAGCTTCGCCAAGCTAAGGAGGACGCATATCAGAGCGGGGACAGGGCCCTGTATAATCGAGCTAGAAACCAGCTGACTAAAGAAATTAATATTGCAAAGAGGATCTATGCAGCAAAGTTGGAAAAACAGTTTAGCGCGAACGACTCTAAATCAGTCTGGCATGCATTCCAATCGCTGACCAATTACAAGCGACGATCCCCCCAAGATGAGAACAATAGTAGACTAGCCAACGACTTGAATACCTTCTACTGCAGATTTGAAATGGACACTTTCACACCCACGCAGCCGCACCACCGACCACAATCACACCACCAACTTCTGCGTTAACCATCCGCGAACAGGATGTGAGACGCATCTTCAATCAACAAAAGATTAAGAAAGCGGCAGGCCCGGACCATGTGTCCCCATCCTGCCTCAAAGTCTGCGTGGACCAGCTCGCGCCAGTCTTCACTCAGATCGTCAATAGATCTCTGGAACTGTGCGAAGTACCATCCTGTTTCAAACGCTCCACCATCATTCCTGTCCCCAAGAAACCTGCAATCTCGGGTCTAAATGACTACAGGCCTGTCGCCTTGACATCTGTGGTCATGAAGTCCTTTGAACGTCTCTTGCCGGACCACCTCAAGAGGGTCACGGGTCCCCCGCCGGACCCCCTGCAGTTTGCCTACCGAGCGAACAAGTCTGCGGATGATGCGGTCAACGTGGGACCGCACTTCATCCTAGAACACCTCGACAGTGCAAAACCTACGCGAAGATCCTGTTCGTGGACTTCAGCTCAGCGTTCAACACCATCATCCCCGAACTCCTCTCCTCCAAGCTTCTCCAGCTCAGCGTCTCACCTGCCATCTGCCAGTGGATTTACAGCTTCCTGACGGGCAGGACATGGGAGGTGAGGCTGCGTGAGGCTCATCCACACGCAGCATCAGCACTGGGGTGCCCCAAGGTTGTGTCCTCTCTCCGCTGCTCTTCTCTCTCTACAAGAACGACTGCACCTCAGCGCAGCCGGCTGTCAAACTCCTGAAGTTTGCAGATGACACCGCTGTCGTCGGCCTCATCGAGGACTGTGACGAGCCTGCATATCGACAGGAAGCGGAGCGGCCGGAGCTGCGGTGCGGCCGACACAACCTGGAGCTGAACACGCTCAAGACTGGAGATTATCGTGGACTTCAGGAGGCATCCTTTGCCACAGCTGCCCCCCACGATGTCCAGCTCCCTTGTGTCAACCGTCGAGTCCTTCAAGTTCCTGGGAATTACAATCTCTCAGGACCTGAAGTGGGCGATCGACATCAACTCTGTCCTCAAAAAGGCCCAGCAGAGGATGTACTTCCTGCGGCTTCTGAGAGAGCACGGCCTGCCACCGGAGCTGCTGAGGCGTTCGACACAGCGGTCATCGAATCAGTCCTGTGTTCTTCCATCACAGTCTGGTTCGGTGCTGCCACAAAAAAGGACAAACTCCGACTACGACGGACAATCAAAACTGCTGAAAGGATTGTCGGTACCCCCCTAGCCACCCTTGAGGACTTGCACGCTGCCAGAACTAAGACAAGAGCGTGCAAAATCCTCTCGGACCCTCCGCATCCCGGTCACCGGCTCTTCCGGCTCCTTGCCTCAGGTAGGCGCTACCGATCAATGCAAACTACAACTAGCAGACATTCCAACAGCTTCTTCCCTCTTGCGGTCAACTTCTGAAACAGCTAACCTACAATTCCATTACAACATGCTGCCAATTGTCTTTTTGTCTTGAGTTTGTTGTCACATTTCTGTGGGGCCAATGATATATTACTCGCGCACTCACTGTAGTTGTACTAGTGGCTCCAACTACCGGAGACAAATTCCTTGTGTGTTTTTTGGACATAGTTGGCAAATAAAGATGATTCTGATTTTGATTATTGCTTATTTATCAGCTATTTTGTGCGCGAAACTACGACTTCGACGTCTGCTTTGGGCGCCGTTTGTGCCAATCCAATTTAAGCGCTAGTGAAGTTTAAGTCTAATTCACCAATCAAGCGACACAAGAAAGTCACATGACCTAACACAATGTCTTCTATTGGGCTTCCCGGGCATCGGTATTCACACTTGATAAGCCAGCCCGGCTGACGGTCGTGCCTACGTGGTGGCCATGTTGGGAAGGTCGTCGTTACCATGAAGGAAACGGCGAATCTACTCCTGTTTACATTTAGACAAACAAAAACAACAGCTAACATGTATTGTAGTATTTGTCTGGCACTGTCTGCCCAAACGTGGATATTTATAAGTAGGCTTTACTTGATCAGGATTGTTGGGGCCGATCAGCGAGTTTAAAAAAACGATAACCGATCACGTGATAGAGGAATGTCTATTTAAATGACCTGTTCATTTACTGTGTATACTTGTGTACTTAAATAATAATGTATCTTTTTTCCTCCCAGTAAGGCATAGAGACAGACAGAACAAATGAATGGTCTTCTATTAGATGGCAGGACGTACATACAGTCATGAATGGATCCACTTTTTGTGACATTTTTGTTTGTTGGTGTGCCGTGAGATTTTTCAATTGTAAAACATGTTTTTGGCTCCATGAAGGTTGGAAATGACTGCTCTCGTCAGATCGTGGTCAAACCAACATGACAACATGACAGAAAGAATGGGTGCTAACTTACTGCAATTAAATTACTTTATTTCTAATTGAATGACTTCACCCCCACCGAAACTTTAGAGCATGATTCGACAGAACGGCGGCATGTTTACGTCCCACCGTTCGTGGTACCGCTAGCTTGCTAGGCTACATAACATTCTGTTGCCTGCTTGCGAGCCGTATGGTATTCAAAGCACGTGAACATACCTCAATGAATGAAAGTTCTCTCCAGAGCACCGGTGACCACCAACACGGTTATCTCCATTTTGTCCTTATAATACAGTCGGCGCGATCCACTCTTCTTCTTGTTGACGTCATTGATCGGATCGGCGAATTATGACATTAAAGACGATCAGCATAACATGCTAATTATCGGCCGATAAAATCGGTGTAAAGTCTACTTATAACTTAAGAAAACACTGCAGTAAATTGCAAATGTTTTTGTTTTATATATATATATATATATATATATATATATATATATTAAAGTGTATTGTTTGTGCTATTTACTAAGTACTTGAGTCATTATTTCACGGAGTACTTTTTACTTTTTTTTCTTACATGTTTTTCATGCTTTTGGTGTTTGCATTTTGGATGTCTACTTGAAAATTGGGTGGCTTCAAACAAAAGGTGCTCTGTCCTGAGTTGTTGAACACATCTAGATGTGAAAACCAGGAAATAAATGATGGAATTCTGAACTTTTGTCTTTTGAGCTGAAACCCAAATGCCTTCACTATACAACAAAAACAAAGGAATTAACCTTGCTGTTGCAATACTTTTGGAGGGGACTGTATACGTGTGTGTGTGTGTGTGTGTGTGTGTGTGTGTGTGTCTAGACCGACATTTGCGGTAGTGGCAGCGATCGGGCGACATGGCGAGGTCCCGCGTGATAGGTTGAATCGG
The DNA here is from genome assembly GCF_024500275.1 of Phycodurus eques. NCBI lineage: Eukaryota > Metazoa > Chordata > Actinopteri > Syngnathiformes > Syngnathidae > Phycodurus > Phycodurus eques. Next base: position 31,667,801 of record NC_084530.1, read on the forward strand.
CCTGAACGGTCGCAGCGCGGCGAAGTCCCGGACGGTGCGCTCGGCTGACCCCTGACCTCTACCCCTCAGGACGTGGACAGCATCTTCAGCCGCGTGGTGGACGTCCACGAGGTGACGGCCAAGATGCTGGGCCTCGTGGAGGACGCGGTGGAGATGACGGACGAGTGCCGCCCGCACCCGCTGGTGGGCAGCTGCTTCGAGGACCTGGCTGAGGTGGGTCGGCGCCCGCCGCCCGCTTTTTTGGCTTACGCCGCACTCTTCCTTGCTTCTCTCCTTCCCGACACGTTGCTAGCCATTCGTTGGCCTGTTTGACCTCTCGGCTGCGCTTCTTTACAACTTCTCCACTTCTGCTTCTCGTGTAGACCTGCGTACAAGTTCTTCATCGATCCATTATTTTTTTTTCCACTAATTGATGAATCTGAATAAAAAACATTTCCATCCCTTCATTTCAAATGGGCCGTGCAGAAAAGTGCACAAACAGCAGCAACCTGTTTGTGCATGAACATGGCAGAGCTCTTAAAGTAATCAATTACGATTAAAGGGAACTTTACAATCGCCCGTGGACCAACACACAAAAACATGCAAATGTATGCGAAACAATATCTGCTAAAAATAGTGTTTTTGTCCTCCTTTGTCCTTTTCGTCAGCCTCAAGTGCCACATGAAGATTTTTAGGCACTCTTCACCTCGTATGAATTTCATTTCGATCTTACATAGAAGAGGTGAAATTGATGAAGGGTTAATAAGAAGTGGCCATTTAGCTCAACATCAACCCCCCCGCCCCCCAATTCAAATAAGTCCATTTACCCAGCGTTTAGTCTTTGACTTTATGCAAAGTACAAAACATCAATAAATCTAAATTATAATCATGAATTTAAAAAGGTGTGACGTCATACTTTACCTGTGAAAAACAAACCCGTATTTGTTTATTTACAAAGCGAGCGTAAACGAGATGAGTGCTGCGCAGCACTGCGCTTCCACTGATGTCCACTGGGTGGCACAAAAGAATCCCCAAAGTTTGACGGGGGGCACACCGCAGGTAGGACTTCCCTCAGAGGGACGTACCAATGAATTAACACCTCATATAATTACGTACAGTATAGACAACAGATTGATGAAGAACCAGTTTAGAAATGAGAAGCCTATAAAAACATGTTCAACTATTACATTTCTTTTCAAAGGGGGATTGGTAACAAAAAAAGCTTGCAACCTTATTCCACTAGAACACAGAGGAATTTGGTTTTGCTTTCGCGGGCTACATAAAATGGCGTGGCAGGCCTGATCGGGGTAACTTAATTTACATGCTATATTTCCAAAAGAACATCGAATGTTGTCACTTGTACCCAAATTAAAATTCTATTGAGAGCAAGTCGGTTTGGCTAGCATGAGCATAAAGTGTATTTTGGGTGCGAACTGAGCACTTAGGTTTGCCCGATCTCCAGTCTGCCTCTGCGCACGTTGCAGCGTCAGCACGTGATTGTGATTGCTTCATCGCGATCTTATCATTAATCAGCATTGCTGACCGCATCCAAGTTAGGCGTTTTGCTTTAGAGATGTAAAAATGCGCACCGCCACCACCGATCGCTAATCAAATGTAGCGATTTTTATCAATTTGTTGTTGCAGCCCGGTTCTCCTCTTCTCTCTCTCGCTCCATCTCTCCACCCGTCTCTTTCTCTCTCGCTCTGGTGCTCGTGTTCTCGCGTGGTCTCTCTGTCTTTCTCTCTCTCTCCATCTGTTTCTCGCTCGCTCTCAGGTTCTTTCTGTCTTTATGCCAGCCTTTCTCTTTTTCTTGCTTCCTCGCTCGCTTTTTGGTTGCGTCCAAGTACTCGTTTCCTCCGCGACAGAGCTTTGGCTCCAACTTGTGGCGTTTTCCACAAATCACGTAGGACAGGTTAAATGAAAATCTGACCGAAGTGTTCGTAAATAGGGCAGCGTGCGTCTAAAGCCCGACGCATACAATTGAATTGATCTATCTGCTGTTCTCTCCTCCGATCGGCCGGCCGTCCGTCACGCAGGAGCTGGCCTTCGACCCGTACGAGACGTACGCTCAGGACGTGCTTCGCTCCGGCTTCCATCAGCACTTCCTGAGCCAGGTGACCAAACCCGGCGCCGCCTTCCACCTTCAGGTGAGCCCCGCCCACTGCCCTCTGACCTGATGATGTCATCAGTGAATAAATGTAGTCATTGGGGAATAAAGGTCAGAGGACAAAGATGTGATGGGGTCAGTTCAATTTCACATTTGCATCGTTTCTATGTTGTGTAATACATGCACGTACCGATCATGTTCACTGCATCTCGAAGCAACTTGTTGACTTACCAAGTGTGCAAGCTGAAATTGCTCAGTAAGGTTTTTTTCCTTAGCCGATTGGGAGGTTTAGTTCAGGGGATGTCGTCAATCTTTGTCAACTGGGGGCCTGTGAAACCCTTTGAAGACGCATTTGTGGTGAAGAAGGAAAAACAACTCAACTTGACTTTCTGCAAAGTAAAAGACGCATTTGTCCTTACGTGAGTCCTTGCTGCCGCTTTATAGTCAAATTGCCAGTATTGCTAATTCCAATCCAATTCAACTTTATTTATCGAGCACTTTTCATACAATGAAAAGGCTCGGCCACTACAGGAGCTTGAAATGCTTCTTCCGAAGTCACCCCTTCGTTGCCCGGCCGGTGTATTTGGCATCGTTGTCATGCTGATATTTCTGTTTCAATTGCACTCATTTATTTCTCTTTGTTTTCAATGTTTCTAAGCTGTTTTTTTCCCTTTGTTTTAAAATGCTTTTCCTCATCAAAAGCACATTGAGTTACCTTGTGTATGAAATGCGATATATTTGCTTCGTCGTTTGACACTCCAGTTGAAGTTCACTGTAAAACTAAACTCACTTAACAAAAGAATGACACCTATTGAATATTCAAGTGCGTCCCAGCCTTCGTTTCTTTCTTCGTTTTTGTTCGCAAAAAATCGCTTGCTCAAAGCTAACCCATTGTATAAAAAACACCATTGACGAGCTCACGAAAATTAACATTGAACTTATATCGCTCAAAATGAATATTGGTAAACAAACGCTGTGTAAACAGGCAGTATAACAATATTCTCTGGCATATATTCTTCAAACTGTGAAAAAGGACATATGAACAATATTTAATCGTGAAAGTGTGTGTCTCATTGCATGCGCCACACTGCCCCGCAGAGGTCAAGACTTGCACAGCAGGAGCAGGAACAGGAACAGGAACAGGAACCCAACAATGCCGGCCGGCGCACACAGGGACAGCTTAGCACCTGGACCCTCACCACATGATTCCTATCCGCCACGACATTGCCCATAAAACCGAACCGCGGTTGCATTAAGAAGTTCCAAAGTATATTGCCGCACGTCAACGTTGACAAAGCAACAGTCAAAAATCGAACTGAATTGAACTTGAATTGTTATTTTGCACTTTAACATTTGTATTTATTACGGAGGTTATTTTTCAGGGTTTTTAACTTGGTTAAATGTAGAATATGCTTATGTTCAAGTTAAGCAGTGGTTATGTTGCAATTTGAAAAAATGCAACCAAAAATGTTTTTATTGTTGGTTATTTTTCAGGATTTTCGAATATTCTTTTTATTCATTTTATTCAATTGTGGTACATTCCTATATTTGAAGTTTATGTAACCCATTGGTTAATAATAAATGGGTCTCTTTTTCTCAGCTGATTATTGATGATGATGTTGATGATTGTTGTGTCCGCAGTCCATCTGCGAAGGCTTTAAGGAGGCCGTGCAGTACGTCCTGCCTCGACTGCTGCTCACGCCCGTGTACTACTGCCTGCACCTCTTCGACATCATCAAGGTAACACCAACGCAAAACCACCACATTTTTGTTTCTTCTTATTTTTTTCATATAAAATAAAGTGCTATTTCGCTCCAGAAAAATACAAATAAAATCTGAAACATGTTCCTCCAAAAATTGTGGACTTTCTGAAACGGATTAAAAGCATTCCAATTATTTCAAAGGAGAACACTGATTTGACAGACCACTAAATTGGCTTAACGAGTCTCAAGTCCACTGTAGTTGCTCGGCACGAAGATGCCACAATGTGGCACCAAAGCCGCCCCCATATGCTGCCGCACAGTGGATCCGCCGATCGGCATTTTTGTTTGTTTTTTGGAATTCAAATGTTTTCAATTTTTGTTTTTACTTTTTAGGGTTAGGGTTACCAACCCCCAAAACACCTTTTGGCCATTTCTCCTCACTTATTCAAGATGATGATTCTTAATTTTTAAAATATTTTTTTTTTTTGTTCTTCCTCAATGTAGTTATGATGGGTGTCAATTGTCTGCAGATTTTCACTATTTGCGGCCCGGTTCCGCTGCGCTGGGGTCCGGTGTACTTTAATTGCTAATGCCTGCGATTTCCCCCCCTCGACCTTCCCCAAAAATTTGCCGGTGGAACACTGCTAAGAGTGCTAACAATGCTAAAAACTGTGTGTGCGCACGTGTATTTGTGCATGTGGTTCTTGTATGTGCATGTGTCTGCACGTTTGTGCTTATATGTGTGCGCGCACGTGTGTCTGTGAGCGCGCATGTGTTGGGTGCATGTGCTTTGTGTGCACATGCTGGAGTTTACCTGTGTGTGTGTGCGCGTGTGTTGTAGCAACTGGAGGAGAAGAGCGAGGATGAGGAGGACAAGGAGTGTCTGAAGCAGGCCATCACAGCGCTGCTCAACCTTCAGAGCAGCATGGAGAGGATTTGCTCTCGGAGCCTGGCCAAGCGCAGACTCAGGTCCGTATGGAAAGTTCCATTGCGGGACTCCGCCCATCCTCCGGCTCCCCGGACCCAAATAGAGCGGCCGAGGGGCCGGCGGGAAGTGACGAGAGCAGGCGGGGCGGTCCCGCTCATTGTTCTGTTAGCAACGAGAACAGGGGAAAAAAAACAACAGACAAGCAGCAAACGGGCTTAGAGGAGAGCAGAGGCGGTGGCCGGCGCAGCTCAAGTGGAAACGTGGAGACGAGCCGGATGATTGACAGGTGGCTACGAAGACGTAAGTGCGAGTAGCCGCGTCAGCGTAGCCGCATTAGCGTAGCCGCGTTACCGTCTCGTGACGCGGTGTGTTCATACCTCAGGGGTTTATGTGCTGAAGTGATTAGCCAAAGATCAGCGCGCAGCATTTTTATTCGGGCTTCTGGTCATCCGTGTCACGTAGCGAGCGTTAGCGCCGTCACCGTCGTCGTGGCGATGACACCGTCGGATCCCCTGTCCTAGTTGTCGTCACCGTCAGACCTCACGATGACGGCCGATGACCTTTCTCTCTTTGATCACGTGATGAATACTTTGAATACTTGTTGTTTCAATTTTTTTTTTTTTTTTTTACAAATTGCTTGTTAATTAATTCATTGGGACTAGAATCAGGGTCATGTATAGGACCAGGAGTAGGATCGGTACGAACAGCTACAGGATCAAGACTACAATCGGCAGCAGGATTGCAATACAGTCCAGGATTAGGGTCTCTCCAGTTTCAGGTCAAGGATCAGGACTAGAATCAGGATTGTTACTAGAATCGGGTCCAGGATCAGGACTACACTCATGATCAGGACTAGAATCAGAACTAAAATCAGGATCTGTACTAGAATCAGGTACAGGGTGAGGATTATAATCAGGATCAGGACTGGATTCAGGACCAGGATTTGGATCACTGCTAGAGTCATGACAGGGTCAGACTAGAATAAGGACCAGTACTGGGATTGGCACAAAGTGTAGGGTCAGTACTAGAGTCAGTTTCAGGATGAGGACGAGGATTCGGTTCAGCACTACATTCAGGATTACCGCTATAACTTGGGCCCAGGATTAGAGTCCGAACTGGGATCAAGAGCAGGTGTAGGGTCAATACTACAATCAGGTCCAGTATGTAAGGACCAGAATCAGGTGTAGGACTAAAACCAGGATCAGGACTAGGGTGACGCTCAGGCGTGGTGCTGTGTTGTTGTCCTGACCGTGGTCATGTGGGCGGTGTCGTGCGTTGCAGCGAGTCGGCGTGCCGTCTCTCCAGCCAGCAGATGAAGGGCAAACACTTGGCCATCAAGAAGATGAACGAGATCCAGAAGAACATCGACGGCTGGGAGGGCAAAGACATCGGGCAGTGCTGCAACCACTTCATCATGGAGGGAACGCTGACCCGAGTGGGCGCCAAACACGAGCGCCACATCTTCCTGTTTGATGGCCTCATGATCTGCTGCAAGTCCAACCACGGACCGCCGCGCCTGCCTGGCGCCGGATCGGCCGCCGAGTACCGCCTCAAGGAGAAGTTCTTCATGCGCAAGGTTACAGAACGTTGCCGTGGGAAACAAAGATGGAGAATTTGGGAAATTTTACAAATTGGATCCTTTCCATTGGACTTAACTAGGAATTGAAGTATATTTATATAGTGGACATAGCCACTGATGACTGTGAGTAGGGAATGAATGAATGAATGAATGAATGAATGAATGATTCCAAACACAGTCGCTGTGTTTGGAATCATTCATCATTTCCTACTCTCAAACTATACATGCCTGCCAAACAGGCCTAAAAAATGTCTTGTAAATTTGACACACCACAGAAAAAAAAATCATGTTAACAAACCATACAATGAATGAATGGATAAAAAAATAGCAAAGTAGTATGTGAAATCAGGCTTCAAAATGGTCAAGAACGGACACATTCTTTGAGCTTCCAGACGATGTGGGCATGTTGCTGGGTGCTCTGAAAATCCCGCCTCCAGCTGTCAATCAAATACTTTTTCCATCGCGGATTCGCTGCTCTCGAGAGAGGACCGATACCCAGCAGGCGCTTTCACGGGCCGGAGAGAGTCGCTCTGCCCCTTCTGTTGTCGTTGAAATTCAGCGGGCCGTCGATCGACGGAGGGACTCGTCAGCCGCGACGCGCGGAGAAGGGAGGGGTGGGATTCCGTGGTGCACGTGTTACGAGTTGCAGCCTTTCCCCCCTCCTCTTCCTCGTCTGCCACGCGAGGGGCTGAAAGCCCTTCGCCGTTGCGCGGGACTTCGAGCGTGTACTCTCACCGCTGTGGGTCTGGCGCGGGGCCGCGGGGTGGCGGATACCGTGCGGTTCGTCGCCGCCTCTCAGCAGCCAGACGGCAGAGACGCGCTAGCCTAGAAAACAGCAAAAACACATTGCGCTTCAGGGAAGATGTATTATTCTCGAGTTGTGGCCATACTTTGATGGCGAATTGCTGTAACACTATATACTGGTAGAACTGGGTCCATTAGCAATGAGGGAGTGGCAATACCGCCGAATGGCCACTGCATGGAATGAAGATGCTGGTGTTTACATTGTGGGGGATGGAAAGCATGCAAACTCCACAGAACTGTGAGGCAGATGTGCTGGCCACTTCAAACATATTTAATGTATTTAGAACCAAAACGAGGATTTACGTTTTGGGCACTTTAAACGGTCGACTATATAGTTGACTCTATGGCTTAAACGATTACTCGAATACTTCCTAATCACTATTTCAGGATTTTTATCAAGCGGCCTATATCCCGTATTTTCACAACATAAGGCGCGACGTATTAAAAGGCGCGGTCTCAATTAAGGAGTCCATTTCTGTATTTAACACATACATAAGGCGCAGCGTATTATTGGGCGCAGACATGGTAAAACATACGCTATCTTAAAACCTACGGTAGCATGCATGCACGTTAAAAAAGTTTTTAAAAAAGCAGCGGGAGCAAAACTGAGTTCGGTTGTACTTTATTGACGTATTTGACAATGTACTCATGTTATTTTTTTGATCAATCCTCATCCACAAATCCATCAAAGTCCTCATCTTCTGTATCCGAAATGAACGAAATGAACCGGGCAAGTTCTCCGTCAAACACGCCGGGTTCCCTCTCGTCGTTGTCGGAGTGAGTTTCGTTGCCGGGGGGCTCTTTAGCAATGATGCCGGTGTTTTCCTGCTTCCTCCGCTTGCGAACCGCGGATTCGTTGATGTTGAATTCTTTCGCGGCTGCTCGATTTCCATGTTCCTCCGCGTAACTGAAAGCTTGCAGTTTAAACTGTGCTTCGTTAAGCGTGTCTCTTCGTAGGTGACATTTTCGGGCGTACTTAGCCAAACCGATGTTGTTTGCACATACCGGCGCTATATACCTACCGGCGGCGTGCCTTTAGCGTCCTCTTTCACCCGCACCCTTCCCCCTTTTAACGTCCGCTTTTCCTCTATATAAGCAGCGTGTCGGCAGGAAATGCTCCCAGTCAGTTAAGCGGAGCGCTCATCGAAGTCACACGACAACATTTACAGATTTTGGAACTCTGCGCACACATAATGCGCGGCGCATTATAAGGCGCCCCGTCCATTTTGGATAAAATTTAAGACTTTTAACTGCGCCTTATGGTAGTTGATTCTACATTTAGAACGGTTAATCGAATACTTTCTAATCACAACAAAGGAATTTTTATATAGTGGACGATTCATCAAACACTAATATCTATATCGGAAAGATTATATAGTGGACTACTTACAATCGGGCTGCCACTGTCAAACCTTTTTACAATCAATTATCCTATAGGTACTTCATCGACTAACTGAGTAATCGCCCCACCCCTCCAAAAAACATGGACGTATACAACCCCCCTCCCTGGTTGAAGCCTAAAGTCTGTTGGCATCGCATGCCCGCTAAGAGTGCACCTCGGGCGGGTATGAGTGAGCCGACCATTACGTGCATCTCGGGCGGACGATGTTGATGTTATTCGCGCATTTTAATTTTAATGCATGAATGCATTTTAATTTAGTTTCTGTTTTCAACTTTCCACATCTTAAAGTACGTTGCAACTAGCAATGCTAGGGGTAAGAGTACGTCGCGACTTACGATAGTAGTTAAAGATAACTCACCGTGCGGTGAATTCCACCTGATGTCAGGTGGCCTAGTGGTAACACAACCGTGTTGGGAAACAGAAAACCCCAGTTCAAATCCCTGTCACGGACAGTAACAACTAGGAGACTCAGGGCAAGATGCTATATCCCCATTCCAACTGAATATATATGGCTAACTGCCTTCCTCAATGAATGTTCGTGCCTGCACTGCCAACTTTCCACCAATAGGGGAATAGAGCTACAGTATATGGGGATGTGTCTGGATGGAAGGTGGCTTGTATGGCTCCGCGGAGCGAGGGGTCGAAGCAGACATATCTGTCTCGACCTAGTTCTCAAGTCGATTTATCCGAGCAAGTAGTTTTTTTTTTTTCTCCCCTCGCCCTAATTTTGGAATCTTTAAATAGTGGACTATATCGTTGACGATTCATCGAATGGTGCCTTATCAATATATAGGGAATTTTAGATATTGGTCAATATAGTTAAGTCATTTGGTCAATTCCGTGTTTATTCCAATAAATGCTGTAAATTTCCACCTTAGAAAATTGATTTTGCCACCCTCCGCAAGGTCCAGATCAACGACAAGGACGACAAGGAGGGCGAGTACCGGCACGCCTTTGAGATCATACTGAAGGACGGCAACAGCGTGGTGTTCGCCGCCAAGTCGGCCGAGGAGAAGAACGGCTGGATGGCGGCGCTGGTTTCGCTCCAGTACCGCAGCACGCTGGAGAGAATGCTGGATGCCGCCGTGCTACAGGAGGAGAAGGACGAGCACGTGCGTCTGCCAGCGCCCCACCTCTACCGCTTTGCCCAGCCCGACTCCGAGGAGAATGTGGTTTTTGAGGACAGCGTCCAGTCCAAGTCCGGCATCCCCGTGGTCAAGGCCGGCACCGTTCTCAAGCTCATCGAGAGGCTCACCTTCCACATGTACGCTGGTGAGTACGCAGGTCCAAGATTTGGATCTGTGGAAGAATCATGATGACTATTCAAAAATGGTCCAGGATCAGGGTCAGTCTAGAATCAGGTCCAGTATCAGGACTCCAGTCGTGATTAGACTAGAATCAGGATCAGGACTAGAACCAGTATCAAGATTTGGAATAGTGCTAGAATCAGGACAGGATCACGAGTAGAACCAGGAACAAGTGTAGGATCAGTGCTAGAATCGGGTCCAGGGTGAGGACTAGAATCAGGTTTAGGACCAGAACCAGGACCAACTGTGGGGTCAGTACTAAAGTCAGATCTGAGATGAGGTCTAGGTTCAGGATCAGGACTAAAAACAGGACCATGATTTGGATCAGTGCTACAATCTGGGCAGGATCCAGTATAGAATCGGGATTAGTACTAGGATCGGGACTAAGTGTAGCGTCAGTACTAGAATCGGGTTCAGGATGAGGACTAGGTTCAGAATCAGGACCACATTTTGGATTGGTGCTAGATTCAGGATCACTACAAGGATAGGGTCCAGGATTAGAGCCAGAACTAGAATTAGGACAAGGAGACCAGGATCAAGTATAGAATTATCATAATTGCTAGAACCAGTAACTAGTGTAGGGTTAGCACTAAAATCAGGTCCAGGATGAGGCCTTGAGCGCACGCTTGCCCGCGATGAGTCGTCGTTTTTCCTCTGCTGTCCTTTCTCCCACAGATCCAAATTTTGTCCGAACATTTCTGACCACGTACAGATCTTTCTGCAAACCGCAGGAGCTGCTGGACCTGCTCATCGAGAGGTAAAACTCGCACTTGCACACACAAATGAGAGTGATGACATCATCGTGGGTATGTTCAGGTTCGAGATTCCCGAGCCAAGACCCAATGACGTGGATCACCTGGACGGAGGAGAGCAGCCCCTCAGTGCAGAACTCAAACGCTTCCGCAAAGAATTTGTACAGCCTGTCCAGCTCAGGTACGCCAACATGTAAACTGCACGTACAGTGGATGTAAAAAGTCTCTACACGTCTGTTCCAATGCCAGGTTTTTGTGATATTAAAGACTAATCATTTCAAAACTTTACCTACAATTACTGTGACCTCGGACTGCAATCAGGTCCAGGATAGGGTCAGTCTAGAATTAGGTTCAGGATCAGGACTATAGTCGTGATCTGTACTAGAATGAGATCCAGGATGACGACTAGGATCGGGACCAGGATTTGGATCAATGCTAGAATAGGGGTGACTATTATAAAAGCGTGCAGGATTAGGCTCACTTCTAGAATCAGGTCAAGGATCAGGATTACAATCAGCATGGATCCTAGAATCAGGATCGGGACTATAACCAGGACCAGGATTTAGATCAGTGCTAGGTCATCATATCTTGTTGCACCCGAACTTCACCCATTGTAGGGCGGTAGTTTTTGCTTCCTTCAGGTCTTGATTGGAGCATTGGGGACTCAATTGGCATTCTTAAAGGATATGTTCATTGTTTGTGTTTCTTCACATGGACAGTTAGGGCTGTTGTCGAGTCACCATTTATGAAGATGGCCCTTGGTTTTCCCAACTTTTGTCTTTGCTCTGTTTAGAGTTACCCATTGTTTCCTGTTTAAGTTTGAGCCTGGGTACAGTGTTTTGTCGGAGTTAGGTCGCGCTTCGTCGTGTTGCCTGCTGTCAAGACTCTCGCCAGCGTTCCGTCCTGTACGAAGCGGCTTGAAGACGAGGGAGTAAGGATGTAACACTGTCGGGTTGATTTCCTTTACGGTTATAAAGCGTTTGCGAGACTTAAGTGTTTGCCTCACTTCTTGTTGTCCAAATGATAAGTGTTTGGGATCGTTAAGTTGTTTATATCAGTCAACTTCAGTGTTTGTTTCTCATTGGATGTGTGGTGGCAAAAGGCCTGTTACACGATAGGGCTGGCAGGAGTGTTGGTTTTAGAGCGCCCGTTATTATCTGATCAGTGATAGAAACAGGACAGGATCAGGACTAGAATGGATGGAAAGTTATAGGATTACTATGAGCTGTACAGCTCAATTGGGAAAAAAACATACAAACAAAAAACAAACGGCTCAGAACGTATTCAGAATCAGAATCATCTTTATTTGCCAAGTATGTCCAAAAAACACACAAGGAATTTGTCTCCGGTCGTCGGAGCCGCTCGAGTACGACAACAGACGGTCAATTGACAGAGAACGCTTTGGAGACAGGAAGACCTTGACAAAAAAAAAAAACAGTCACTGAGCAGTAAAGGGTAATGCCGGTACATTTTTACTTTTATTTTTTTTTGGACAATTGTGCAAAAAGATCCAGAGTCCTCTAGCACTTAGAGCAGTTCGAAAGACTACTATTGCAATAGTGCAATGACCATTGTGCAAAGGGTGCCGAGACTTCAAGCGAGTAGTGCGATAATCTGGGACAATGTCGATTGTGCAAATGTTGCAGATACTCCTCAATCAGTGTGCAAATGGAGCAGATGCTACTCTGGCATGAGTGGCCAGTATATGCAAATAGTGCAGCGTGGCGAGACAACTACAGTGAGTGCACGAGTAATCTAGAATTTTTTGTCTCGAACTCGAGACAAAAAATTGCCAGCATGTTGCAATGGAATTGTAGGTTAGGTGTTCAAGAAGTTGATTGCAAGAGGGAAGAAGCTGTTGGAATGTCTACTAGTTCTAGTTTGCATTGATCGGTAGCGCCTACCTGAGGGAAGGAGCCGGAAGATGCGCAGGGTCCGAGAGGATTTTGCACGCTCTTGTCTTAGTTCTTGTTTTAGCAGCGTGCAAGTCCTCAAGGGTGGCTAGGGGGGTACCGACAATCCTTTCAGCAGTTTTGATTGTCCGTCGCAGTCGGAGTTTGTCCTTTTTTGTGGCAGCACCGAACCAGACTGTGATGGAAGAACACAGGACTGATTCGATGTTTGGGGTTAAGAAGAGGCATTTTGGATGGTGGCAGGTGTGTGCTGAGTTTGAATGAGCACAGCTACATTGCAGTCACATTATCTCAGTTGTTTATTTTTACTTTCCCCTCTCAAAAATATTTGTCCATTGAGTTGGTTATGGGTCACATTAATGGTGGCAAAGGTTTGGGAATATTTATCGTGATTTATCGTCATTTTTTTTAACTCGCAACAACCTGGCATTTGAACTGGGATGTGTAGATGTTCAATAGCCACTGTATGCGTGAACTACACGTATGCGTTCTCCGATAGAGTCCTAAACGTGTGCCGTCACTGGGTTGAGCATCACTTTTACGACTTTGAGAGAGACGCTCACCTGCTGGGACGACTGGAGGACTTCATTGCTTCAGTCAGAGGTCTGTACCCTGTTGCCACCTGTTGCGTGTTGTCACTTTAAGTAACGTGATGATGGCTCCTGTGTAACGTACTGTTGCTCGTGTCGCATGTTATTGCCTGTGGGTGGCCTCACCTGTGTAGCGTGTTGTCACCAAATATGTTGTCACCTGACCTGTCCTCACCTGTGGAATGCATTTTTACCGTTATAACATGATGCCGCCTGTGTAATGAGTTGTCACCTGTGGAGCATGATGTCACCAGATATGTGGTCACCAGAATGTAGTGTCTCTTCACCTGTGTAATGCGTTTTCACTTTTGTTGTCAGTGTCACCTGTGTATTGCCCAAAAAAACTCCAAAAACAAATTGCCCCTTTTCATTTGTTGCAGGCAAGGCGATGAAGAAGTGGGTGGAGTCGATCACAAAGATCATCCAGAGGAAGAAACAGGTGGCGGTCTGCGGGCCAAGCCACAGCATCACCTTTCAGAACCCTCCACCCGCTATCGAGTGGCACATCTGCAAGCCAGGACACCTGGAACCCTTTGACCTCATGACCCTTCACCCCATCGAGATAGCCCGCCAGCTAACCCTCCTCGAGTCCGATTTCTACAGGTGATGAGTGCACACGTGGACGCGAAACTCTTGACGTGCGAACCCTGTGATCAGAGACCTGACGCCTGCGTGCTGTACAGGGCGGTGCAGCCGTCGGAGCTCGTGGGCAGCGTGTGGACCAAAGAGGACAAAGAGATCCACTCGCCGAACCTGCTGCGGATGATCCGACACACCACCAACTTGACCCTCTGGTTTGAAAAGTGAGACCACGGCCGCCGCCACTTCCTGTCTCTGCCAGCTCTGCCCCTTCCTCATATTCTCTGACTGTGCCACAGGTGCATCGTGGAGACTGAGAACCTGGAGGAGCGAGTGGCAGTGGTTTCGCGGATCATCGAGATCCTTCAGGTCTTCCAGGAGCTCAACAACTTCAATGGAGTTCTCGAGGTGGTCAGCGCCATGAACTCCTCACCTGTTTACCGACTGGACCACACCTTCGAGGTTCCCACACTGCCAACTGTATCGCTAACATCCAACCATCCAGCTGTGTCGTTAACACCTGTCTCGCTAGCATCCCACTGTCCAGTTGTGTCGTTAAGACCTGTCTCACTACTATCCAACTTTGTCATGAATACTTATGGCTGGCATCCTAGCATCCAGCTGTGTTGCTAACTAACACCTGTCTCGCTAGCATCTTAGAGTCCAGTTGTGTTGCTAACACCGGTGCCGCTGTCCAGCTTGCTAACACACAACACTCTCATCCTAGTGGCAGGCTGTATCACTAGTATCCACCTTTTTTGCTATCACTAGCATCTTACTGTATCGCTAACACCTGTCTTGTTCACATCCTAGCATCCATCTGTGTCACATGTCACTAGCATGCAGCTCTCAATTGATTGACAATGATTGCTTGTTTCATGTTACGTGTTGTGTTGTTGTTTGTTGTTTTTTGTTTTGCTCCAGCAAATTCCGAGTCGTCAGAGGAAGATTCTGGAAGAAGCTCACGAGCTGAGTGAAGACCACTACAAGAAGTATTTAGCCAAACTGCGCTCCATCAACCCCCCCTGTGTACCCTTCTTTGGTACGACGCGACTTGTCTGTCGAGGGAGGGTGCGGGGTGTCAAAGGTACATTAATATGTGTGTGCACGTACATCAGGCATATACCTGACCAACATCCTGAAGACGGAGGAGGGCAACCCGGACTTCCTGCTGCGACACGGAAAAGATTTGATCAACTTCAGCAAGAGGAGGAAAGTGGCAGAAATCACGGGAGAGATCCAACAGTACCAGAACCAGCCGTACTGCCTGCGCGTGGAGAGCGACATCAGGGTGGGTCTGCGACTCGACTCGCCTCACTTCCCCTTTCTGGTGGCGAGAGTTTGTCATCGTGCGTCTGTGGCGTGTTGCAGAAGTTCTTCGAGAACCTCAACC
Source organism: Phycodurus eques (assembly GCF_024500275.1). Lineage (NCBI taxonomy): Eukaryota > Metazoa > Chordata > Actinopteri > Syngnathiformes > Syngnathidae > Phycodurus > Phycodurus eques. The sequence continues at coordinate 31,682,837 of NC_084530.1, forward strand.
CGATGGAGGACCTGTGCGAGAAGGACTTTGCCGATCATCTGTTCAACAAGTCTCTGCTCATCGAGCCTCGCAACGCTCGCTCGCTGCCGCGCTTTGTGAGTTCTTCCCGTTTGATCGCTCCTACCGCGTAGCTAGCCGTAAAAAGTATAGAGATGAATAGAGTGAGAGAAGGGCAAAGGTCGCTCATTGGGTTGTGCTGGACCAATGGCACAATTGGAAATCCATTGGATTTGAAGATGAGGCAGGTTCAAATCCTGCTGACAACACCAACATGGTGTGGATAAATAAATGGTTATGGCTAACGATCTGATCTAATCTTTACTGAGCCCGGAGACGTTTTATACAGTTTCAATGGACAAACAATTCCAGGACGCCCACTCTGATTCTTGGAAGCTAACCCATGACGCGAGTTATTCCCTTAAAAGGAAGCTCGATGACTCAACACATTTTCTGATAGTTATACAATGGGTCGAAGTGACATAACTCTCTGGTGTGGGTTTACCTGAGTTCATTCTACCATATAGTCCCCCCTTTTGGGGTCAATGGCCCCAAACCAAACTGATGTTTCATGTTTTCTCTCTGTCCAATGTGACGAACTGGTAGTGGTTGCAGCTGATTAAATTCAGCCAATCGTGGGGTTTTCGTGTAGTGGGGTGTGGCTGTGCGGGTGGAGCTTCAGGCGAAGTGATCGCAACTCTTTGGTACGGGTTCACATGAGTTCCTACAATACCGCTGATGTGACGTGCACGCCCAATTAGGGATGGGTATCGTAGTTTAACGATACTACTTGCAATACCGCTTATCGGTTTGGTACGATAACGGTATTCTTGTTGGTACTGTTTTTTTTGTTTTTTTTTAAACTAAAACAAATATCAGAATTAACACTGCCCACATGTGACCGAAATGTGACGATGAATGCGGAAGTAATGTCTACGTAACGGGGTTAACTGGTTTACAACGTAAGGGGTGTACATTAATTGCTTGATTGGAAGAAAAAAAAAAAAAAAAGGTGGTGACAAGGACACGTTGATCGTCGTCACTTCGAACATACCTCACCTGTCTTTGCGTTGCTACACAATCGATGGGGCACACACACACACACACACACACACACACACACCACCCCAAGTGTTTCAAAGCCCGGCAGTCCACCTGCAATCGTTTGCATCGGGCCGGGAACGGCTGCCGGTGGACCTCCGCTTCAGACTCCAACTTCAGATCAAACGAGACGACCCGCCCAAATTAACCCTATCGCTAAGTGGAGAAAAAGAAACTAACAAGGATTGACATTATTCTTATTGTTACTTGTCTGTTTCTATATTTCATGTGTTTTTGACTTGAATTTTGGGACTCAGCAAAGGAATCACTTTTAGTTTTCAATAAAGGGATGAGCATGAAGGCAATTAGCATTCCTATTTAGCATACAATGAGGAAAATAAAGTAAAAGAAAAAAAGAGTGCCACCTGCTCACAACTCAGTAATTGCACAATCAGCTAAGCTAATCAATGAGCTCCAGTACGATCGACCACGGAGGAGTTGCACTATACCGCTGCTTTTGGAGCAAGGGCATTTTGAATCACGGCCTCTGCTAAAGTCATTTTGAAAGAATGCTCGTTCATGTGCACAGTCAGCACTGTTGTAGCTGAGGTGAGGTTTGACTGTGGTAAAAAATGTATAATTGTAAGCGAGAAGGAGAAGAGGGTCCCACCATTGAATAAATTGGTTATTAAATTAAACAGTATTTGTCTGCTGCCTCTCTTATGACCTAAAAGTCACAAATTTATGTATAATGATCACTGCCACCTCCAAATTAGAAATGTTTTGACATAGAATACAGAGAGACATTTTTAATCTTGTGAATGTATAGGCTACATATACAGATAACTCTCTTCACATTACGTATTTATTTATTAGCTGTTAATCCGTGAGTATAACTAAAATGTATGTTTTGTAATACTGCTGTATATCAAATAGATGATCATTATATTTCATCTAAACCTCATCCTGTACAATCGATCAGACGACCGTCGTCTGCTAAAATAAGCTGTGTCCACAGACTGACGTCGGAATCGGAATCAATCATAACATCGGGTGACGATTGAATCAAGAAAAACTGTGACACCGAGGCCTACGATTGGCCGGTGACCAAGTTCGGTGTGTTCCCCGCCTCTCGCCCAAAGATAGCTGAGGCAGGCTCTACCCGCCCGCGACCCGCGTGAGGATAAGCGCCACGGAAAATGGATGGATGTGACACAGCGGCTTGGTTCTTCTGTGATCTTCCGTGTCTGCTGTGTTGCTCTCTGGAGGAATGCCGTCTGATGACAATCGACAATTGAACTTTAATGCCCCTGAAAAAGGACGGCAGTCGATGCCCATTTTGATGCCCCCCTCCAAATGTATTGGTTCAATACGGGACGTGACATTTAATGGCCATATAAGGGACGATTCCGTATTTTAGTCCTCGATTTACGAACGAGTTCCGTTCCTACGCTGACGACATAACCCGAATTTCCGCATAAGTCGGATTTCACCGCGAAAGTCGAAATACTTCTGTTACGGGTATTGTCCCGCGTGATTGGGACATTCAAATAAAAAAATAAGATGCTGTACTTACCATTACTGCTGAGAGTGTGAAAAAGGCAAAGATACTCCCGGTGCACAAACACAGACAAGCGCTACGCACTAGCTAAGCAGAAACACTACGGTGCTGGGGACAAAATGGCGGACGAGGCACGGGCGTCGTAAAGTCGAAACGTCGCAGGTCGAGTACGTCGTAACCCGAGGACTTCCTGTACTATAAAAAACTGGTACCGTGCTACTTTCTTTACATCAAAATACCTCTGTTCGGTACTGGTATCGGTACTTGGTGCAAAAACTACTTACTCGGGAGGTGTGTATATGTCACACCTGTGTATGTTAGCACGAAGCTAGCCGATGCTAACTTGTTGATGCAAACTGTCCTTCAGGCGAAGAGGTACGCGTGCCCCCTGAAGTCTCCGGGCATCCGTCCCACATCGGTGCGTCCGGGAACCGCTCGCCACCCGACGCCGCTGCAGAACGAGCCGCGCAAGATCAGCTACAGCCGGATACCGGACAGCGAGGCCGACGCCCCCAACGCCGTCTCTGCTCCCAACTCCCCCCGCACGCCGCTGACTCCCCCCCCCGCTTCGGCCGCCTCCAGCTCCACCGACGTCGGCAGCGTCTTCGACTCGCCGCAGGCTCCCAGCAGTCCCGCCCACTCCAGTAAGCACATTATAACTGTTAGCCTGGCTGACGACGGGCCTTCTCGCACTAACTTTCCTTGCCGCCCTACTTCCTGTTTTACGTGTCCACAGGAAGTTGAACCCGGGAAGTGTTTGCATTCTGTTACCCTACCTAGCTTAGCTCAAACGCCTCGTCATCCTCACGCTCTTTTTCTTCTCTCCTCTTCACCCCGCAGCTGGCGACGCCACCGTGGGCCCAGTCTCGCCGCCTCACGGCCCACGTCAGTATGCCCCGCCGCTTCCCGGTTCCATAGAAACCGTTAGTTTGCACCACCTCTTCCTGTTTCCATAGTAACACTCATCCATGCTAGCGTCTCCTGTGCTAACGTTAGCGGGTGCGAGGCTGTTGCAGGTTCTCCCGTTGAGATAGCGGACCCTCATCCTCATCCGCGTCGTTGCGCTTCATGGTAGCTTCTCCTCGTTCTTCTGTCGTTTGTCTTCCTGACTTTGTCACGTTTGCCCGTCAGGGTCGTCCTCCGTGTCGTCCATGGTCTCCTTCAGCCGCATCCCCGACGACATTCCCGTTCCGCCGCCCGTGCCCCCCCGGAGAAGACCGGAGTCCGCTCCAGCCGAGTCGTCTCCGTCTAAGGTGGGTTTGAGGTTTGATGATGGTGAGTAGGGCCGGGCGATTAAATGATCGCGATCAATTTCAGGTTGATCACGTGATCAGCTGCGATCAAACTGGCAGAAGCGTGCGTGACAATAGCCAATCAGGGCCGACCTTTTTCTGAAGTTCTGGGCGTGAACAGAAACCGCGCCTCCTCCGCAGGCGAGACGCCTCGGCTGAGCCGCTCAGCCGTCCTGACGACGGAGGCGGCCGTCGAGTGACGACTTTCCCCAAGAAATACCACGCGAGTGATTTTGTGAAGCGCGTCGCTCCCTGCTGGTTCTTTTCACTTCAAGGCGTCCGCCGCCCTCGACTTTCCCATTCATTGTGTGTGCGCTGAGGGGGCATCGGGGCGTTTTTTGCAGAGGGCGTCTGACGCCGAGCGTCGCGTCGTCTGATAGAAGAATGTTCTATTCGGGAATTTTGACGCGGTGACGTCAAAAAGCTCCTCCGATGGGAGCGGGGCTGGCGGAGTGATTTCTGAGTGCTATTTTGGCGGTAATAATTGCGGTGTCCCACTAACCCGAGCTTTGGGCCACGAGAAAAATAATATACCGAAACGTCTCTGTGGGAGGCTTTCAAAGCTCCGTGCTCAGCCCGAAATACGCCTCCAAGCTCACGAACGGGCTTAAACTCCAAGTTGCGCTATTGGGCTGCTGCATCGCCACCTCCGTAAAATAAGCAAAATGCCAAAAACATGATGCCGAGTTGCGGACCACTCAGCGGGGAAAGCCTCCAGACTTCCTTCTCGGCTGTTGCGTCGCCACTTCCAAATATGGGATGGGCGCACCCCCGTTGCCGTCGTCCTTTCGCACTGAGCAAGTGCGGTTTCGTTGCTTATGCTACTACGTCGCGTTGGCAGTTGAGTCACCGGACACAAGCAAAGCAGCAACTGCTCCTGTCATTGTCATCATTCAGGTGATTGGTAACATTATTAACAGGGTATACGACAGCCGTCCGTCCGTTTTCTGAGCCGCTTCTCCTCACGAGGGTCGCGGGCGTGCCGGAGCCTATCCCAGCCATCATTGGGCGGGAGGCGGGGTACACCCTCAACCAATCGCAGGGCACATGCAAACAAACAACCACACGCGCTCACATTCACACCTACGGGCAATTTAGAGTCGTCACTTAACCTAGCATGCATGTTTTTGGGACGGGGGAGGAAACCGGAGTGCCCGGAGAAAACCCACGCAGGCACGGGGAGAACATGCAAACTTCACACAGGCGGGGCCCGGATTTGAACCCCGGTCCTCAGAACTGTGAGGCAGACGCTCTTACCGGTCGACCGCCGGGTATATAACATCATAAAGGAAAGTCCAAGGAGTCTTCTTTATCCCTGTGGGGGTTTGTTTATTGTTTATTATCTTGTATACAGTGCAACCATTTCACGGACAGAAAATGGCGACAGTCCGTTAGCTCCAGAATCGGGCGTCGTTGATTACTGGCACTGTGGCGCAAACGGCGGGTGGCGACCGGTACCCGGATCTCCGGGTTGTGCCGCTGTCGTCGCAGCTGGAAAGACTAAATCCGGCCATGTCGGCAGGGGCGACGGTCCTATTAAAGGCAACGTCGTAGCGTCGCCATAGGCACGCGGCTCAAAAGGGGCGTGTCATATCTCCCACTGTTTACTCGCGTGCTCGTTTCTCGTCTTTTGAACATTCTATCCGGATTTTTGTCCAGCCCTTCTCTCCGACATCCATTCGTAATGGGCGTGAACCTCGCGGCTCTCGACTCCACCCTGCTGGAGACGAACCCTTCAGTTGTCAATCAGATACGTTGGCTCGTACGTACGTGCTCGTGTCTGCAGTCAGCCGGATGAGTAACGAGTGCCGGTCACCGCGGTTACGGTTAAGAAACCGTTAACCCTCTCGTGTGCCTGTGTATGTACCGAGTTGCTTCGATCTGATGTCACTCGACGACGGCGACCCCCATCGAGATAATTGATGAAAGTACAAATATGTATCGATATTTATTTGGTTATTCCACATCACTTCACGCAACACGTGATTTGTACTGACTGAAATCTATGAAATGCTCGAGGCTAATACGATCTCGCTTAGCCGCTAGTAGCGGGCCGCTTGGCGGCGGAGCCTTCCAGCTCGCCGTCGGGTCACCCCAACACCGATACGAGCCCAAATAACACAGAACACTTTTTTGGGCTTGGAGCCAGCGCTTGATGACGAACTACACACAATTGTGCTAGAAGCGGCCAAGCTATTATTACTTGGTAAGTCGCAATTCCGGCAACTACCCATAGACTGCGCTCGTTAGTTAGAGTGGGGGAAGAGCCTCATACCTCATGGGAAATGGAGTGCACTTATAAAGAACTTTATCTCCACCATCACAGTTACAAAGCCTCACATTCACCCGCTCACGCACCAACGGGCGACCGATGCCAGGCCCACCGGCAGCAAATTAGGGTTCAGTGTTGCCCGAGGACACTTCGACATGCGGACAGTCGGAGCCGGGATTCGAACCGGTGACCGTTCGGTCACTCGCGACAGCCGCTCGTGCCAAAAGTATAGGCCGCGGCCCGTTGTCGTCACGGCGCTAGATTTTAGCCCCGCCCAAAAAATCCGGCCAACTGACATGGTGAAAATGTTTTAAGCTCTTTGTCAACAATTGTTATTTATTTGGAGTCTTGCATACCTGCAAAAACATTCAGCAAAGTCTGCAAACTATTTTATATTTGCTATGCATTTCTATTTTTCGATGTTCATCTTTTCATTTTTCTTCAATTTACTTACTAAGTGTTAATAAGAGTTTGAACTACTCTTGAGATTCTTCAGTTTTCAGTACAGATGCTTTAAAACTGACAGATGACATTTTATTTCCAAAAATGGTGATAATAATTGAGGTTGGACAACGTCCCAAAAGTTTTTTTTTTGCCATATTGCTCAGTCCAAATGGTGGCGATGACGACGATGATGATTGTTAATGTGACGATTGTTCCGACGGCGTTCGTCCCCAGATGTCCTCCAGCCCCCCCGCCGTGCCGCCTCGCCTGCCCACCTGCAAGCTCCTCCCCCCTCGCTACTCGTCGCAGTCGTCGTCCCCTCCCGACAGCCCCCCCCTGTTGCCCCCCCGGGAGCCGCTCGCCTCGCCCCTGCACCTGCTGCCGCCCCCTCAGGGCCGCCCCCGCTGCGACCCGCCGGCCCAGGCCTTCTTTCCCACCACGTCCTGCCTGGGCTCCGCCCCCACCTCGCCGCCCGCCTCTGTCAGCCCCTCCCCCGTCTCCAGGAAGATGCCGCTACCTTCGCCGCCGCTGCCCCCCCTCCCGCTGAACGGCCCACCCGTGCCGCCTCGCCACGGCGTCCCCAAGCTGCCCCCCAAGACCTATAAGAGGGACTCTCTGAGCCACGCCCCCCTGCTGGACACCCCCCCCGCACTGTGAGGGGGCGGGTTGAGTCGACAGACACCGCAGCCAATCGGTGGCCTCCTGCGAATGCGACACTGCTGATTGTGGACCCACCCCCTCACATGCGCACACAGACGAGTGCGATGCCTTCAGGTACCAGGACCAGCAGAATCACTGAGGTACTCTCACGTTAGACTCGCGTTGGTTCTGTTAGGACAGATTTATCACAAGGGAATTAAAGTTGTCTCCACACCACAATCACCACTGTATTATTATTCAAAAAAAACATGTTTTCTAATGTTTGCTGTACATAAATGTCCAAATCTTGTCAACAAAATTCTGCAAGCTCCCGAATGTCACCGCCTCGCTCTGATTAGCCGCTCAGCCGACGAAAGCGAGACTTGTCACCATGGAGATGTGACAACCGAATGTCCTCACAGTGTGTAAATAAAGTAAAAGTAAAGTCGTAAAAATCCATCCATTTTCCGAGCCGCTTCTCCTCACGCGGGTCGCGGTCAAGCCGGAGCCGATCCCGGCTATCATCGGGCAGGAGGCGGGGCACGCCCCGAACCGGTCGGCAGCCAATCGCAGGGCACATACAAACAAACAACCATTCACACCTACGGGCAATTTAGAGTTGTCAATGAACTTACCGCACATGTTTTTTGGACGTGGGAGGAAACCGGAGTGCCCGGAGAAAAGCCACGCAGGCATGGGGAGAGCTCCGCCGGTGTGAACCCCGCTCCTCAGAACGGTGAGGCAGACGCTCTAGCCCAGGGGTGGCCAACTAGTCAGAGACTAAGAGCCACTTTTTTTTCTGTGTTACTGCAAAGAGCCACATCATACACATGAACATCATCTTTTAATCACGTATGCACGCATACACAGACCTCTGCTCAGCCAGATCTAATGAAAATAACCACACCAACATGATATCAGTCATTTTCAACAGTTAACATTGTGTGCGCTGTCTCACACACACACAAACTCTCAGTTCAAGCAAGTCCACAAACAATAATAGAATCATTTTCAATAACATCCTTCTCTTACTATGCTGCTTAGTGAGACTTCTGGCATTCCTTATCTTGAACAATCCTCTTCAAATCTGGCTTGTATTCTGTTATTGCCACTCTAAGCAATTCTTGCATGTCATGTGACAGCTCCTGAAGAGCCGCGTGATACTAGTTAAAGAGCCGCATGAGGCTCGCGAGCCGCGGGTTGGCCACCCCTGCTCTAGCCAGTAGTAAACATTTCCTTTCAAAATAGTTCGTGTTGCCATGGAAACACATTTACAACACCCAGATGAAGCTCCTTCCCTCACTTCAACATAGTTCCTCGGCACCAAGATGGGGCCGAAGCAATGATTTTTTTTTAATTCGACACGGCTTTGGTCTGATAGGAAAACCAAGAAGCTGCAATTTTCAGATTGGCCTGTTTCAATCACAATATTTTAGCTGATCGGTATCAGCTGGGAAAAAAAAATAGGATCTTGAAATGTTTATAATTGCTGAAGTCGAGAATGAAATGAAATTTGTTGACCTGATTTGCACTACTGCTGACTTATAACAAGGGTTGCAAATCACAATTATTTTCACAATCAATCTGTTATTATTTTTCGCGTAATTATTGTTGAGAGGCTGAAATTCAGAGTAATTGGACCGTTTTCAGTTAAGATAATCGAGCCAATTCGGATGCAGATTGTTGAGGTATCAGATTGGGATTCGATTTTGTAAGATACCCAAAATCGAGTGACTCAGACTTGGGTGCAATAAAAGTAATCTGGACATCCAAGCAGCAAATAGTTGAGTTTTTCAGGGAATCATAGAAGATCGGTTGCCAGCAAAGTGGGTCAAGCGCAACTTTTTATTTGATCAAGGACGGAAGCGGGTGCAGGTGAGAGGCCTTCAGGAAGCGGCGCCGACTTCCTGTCGTTCCTCCGCCGCTTCCTGCCGTCTGTGTCGCTCCAGCAGCTTCTGTACTCGATCCAGGACGATCTGGTTGGCGCCGCCGCAGTCGTCGGGCCCGTAAGGCGCGACCACGGTGACCGCGCCGGCCACCCGCAGTTGGTCGCCGTGCTCCTCCACGGGCACGCGGTTGTCCTCCAGCCACCGGCGGACGGCAGCGCGCCGCCGCGGGTCCGGCCCGCCGGCCACGGGGGGCGGGAAGAGTGAGCGCAGACGACGGGCCGTGGCGGCGTCCGGTTCCCGTACCACCTCCACGTGCCGCACCGCGTGACCCATCACCACCTGGACGCTGGCCCCGCCCACCGCGCTAAAGGTGACCAGAACCATACTGCGGAGAGCACAAGGATGACGTCACATGCCAACCAAACAACAACAGCGTTCATAAGGCAACTTAAGCTTCTGGAACGGGCTCACTGGTCTTTATTGATGGGAGCAGCAGATTGAATTCTGAAGTCTACAAAACCATTTTGTCTGGCAATTGACAGAAAAATGCATCCAAACTCATCGGGAGAAGCTTCATCATACTTGGCAAATAAGGAGGATTCGGATTCTGAAAAGCATTTCAAATGAAGAATGCAACAGTCTGGTGAAGTCAATGGGTCGCAGGCTTGATGCAGTTATTCCAGCAAATATTCAATGTTTTTCACTTCAAGTTCATTTCATAATGTTTGTTCCAGTACTTTTGCTCACTTAAAAGTGGGTGGCTTCAAACGAAAGGTGGTCTGTCCAGAGTTGTTGAACACACATCGATGTAAGTACCATGAAATAAAAGCTTTAATTCTGAAACCCAAATGTCTTCAGTATACAAAAAAAAAAAAACAAGGAACTGAGCTTGCTGTTCCCATACTTTTGGAGGGGACTGTATTTCTAAGGATTGTGTCATTTTGTGTGGAATGCATTTGGGCACATAAAGAAAAAATGTTCCGTTGGTTCTGCACTGTTGAATACATAAGCAACAAAAACACTTGACATATATTTAAGTCACTTCAAACCACCCCCTCAGAGGACAGGACGGGTTTGCGATTGACCAATAACAATCATCTTTGCATCTGCAAAGTTGTAAAGCGTAACTTTGTTGATGACATTTGACCTTAACGTAATCCCACTTAAAATAGGAGGCATAAAGTGGACATTTGTGGCGATAGTAATAATTTAGCCACGCTGGCCTCACGTCAATGACGTGACGTCATCTTCAGTAGACGTCTCCGTGAAGTGGCGTCATCGAGGACCGATTGTCTTATTTCTCCCTCCTCCTGGATTGCTCGTCTGGAAATATCCTCGCTCTTTGATTGAATTTCTGATGGGAGGAGCTAGGAAGTTCCAAATATAGAAATGAGATGCACCCACTGACTGCAAGATTTGCTCGTGTCTGCGTGACTCATTTATAGGGTACTGTGGCTCCCTCCCGGTGGCCAAAGCAGGCGCAGCGCATTGAAATTGAATTCTTTACGTTCCATTGAAGGACCTTACTATGTTTTTATAAAGTACAACAGTCTAGAGTGATAGATTGTTTTTATGGGGGCGGAAACAGATGAATAGCATTTCCATGGTCAAATATGGGTTAGAAATTTCCTCGCGATGAGACCTGGTTTGAAAATCATTTCCATTTTTCTAATTAGTTGACGCTTGAGATGGATTTGTTTTACGGCCCCCTATATTCTCAATTTGGGCCACAAGAACCACTCGAGACGTTTTGATGCGACGCTAAGGAAGCGAAGCGGACTCATTCTTCGATATTTGAATGCGAAACGTGTCAACTTTTCCTTGCTTTCTATCACCACCAAAGAAAAATGCGCTTATTGGTCAGGATATGGCGATCACGTTCATGTCATTTTGAAAGGGCTTTCCGAGGCCTTTACAATTGGAAATTGGGCCAACTTGAATTTTTTCTTCACATGCCTTCATGGCCAGTTCAAGAAAAAAGAAATTCAAAGACAAAGCAGCAAGGTTAACCCCACACTTGAGCGCACAGATAACTCGTCAAACATCAACTTAGGCCCGGTACAGCGAGGCTGTTTTTGCCCCGTCAAAAGACGAGACAAGACAATCGAAAGCCCTAGAAGATGATCCTATCAGGTCGTCCTCAGGTCCCACGTGCGTTAAGAGCGGACTCGTCCCGATTTTAGGCTCCGAAACAGGTCGGGCCCACGATCTCAAATAATGAACGCGTTCGATATTTTTACGAGCAAAACTCTTCGTGTGCGGGGAGTGCCGAGTTCTCCCGAGTCGTGACGCCAGGGAGTTGCGACGTGGAAAAGAACGAAGCCAATCAAGAAGCGCCCTAGACTCGGCAAAAGGAAACGACCGTGAATGAAAACAAGCATGTCTTACCCGATGTCGTTTCATGTCTAAAAGTGGGTTCCCCGGACGGCAGGAAGTCTTTTCCAGAACGAGACGTTTTTGAGGACATCGCCATTTTACATGTGCGCCGACACTCGGGACGTACAACACGTGTACTTCTTTGAACCACCACTTCAAATGTCCCTACAGGCCGAGTACACGCGTTACAAATCTCAGACAACATTGCCCAAATTTATAATTGGCAAATGCCCCTCAAACACGTCAAAGGTGTGTGAGAGGATTCTTATTTGAAATACATACATAGATAATAATAATCTGTACTCGTGCACAATACTGAAAAAAATGACATTGCGATTTAAAAAAAAAAGTTTTTTTTTTTAAAAATCTGCAATATATATTTCATTGTGGAATAATAAACGATCAGTGTTGGGGAAGTTCATTTTCCCAGCAGCTCCGGCTGACTAACAAAATATCTATTCTTATATTACAAAACAAAATAAATTCCACATCATCACAGTGTGATTGGGCAGTGTTTTAACTAAAGCATTCTGTACAAATAATACATTTCCTAGTGATCCATTTTTACAATTGTTTACTGTATTACAAAAGAAGAAATTCACTCCCATTTACGAAGTGTCCCTGAATGCACCTGCTGCATTATTTTCATTCTGCAGAGAGAAATAGGAAACGCAGCAGGTGCACATTGTTCGGCGTCCTCGTTCACAGTTATCGTACAAGGAGACGAGTATACAGCACTGTGGGTCGTCGTTTCGAGCCTTGTCATTTACCGTAACGTGCCAATCTTATTAGCATGTCCCAGCAGGTCGCTCGTAGTAGTACAGTTGATTCACTGTGTAAACAAAAAAAAAAAAATCTAAATTGAAAATGGAAGGAAAGTCCATTCATTTGTTTCAAAAAGAGAAACGTGTATGTTGTATTAGTCCACCACACACAAAGTGAAATATTTCAAGCCTTTATTTGGCGTGTATGAAAGTAATATGCCCGCAGTAGTTTGTCGGGCCTCCTTTTGCACGGGTTCCAGCACGGAGTATCGCCTAGCCGCATCGAGCGGTCGCGCGCGTCACGCAGACGGCGGCCCCGGTCCGCTCCTGACGAAGCTCCCCCGGATTTCGGGACGGCCGTTGCTCGACGATCCTCTCGAGGCTGCGGTCGTCGCTGTCACTTGCGCACCTTTGATACGGCGCTCTGTGAGCAATTTCTTTTGGAGACCTTTTCTCCTTACGGAGGCTGTCAACGATTGTTTTCTGCACGACCTTCCCCGTGATTCTGAAGCCTACTAAGCCAGACTGAGACCCTTTCAGGGCTGAGGAAAACCTCTGCAGCTATTTTGCGGTAGTTAGCTGACAAGATTGGGACACGGGGAGCAAACGGTGTTGAACTTTGTCATGATATTCTCAATACTGGAGTTGTTTATTTGTCTTTTTGCCATAATCATCCAAATTGAAACAAAGAAAGAAAATATGAAATATTTGACTTTGTGTGTGGTGAACTCGTGTAACATAGAAGTTTGACTTTTTGAACCGGCCTTTCCCTCCATATTCCTGGAGACAGCGGACCCTACGATGGGACTATTGCGCACTCATACATCGCGATGACGATGCTAAAACAAGATGACATGCAGCCCTGATCTGTACTCCATTTTTCTCTGCTTCTGCCAAATCTCCGATAACTTGAGCGATTCACACACAGCCATTTTTGGGCCGTCTTGTGACGTTACTCTGACCTGCGATGGCTCCTTTTTTCCCGTTGCTTCCAACGCTACAGTCATTTCAGAATTTGTATCCATTCTAAATGCCTCTTAAGTGTGGCATATTTATTTGTTATTATGGATTTGAACGTCTTCGTTTATCGTGGCCTTTGACGGGAACGCCGACCTCCCCAACATGGCCGCCACGTAGGCGCGCTGGCGTATCGATCGATGATCATACACGCCAACAATCTTAAGCATCGTTGTCTTGGTATGAAGAGGTTGGGCGAAAATTGCTGCGTTTTTCACAAGTATTCAAGTTTCATAACGTCCTTAACATTTATCACAGGAAAACGACACTTGTATCGCTGCAATGGTCTTTAGGAGACCTGCGAGATAATGCGCGAAAGGAATGTATGTTTGTTTGTGTTGACCTGGCGGACACGGGGTCGACGGTGAGCAACCACCCTCCGAACTCTCGCGGCTCCTTTCCCGCCGTCACCTGGAGCTGTTTGTCGACGAAAGTGGCCCACTGCAGCGGACCCAAGTGGAGCCAAGCGCACTGCATCGGTCCACTGCCGCAGGACGTCAAGGAGGAGGAAGAAGGCAAAAAAACACGAGAAAATTGAAACGAAGCAGCAACAACAACACAGCCGAGTGGCGCGCGTACGCGTTGCTAATGCCTCCGGGTCCAACGGCGACAAAGGTTCCGCTCGAGTTAAAGGTTCCGCTCTCCGAAACAACGTCAACAGTCATAAATATACACTCAATAAACACACGCTCAACAAAATATGCGCACACACGCGACACGAATACTGCCTCTCGTCATGCGGGGCGCGGCGGTAAACCCTCCCTGCACTTGTCGCCATATAGACCCGATATTCATAGACTACATACAGATGCGAAGTCACCGAGTAGGCAGCCGTATTTCAAATCAGTAGCAACGTAGTTGTCGTAGCGACTTTTGGGTCGGTCTCTTTCGGTGGTTGCACGGCTCTCATTTGGAAACATATCAAAATAGAAAAACGGCTGGATATTTGATTTCCGTTTTAAAAGGGAAACATCAAAACCGATCACTTTGAAAAGACACCTAGCTGACTTGATTTCACGACAATAGCACGGGTCTATCTATCTCGGACCTGTGTACTGTACACGCGTGCGTCTGTGTGTTTTAAAATGGATCTATAATAGGGTCAAGTTGAATATAAGTCCAATATAAAACTATACCCTGAATCTTGTACACACGTGTGCGCGTTGCAAGTGTTGATGCGATTTTAAAAAGGATACTAATTTAAACACATTTGATTTGTCACAGGCGTTTTAATTTGAAATGATCAATAATCAAACGCTCGTTAAAACAATCAATTGTAATCCATTAGCGTATGTGTTATTTAACATTTGTGTTTCTTTTGAAGTAGGAGCAATTTTGCCAAAATGTGAAACTAAAGTTGATTGTTGGGCCTCAAAAGCAAGTTTGTCCGACTTGTGGAGTAGTTTGCGTGTCCCCCAGTAGGCGAGACTCGATGCCGCTTAAATTGACCAGATTTGCCATTTGCTTTTTTTAATCCCACAATTGTAGTCTGGTGTGATCTAAATGGGTTTACTCGGTCATATTTTTGTGTTGATAGTCATCGTTTTATTTTCCGAGGAAATGTGCGTGATTGAGCGGTTTGATTGTCGTTGGAATCGTTTGAGTTGCCCGGTTTTCAAATGTGGTTTTCAGCGGTACAATATTGTAGAAAGTCTCACGGAGAAGCGTTGTAATATTTGCCAACATTGGAAACGATTGCGGTCGCCTTCTTTTGCGAAATGACACGTTAGATGCGCATTGGCAAGTGTCCCTTGTCGAGTTGCTGGAATTGCAGTTTTGTCCTGTCCGCTTCTCGTTTGTGTCCGCGAAGGCGTCACGTCAGCAGGTGTTTTGGCGGCCTCGTTAACTGATGAAGTTCAGCTGCTCGCCGACGAAGGAGGACCAGGACGGAAGTCTGGATGCTAGGACGGAGGACGCAGGACGCAGGACGCAGGCATGCAGAAAGGCCTCAAAAAGTACTTCGTCAACATGGACGACTACCTGGGCAGCCTCGGTCTCTACCGCAAGATGGTCGCCAGGGACGCGTCCAGCCTCTTCCGGGCCGTCTCCGAGCAGGTCAGACCGCGGAAGCCCCGTTAACCGAGTCGAGCGCGTTCAACGAGCTAACGAGGCTAAAGAAGGGCGCAGCCGGCCAAAGCAAATCTTCTTCAACTGTCCAAAAGTGTGTGTGTGTGTGTGTGTGTGTGTGTGTGTGTGCGGCGCGTGTGTGTGGTGTGTGCGCGTGCGTGCGTGTGCGTGCGTGCGTGTGTGTGTGTGTGTGTGTGTGCGCGCGCGCGTGCGTGTGCGTGCGGGCGGGCGGGTGTGTGTGTGTGTGTGCGCGCGCGCGCGTGTGCGGGCGGGTGTGTGTGTGCGGGCGCGAGTTATTCTATGGGTGGAAGGGTTCACAAGTGGTCCCGGTTTTCGATTCGGTACAAGTTGACCCTTCGGAAAAATCCATTGTCTTCTGCAGTTAGTTTCAAAGTGAAAAGTATGTTCACCGCATTAGCAACGATTACGACTGTTGTTGCATTTTGATGAAATGGTTTGTGTTCATCAGGAATCTCTCTATGCGACGGGCAGGACAATGAAACGCTCTTGCGCCGAATGGCAAAAGGTTTTGCGACGCTTCGTGTCTACCCGTTGCCGTTCATTTCATGGCTTCCTGCAAATCGATCCGCTTTGGATACAACGAAATAAGCCCAGATTTCACACGGAGTATATTTGTGACTAAACCGAGACAAAATCATTGTTTCCGTATCTGATATTTTTCTTTGATGATTTTTCTCATTTCAAATGTGTGCCTTGCTTGGAAAACACGGATCTCATCTTGACTCTCGTAAATAAACCCTCAAGCTATTAATGGCCCCGTAATTTACCAACAGAGGCGGGTAGAGTAGCCAAATATGGTACCGTTACTCGCCCACCCGTCCATTTTCTTCCACATATCCCTTCCCCGGCCGCTTCATCCAGCTCCTCCGGGGGGGGGAAACATAGTCTCTCCAGCGTGTCGGTCGTCACCGGGGGTCTCGTCCCCGTGGGTCTCGTCCCCGTGGGACCTGCCCTGGACGCCTCACCGGGGAGGCATCCTAACCGGACGCCCGAGCCACCTCATCTGGCTCCTCTCGATGCGGAGGAGCAGCGGCTCCGCTCTGAGCCCCCCCCCCCCCCCCCCCGGATGACCGAGCTTCTTACCCGTTCTCTAAGGGAGAGCCCAGCCCGGACGAGGAAACTCATTTCGGCCGCTCGTACCCGGGGTCACGACCCGCAGCTCGCGACGATAGATGAGGGTAGGAACGTAGATCGACGGGTAAATTGAGAGCTTTACCTTTCGGCTTTGCTCCTCCTTCACCACAACGGCGCGATGCAAAGCTGATTTTCATCCCAACCGCTTCACACGCTCCTGCGAACCGCTCCAGTGCGAGTTGGAGATCTTGGCTTGATGAAGCCGACGGAACCGCGTCATCTGCAAAAAGCGGAGACGCAATACTGAGGCCACCGAACCGGACCCCCTCTACGCCTCGGCTGCGTCGAGAAATTCTGTCCATCGGAGTTCTGAACGGAATCGGCGACAAAGGGCCTCGGCGGAGTCCAACCCTCACCGGAAACGATTCCGACCTACTGCTGGCAATGCGGACCAAACTCTGACACTGCGCCCCATCCCCACTACGCGCAGTGTTGATGGTGCGCCGCTTCCCCCTTCTGAGACGCCGGATGGCGGAACAGAATTTCCTCGAAGTCGTTCTCCATGGGCTCGCCGAACTCCTCCCGTGCCCAAGTTTTTGCCTCGGCGACCACCAAAGCTGCATTCCGCTCGGCCAGCCGGTGCCCGCAGCCCACGTGAGCATCGAAGCTCCGAAGGCAGAAGGACGGAGTCCCCGGCGGGAGCGCTCTCCGGAACCCCCTCCAAGGACTCCAAAAAGGGTGGGTACTCCGAACTGCTGTTTGGCGCGTAAGCACAAACGCCTGCTCGGCGCCTCGCACCGTGGGCCACTCCGGAGTGGCAGAGAGTCCAACCCCTCTCGAGAGGACCGGTACCAGAGCCCGAGCCGTGCGCGGAGGCGAGTCCGATTGTCTCGTCGGAGCTTCTCGACCTCGCTCGACTCCGTCCCCGACGGAGAGGTGACGTTCCGCGTCCCGAGAGCCACGGTGACGGTGTGCTTCCGGTCGGGTCCGTAAATATTGGGACACGAACGCGATGGATTTCAAAGTTAGTTAGCTCGCCGCGTGCTGGCGTCACGTGTCCTCGGGTGAAGAAAAGTTTGCGTGGCCATCGAAACGCTTCAGTTGCAAGCATCGTGATTTTTGCGGCCAGTTGGAATTCCAAGTCGCTTGTTGAATGTACCTGAAATCTCGAGGCGGCTTACGATGGCGTCTAGCGTTATCGTCGGTCCGACTCTAGTTGTAGGCGGGACGCGCCGTGCTGCAAGATGATTGGCTGCCGCGTCGCTAGAAGAACGGGACACGGGCGCCGTCTTCCGTCTAGAACGCGAGTGGGAGTCAAAAGAGCGTGCCGTCGCAGCCGTGCGTGCCGCCATCTTGGCTAGCATTAGCGTTACGGTACGCTGCTAACCCTTGTTAGGAAATTAGAGGGGGGGATAATGCAACTTGACGGGACACACGTGGACCCCAAAAAGTTGAACTTAATCGTTTGGATGCTTTTCAAAATCCCTTCCACCTACTATGTTTGTGTGTGTGTGTGTTGTTTGGCTTGTGTGTTTGATTGTTTCTGTGGTGTTTTGGTGTATGTGTTTATTTTGTGTTCACGTAAAGTGTTTGTGTGCTTTGCTTGTTTTAATGTGTATTTGTTTAATTGCGTGTGCGTGTAGTTGTACTATTCTCAGAACTATCACCGCACGATTCGTCAGGATTGCGCCGACTTCATGAGGGCGAATGTCAGCGTCTTTGAGCCGGTGAGGTTATTTTTTTTCAATGATTATTATTTTTTTCTTCGACGAGGATGACGTCGCTCGCTCTCTTTTTAAGTTCGTCGAAGGCTCATTTGACAAGTATCTCGAGCGCCTGGAGGACCCCAAGGTGAGCGCGAACATGCGTGTCCGTGAAATGAACGCGCACAAATGTGCGCATGCAAAGCAAACGCGCACACGCACTCGGAAAGACCTACGAACGCACGCTTTTGTGTTTGTGCGTGCGTGCGTGTGTTGCAGGAGACGGTGGGTCAAGTGGAGATCAAAGCTCTGTCACAGCTCTACAGGTGACTCCTGTCAATCAACAGCCGAGCTCGGCCGATCGGAGCACAGTGGCGTTTGCGTTCTTTGACGCGTGTGTGTGCGTGCGCAGGCGCTGCTTCCTGATCTACCGTTACCCCGGGAAACCCGCCACCGTCATCTCGGAGGGCGACTTCGTCGACAAGGTGAGCCGGGCTCCGCCCCCGACGGTTCGATGTCACCGGGGATGCGCGTTGCCTAGCTAACTGTGTGCGCGTGTCGCCAAGGTAACGCTGTCCTGCTCCATCAACGGTCACTACGACATCGTGTACCCCAGGAGTTACATCAACTCCGCCGCCCTGTGCCAGTGTGAGTTCAAAAGTCAACCGGGTGTGTGCGCGTGTGCGTGTGTGTGTGTGCGTCAGTGTTAATTTTGCCAGCAGATTTTGATTTTGTTTTAGTCGGTCTTGACTAAAATGGAATTTAGTTTTAGTTGACGAAATAGTCGACAAAAGCTCCAGTAGATTTAGTCGACCCAAATAAAAAGTGTATAAAGGGTAATATGTCAACTTTCGCTTTCTGAAAGTGAAAAAAGCGTCGTCAAAGTGGCACCGGTGACACGCGAGCTCCGTCTCGTGGTCAGAGGCCAACTTGTTACTGCGAAGAGCCGCCTCCCCTCCGAAAAGGGTTTGCCCCCGTCCCTTCCCCTCGCGGAGACCTCTGCTCGTCACGTCGACTGTAAATGTCACGCGTCGACGTGATCGTGACCAAAAAGGACTCCCGCACGAGGAAGACCACAGGCCAGAACGCTCGCAAACAAACTCGCTGAAATGTTCGCTTCCTGTCTACATAGCAAAATATAATCATTTACAATAGCATTATTTCTCTTAGCATGCATGTTGCTTCGTGGGACTTCTGGCGTTCTTTGCCCTCAACAATCCTTTTCAAATCGGTTTACAGTCAGTTGTCGCCACTGGAAGCCTCGTGTGCGCATACGGAGTGAGTGCACTTGAATCGGAACAGCCTCGCGACATCCGCACGTCGACGTAAACGTCGCGTCATTTATCGAGACGCTCCGTCGTCTATTTAGTGCAGTAGTCGGGATTGTTTTTACACTTATTAAAAACAACCGCTTGATGAAAAACACGTTACACGTACCGGAATTTCTCGTGTATAATGCATTTTTTTAACCCCCAAAAATCGTCAAGTCAATAGTGCGCATTATACACGAGAAAGTGAAGGACGTTCACATTTCATCAGTGTATGCCGCCATCTAGAGGTTATGAAAAAGGTGTAGCCTACACTTTCATTCCAATATGGCAGGGGAGCACATGACCGCATGTATGTACAATTGTGCTCGTAAGTTTACATACCCACGCGGAATTTGTGAAATATTTTTTTTTTTTTTTTTTTTTTTTTTTAAATGTGACTGAACAACAACCGTCATTAATTGCTTTATGGTTATGTTTGTTGAATGATCATGCTTTTCTGAAACGCTTGACCGTTTAATTTGAATCCCATTAAAATAAAATTAAATGTTTCGCCTGGTCCTTCATGTTTTCGGAGAAGCATTCTGAGAAGAAACGCATCCAAGTTTAAAAACATGATCTTCGCCGCATACGAGCTCCGGTATGGAAGTCGGCGCATTTACAGGCGTGAGCGATGACGTCGCTGCGCATTTACGTCAAAACGCCACTGCTCCTTGTTCCGCCAGTTAGCGACCTCCGTTTTAAACGACGTCGCAACGATCGAGGCAGCCGCAGTGAGCGGTTTAGCACCCTAGCGCACTCGCTAGATAGCTCGCGGGCTAGCGAAGGCGATGGGTGACTTTGCCTAAAATGTCCCAGTTGCTTGGATCTGCGGAGCCAAAGCCGCTCGCCGGTGTTACCGCAACGATGAAAAGTCGAGTGTCCCGCTGTTCTTATGATTGGCTAGCACCAAGAGAGGACTCGTACTTTTAGTGGATAATGTTTTTTTTTTTTTTTCAAATTTTGGGACCTGAAGCAAGAATTGTATGAAACAATAAAACTACGACAACGGCATGGGGGAGTTGAATGTAGGTCTGCAGCTAACGGATATTTTAGTACTCCAGTGTCCTACTGGAAATTCTAACAATCGTTTGTTTGGACAAACTATATATTTGTGCTCGGTAAAAGAGCAATTTTGAGAACAGAAGACCTTTCACTGAATAACCTACGACGAATTGGTTTCCTTTTTTATATAACCAACAGTTTTTATTTTTTCACTTCACATTGTGCATAGGACTTTTTATTTATTATTTAAAAAAAAAAAAGCATTAACAGGCTTTGCGCATATTCACTTAAACAGCTCGCATTTTAGCGTTTTGTGACCTATTAATACATTAGATTCATGGCCGTGCCTTTCTGATCTGAGAGCAGCTGACAAGGAATAAGACAAATATTCTTTGTTTTGAAAGTTGTCAATTTGTTCGAACGAAAATGAAGAAATATTTCGTTCGCCCAAACCGTCCTCTGCTCGGCTGCATGACGACCCATTTGACTCGGATTCCTCTCCGGCCTCATTTGTCCCATTTTTGCCACTGACAGATCATCCGATTGGCCGCCTGTCGCACAGTGTATGTAGCGCTATGGTTGCGTTGTACTGTCCTTGTCACGGTAAAACAACAACAACAACAAACAAACAACACGCGCCATTCACTCAGCTTATGTTTGTAAAGTAGACCTTCGTTAAGATGACCGATTTGCGCGATGTTAACGTCATCTTCGTCTCACGGGTCCCGCGGCACGGCGTCCTACTCGGCGGAGAGAAAGGTCCCTATTACACCCAACGGGTCCTCTCCTGGCATTTCACGATCAAATGCCAGCGCACTTTTTTTCTCTCTCTGTCGCTCTCCTCAATTGGGCGTCCCATTTTGCAACCGCTCTCTTGGCGCTCCTCCATCGAACGCTTCACTTCCTCGTCCACGCGTCGGCGACGTAAGCGCGTTGTCACATACGCGACTGTCGTCTCCCGGCTTCGCGACGGTTTCCACCGTAAACCTGATTGGCACTTTTGCTTTTCAGTGTTTTTTAACGCGCAAAATGCTACTTTTGACCCGGAAACTGCGATGCGTGACCGCCAAATTCGAGCCTTGGAAAGCAATGTTGTGCGTGCTTGGATGCAGATTCATCGTTCTTTTTGCGTCCCTGATCATTTATTTATTTTTTTTGCGTCCGAGACACTGGGACGCATATCAAACGAGACCTGTTATATACAGCATATACATTAGTAATATTAGACCTTTTTTTTTTTTTTTTTTTTTTTGCGGCGGGTGGATGCACATTATACACAAAATTACGGTAGTTGTATTTAAGTTCAATACCTTTGCAATGAATCTTTTAGAGCTGTTTTTACATATGAGGTACAATTTTTAGTTTTTTTTTGTCTGCAATACCTTTTTTAATTGAATCATTTAAGCGCAGGTTATTTTTCTATATTGAAGCACAGTGTTAATTTTCACACCGTAATAATGGTAAGGTTAGTGGTTTACAATATTAACCGCTCCTACAACACGATAGTTAACACGATAACTTCCTTATCATGTCCTTCTGATTGGTTCGCGTGTCAACTTCTCCCGCCTCTTCAAACAAAACTAGTTCTGATTGGACATTGCCTCCGTCTCGTTTTTCTTTGACAAAAATGTCGAACTTCGTCGAAAATCTTTCGACAACAAAATTAGCGCGCGCTGTGTGTGTGTGTGTGTGTGTGTGTGTGTGTGTGTGTAGCCATCGTGTACGAGCTGCTCTACACGAAGGTGTTCAGTTGGGAGGAGGCGGAGCTGAGTCAGGCCATGGAGTCGTTCAGGGTCGGAGGTCGTCGCTATAGAAACAGCCCGTCTGCAAGTAGCGATGTCGACTTTGGCTATGACGTCCCTGAGGACAGAGTTCACAGGTACGCGTCTGCACGTACCCTCACGCACCCGGGCATCACGAGCATGTTGCCTCTTGCAGGGAGGAGGCGGAGTCAAGCGAGGAGAAGCCACGAGTGTCGACGACGGAAGACGTCAAGGTGAGACGCCGGCGACCTTTCGTGACCGCTTCCCGTCTACTCTGCCTCCATCAGAAGTTGTGTGTGTGCGCGCGCGTTTGAGTAAGTCTGTATGTGTGTACATACTGTAATTTCTCGTGTATAATACACTTTTTTTCTTTTCTTTCCACCCAAAGAAATTGTTGTCGCTAGAGTGCATTATTATACATGGGATAAGGAAAATGAAAAAAATGATCACATTGTATAAATGTATACCGGTACCGAGCGGTTTCATTCCAAAATATGTAATGTCTAATTTTAAATTTTTTGACATATGTTAAATGTTGCCGGCACGGTGGGAGACCGGTTAGCACATCTGCCTCACAGTTCTGGGGACCGGGGTTCAAATCCCGCCCCCGCCTGTGTGGCGTTTGCGTGTTCTCCCCGCGCCTGCTTGGCTTTTCTCCGGGCGCTCCGGTTTCCTCCCGCGTCCCAAAAACATGCACGCCAGGTTGATTGAAGACTCTAAATTGCCCGTAGGTGGGAATGTGAGTGGGAACGGTTGTTTGTTTCATCGTGCCCGGCTACGGGCTGGCGACCGGTTCGGGGTGTACCCCGCCTCCCGCCCGACGATAGCTGGGTTAGGCTCCGGCAGCCCGCGACCCAAGTGAGGCTAAGCGGTAAGGAAAACGGACGGATGGATGTTAAATGTTAGCTGCTTCTCCCGAGAATCATAACGTTCTCGTGGGGGACAGTCACAAGCTTAACGTTGCTTCAGTTCCCATAACTGCGATCAATCACCCAAATGCATGTGGACGTCTCGACTTACAGTACGCCCATGTCAACCTCTGAAAATATCAGCGCGATCTGCCCAATACGTTGGATTTTATGGATGTTAATTCTTTTCCTCATGAAGCAACTCTCAGCTTTTTGTGTCCATAAAATCCAAAATACGAGCGTGATCGTTCTCCTACTTTCAGACGAAGTGGGCAAAAGGAGAGCTGTTTAAATACATTGCTCACCCCGGTGGAAGAGGGGGTAGCCTCCCTCCGCCTTCGGGTGGGGGGACGGGTCCTGACTGTTGTTTGCGCCTATGCGCCAAACAGCAGTTCGGAGTACCCGCCCTTTTTGGGGTCCTCGGAGGGGGTGCTGGAGAGCGCTCCCGCCGGGGACTCCATCGTTCCGCTCGGGGCTTCGACGCTCACGTGGGGAACGACAGCGAGACCTGCAAGGGCGTGATCGGGAGGAACGGCCCCCCCGATCAGAACCCGAGCGGTGTCCTGTTATTGGACTTCTGCGCTCGTCACGGATTGTCCATAACGAACACCGTGTTCGAGCATAAGCGTGTCCGCACGTGCACTCGGCACCAGGACACCCGAGGTCGCGGTTCGTTGATGGACTTTGCGGCCGTGTCATCGGACTTGCGGCCGCGTGCCTTCGACACTCGGGTGCGTTTGTTCAGTGAGAGAGGGGAGGGGCGCAGCTGTCAACCGATCACCACCCGGTGGTGAGTTGGCTCCGACGGTGGGGGAAGATGCCGGTCCGCCGTAGCAGGCCCAAACGTATTGTGGGGGTCTGCTGGGAACGTCTGGCGGAATCCCCCGTCAGAAGTAGTTTCAACTCCCACCTCCGACAGAACTTGGCTCATGTTCCGGGGGATTCTGCCAGACGTTCCCAGCAGACCCTCACACGGTCCGAGCGGACCGTGTTCCGCGCCTCCGTTGCTGAGGCGGCCGACGGCAGATGTGGCCGTGAGGTGGTCGGTGCCCGTTGTGGCGGCGATCCGTCAAGCTGAAGAAGGAGTCCTATCGGGCTTTTTTGGCCCGTGGGACTCCTGAGGCAGCCGACGGGTACGGAATGTAGCTTTGGTGGTCGCTGAAGCAAAAACTCGGGGAGTTCGGTGAGGCCGTGGAGAACGACTTCCGGGCGGCTTCGAGGAAATTCTGGTCCGACATCCGGCGTCTCAGGAGAGGAAAGCAGTACGCCACCAACACTGTGTATAGTGGGGACGGGGCGCCGCTGACCTGGACTCGGGACGTCGTGAGCCGGCGGGGAGAATACTTCGAAGACTTCCTCAATTCCACCGACACGCCTTCCCATGAGGAAGCAGAATCGGGGTTCTCTGAGGCGGGCTCTCCAATCTCTTGGGTTGAGGTCACCGAAGTGGTTAAAAAGCTCCTCGGTGGCAAGGCCCCGGCTCTGGATGTTGTGGGGCTGTCCGTGGTTGACACGCCTCTGCAACATCGCGTGGACATCGGGGACGGTGCCTCTGGATCGGCAGACTGGGGTGGTGGTCCGGAGGGTGTTTTCCAACTGCAGGGGATCACACTCCTCAGCCTCCCCGGTAAGGTCTATTCAGGGGCGCCGGAGAGGAGGATCCGTCGGGAAGTCGAATCTCAGATTCAGGAGGAGCCGTGTGGTTTTCGTCCTGGCCGCGGAACAGCGGACCGGCTCTACAGCCTCGGCAGGGTCCTCGAGGGTGCGAGAGAGTTCGCCCGACCGGTCTACATGTGTTTTGTGGACTCGGAGAAGGCGTTCGACCGTGTCCCTCGGGGAGTCCTGCGGGGGGGGGGGGGGGGGGTGCTTCAGGAGTATGGGGTACCGAACCCCCTGATACGGTCTGTTCGGTCCCCGTACGACCGGAGTCAGAGTTGGTCCGCATAGCCGGCAGTAAGTCGGACCCGTTCCCGGTGAGGGTTGGACTCCGCCAAGGCTGCCCGTGGTCACCGATTGTGTTCATAACCTTTGCGGACAGAATTTCAAGGCGCAGCCGAGGCGTAGAGGGTGTTCAACAATACGATGTGGCTTTCACAAAAATACACTTTCAATATTTGTCTTTCATGGCTCTCAGCCAAAACGGTTCCCGACCCCTCCGGTTGACGTTTGAAAGTTCCTACGGGGTCTCGTCACGGGCCCTTTCGCCTCTCGCCCGTATCGCCGAATATGGAAGGAAGTAGGTTTGCGCGCGCGTTTATCATTGACCTTTGATGAGCGCTTCCTGTCCGCTTAGCCGCCATCAGAAGCCCCGCCCCCGAGCCGACTGTGCCTGCCTTATAAGGTGATGAAGTCGCTGGACGGAGACATTTACCGAAACGTGGAGTTTGACGTCTGGCAGGACACCTGCAAAGGTAGGCGACGGACGCGGCCGACACGGCGTGCGGCGCGGTGTTGACGGCGTGCCGTGTTCAGAGATGCAGAAGGCGGACTACATGGTGTTTGCGGGCCGCCAGTACTTCCTGGGGGATAAATGTCAGGTGAGCGCAAGGTCGTCACCGAGACGAGCGCCCTCGCGCCGTCGCCGAAGCAAGTCGGTGGCCGATATGCGTGTTTTGCAGGTGCGCCTGGAGCCCAAGGGGAAGTACTTCAACGCCTTCATCCAGGAAGTGGGAACGCACTCGAGTGCGGTCACCGTCTTCATTGAAGAGTTGGGAGAGAAGTACGCGCGCGCGCGCACAAACACAGAAGCATGCACAGAAAAACACACAAGCAACGATCGCACGCAGAAACAAACACACACAGAAACCCACGTGCGCAGGACACACACACACACCTAATGCGAGAGTAACAAGATGAAGTGCGCACTTCCTGTTGTGCAGACATTTGGTACCGCTGATGGACCTGAAACCCGTCAATCCGGTTCCGGCCTGGAACGTGTCCGCTCCGACCCGCAAAGGCGAGCTCGGTACGGCCGCCTCGCTGCGTCCGCTTCCCGCTTCCCGTTTCCCGTGCGGTGACCTTTTGACTTTTGTCCTTCAGACGCAGAGGTGCGAGGTCACCAGCGGCACCCGCGCCATCGCTACTTCCGGAAGTCCAGAGGGGGCGGTGCTGTCGTCAAGGGGGCGGAGCTGGCGATGCCCCCGCCCTCCTCCTACGGAGGTCCCGCCCCCTCTCCGCTCCCGCCCCGCTTCCAGCCGGCGGGGCACCCCCGGCCCCCCTTGCCGCCTGCCCCCCCCGCCGCCGGAGCCGTGCCTTACGATCCCTACGCTCCTCCGCACCACCATCAGCACGCGGCCAGACCGCCGAGATACGGTGCCACCAGGTGGCTGAGGGCGCCGTGCCGCGTGTTCGTCACCACCCCAACACCACTAACGTGTGTGTGTGTGTGTCTGTGTGTGTGTGTTTGACCGCGTCTCTCTTTTGATGCGCGTGTTTGGGTTTTGGTCAGAAGCTCCACCCGTTTTGTGAACCGTCACCTGATTGGTCCTCAGTTTTCCTACTACCCGCCCGGCAGGCGTTACTACGACTACGACAGCGTCGCCTTCAGGTCTCGGTAAGAGGGTGCCGATCGGTCGTGTGTCAGTTGATTGACAGCGGGGTGAGGGCGCTTCCAGGCGCAGTCTCAAAGCCGCGTCCTCCGTTTTGCGATTAGTCGCAGTCGTCGTCACGCGGCGGTGGCGCTAGCCAAAGAGTGTCACTTTTTCAACGCCGACGAGCCGCCGGCCGAACTGGACGCCGCCGTCTCGTACTTCCACGTCGACGATGCCGGCGGCCACGACGTCTTCGCGACCCTCACGGTACAAACGCACGCGTGTGTGTGTGTGTGTGTGTGTGTGTGTTAAATTAACACACGTGACGTCGCAGAATTCTTCCGTGCCCCAATCTCAGAGCGTGGGAGCCCCGCCCCCTCCCTCCGGCTCATCCTATCGCGTCCAGAGAGGCTCGGGGTGCCTCCCGCTCACCCCGCAGGCAGGTGGCGCCCTCGGGTGTTCGTCAGAAGAAGAGCAGGAAGACGTCGGCGCTGTCGATGAACAGGGTGAGCCCGTGCAGTTTTTTAACGTGACTTGTATCTTTTTGTGTATTTCTTGTTTCTGTTTTTCCAATATATTCATTACTTTTTCTTGAACTTTCCACACGAATACAAACATACACAAATGCCAGCATACGTGTCGCCATTGTATCCTATATAAAACTCACAAAACCAAAATCACAGGGAAGCGTCACAACGTCACAGTGGACGCGTCGGACTCGAGAAATAAAGCAACCTCGGTGACGCGTTCGTTTTAAGAAGAGGGACTCGTCCTAGCCGAGAGAAGGGGAGCGAGTTCCGCCGTTCTAAAGCTTGTCTTACCAACAAAATTAGTTTTGTACAACGGGGTAATACAAACGGCTAAAACGACAAAACCGGAGGGAAAGGGTGCCCTAATATCGGGTATCGAGAGAAGGTTCCTAAGGGCGAGGCCTCCGATTTATTTCGATTGAGCGAACCAGAGAATCTCCCGCATTAAATCGGTGACCTTAATAAGAGCTGGAACGGCGGCCTCGGGTTTACACGGAAAGACGAGCGCGTGACGTCCACGTACGGCGGGCTCCGTTCCGATCGCTTCGACGGCGGACGCGCTCCTTCGTGACGACTGCAGATCGGGCTTCCTTATGTAGAACTTCGACCCGTTTTACAAAATGGTCCCCTAGACTGAACTTTTCCAGTGTGTGAGTGAAAAATGGCCACTCTGTCACATGCCTTGTCAGCATCCAGACCGAGCACGAGACCTTCGCTTTGCTCTTTCAACTTCGGGATAACGTCGAAAAGACGTCTAACGTTGCTGGAAGAGGTCCGTCCGTGTTCCTAACTGCTTCTCCTCACGCGGGTCACGGCCTCGTCGGAGCCTCTCCCAGCCGACTCCGGGCGAGAGGCGGGGTGCTAGGGTTAATCTAGCACGCGTGTTTTTGGGATGCGGGGTGCCCGGGAGGGGGCCGTGCAAACTCCACGCAGGCGCCGCCGGATTTGAGGCAGATGTGCTGGAAGAGGTTCTTCCAAACACGTCGGCCGTTACAACCTTCAACCCGTGACGCTCAAACTTTGTCGTAAATGTAACTCCGCCTCCGGCCGGCGCTCGGCGACGGAACTGAAGTTCGCGTGGCGAGTCAAGCCGTCACAGACGACATCCGTCCATCTACTGTGGCGCTTCTCCTCACGCGGGTCGCGGGCGTGCAGGAGGCCGTCCCGGCTATCATCAGGCAGGAGGCGGGGCACGGTTGCCGGCCGATCGCAGGGCACATGCAAATAAACGACCGGTCGCACTCGCATTCACACCTACGGACAATCTAGAGACTTCAGTGCACCTAGCGCGCATGTTTTGGAGATGTGGGAGGAAACCGGAGCGCCCGGAGAAAAGCCACGCGGGCACGGGGAGAACATGCAAACTCCACACAGGCGGGACCGGGGATCGAACCCGGGTCCTCAAAACTGTGAGGCCGACGCTCTAACCGGTCGGCCGCCCGTAGACAACATAGTTTTTTTAAATTCCTACTTGCGTGTAGTTGAATGAGTCCGGTAATGTGGAAGTGTAGGAAAAGGAGAGAGAGAGAGAGAGAGAGAGAGGAGCAATCAGGAATAGGGTTAGACGGTGCTTCTCTGCACCGCCGACTGTCATCTGAAGTGGAGTTAGGGTAGACCGACGCCGAGGTGAAGTCTCTTTCTTAATCGAAAGACTTTTTGGACTTGCCGCTGCAGAGTCACCGTCGAAGAAAGATCTTCGGTCCACGACGTGCGGGCCGCGTTCGTAACGCGCCGCTTGTCGCCGTAGTTGCGCTAAACGGGTTGGTTTGAAGTTAGCGGCCAGTCTAGCCATCGCTCGGAGAATATTACCGCCGCTTGCAACTTCGCAGTCGGCCGTTTCAGAACCGCGACCTTTCTGAAGCGTTGCCGTTTGTCAGCCGCCTCGCCCTGTTCCGCTTGTTTTGTCGTTCTCTTCTTATTTCTGGACACGTTGTCGACTCTTTCCCAAGAAATATTATCCAGACTCCGTAGAACCTCCGCCACTGTGGGAAAAGCCCTCTCTCGCCACGCCAGAGCTTCGTGGAACTGCATGCTTCCCTTGTGCCGCCATCTTGCCTCCCGGTTTTTTCCCTTTTTTTGCGTGTATGCGCGTGTGTGTGTGTGTGTGTGCGTGTGTCTCCGTCTCCGCATGCACGTAATGATGGGCATGTGTGCTTATTGACGGGCGTATTGATGTGTGTCAGATTTCCGAGAGGACTTTAGCTACGACGCTCGCGGTGAGTAGTAAACCACGCCGACAGGAAGTTGACAGGACGTTGACAGGAAATTGTTTCAGACGCCAGCTACCAGACGCCAATCGTCTACACGAGCGACACCGCCCACATCGACACGCCCGCCGGACAGGTAACTCGCGTCTACGCGCGCGCACTCACTCACTCACACACTACCTGCTTCAATCGCAATCCTACGAGTGATGACATCATCATCATCATCATCATCATCATCACATGACAGGACCAGGTGGAAGGGGGTGTGGCTGAGTCACCGCCAAGAGCTGATTTGAGCTACAGCTACACGCAGCAGGTGCGCACACGCACGCGTGTCCATCATTATACAGAGACGCGCATACCCATCGGTCGTTAGGCACACGCACACAAACGCACGTTGGGACAAAAAAAATGCCACACTGGATGCCTGTCAAATGTTAGCACCTGATGACATCACCCCAGTGTGTACGTGTGCGCGCGCTAGGTGGTAAAGCCAGTGGCGGTGATTTCTTCCTCCCCGTCCTCCTCTTCCTCCTCTTCGCCCTCGTCTTCATCATCCCGTTTGCCCGCCGCCGTTCACATGCCCTCAGCGACGCATGCGCAACCTCGATCAGGTGAGTCCACGCGCGCGCGCTGAGCAGCTGTGTACGCGGCAAGTTGTTTTTGCTTTTAGTTGCCATGGCGATCCCAGCTGCCACCCCCTGGTTGGTCAATGAGCTGGGGGAGGGGCTGTGCTCTGTGGTAGCTCCGCCTCCTTACTCCTATGACCCCAATGGCTGCGACCTGCCCAGAGGTTAGAATCTCCGTGAGGAGTTTATTTTATGAATTTTATTGTTAATAATTGCGATGGGGTTGCTTTTTGCAGACTGTCCGCGTGCTTCAGTTTTACTTCAACCTCGGCGTGCAGGTGACAACACACCGGGGGCGTGGCAACTGTTTTTGGGTGTGCGCGTGTGTGTGGTTTCCACGTGACCCTGTTTGTCTTTTTGGGTGCACGTGTGCATCTTGAGGTTTTTATTTTGTCTTATTTTGTCTTTGTGTGTGTGTGTGTGTGTGTCGTTTTGGGTGCGTGCACATCTTGCGGGCGTGTTTTTTGTGTGCATCTTTTTATCCGTTTGTCTTTTTGCGCGTCTTCGTGCATGTCATCACTCGTCTCCTCAGTGGTACCATCAGAGCTGCTGGCAGCCGCAGCAGGCGTACCCCCCCTCGTACTCTCCCGATGCTGCCTACCCCTACCAGCACTACCCGCCCCCCTACCTGGGCCAGGAAGCCCCCCTGCACGGTTAGATCGTAACAAGGGCTCTCCGACCATGTGAACCCAATATGAATGATCGTGTGACACCGCTCTCCTCCACCCACAGCCGCCCCCCCCTCCTACCCTGAGTCAGGGCGCGGACCCCACCAGCCGCCGCCCCCCTACCCAGAATCCAACAGGATGGCCGAGATTCAGACGGACGCGCACGGCGGCGGCGGTCGGTCGTTTGCGCTTTTTCTGAATTTCCGTTTGGATGACAAAATGCTAAATATGCTAATTCTGTCTCCCAGGCCCCGCTCATCCAACGGAAGGCCCCTCCCTCAACCCGCCGCCTTCGGGCGCAGCGATGTACCCGGACCAGATGCCCCTACCTTCCGTGCTGCACCTGCCTTACGAAGCTCCGCCCCCGGCCGCCTACCTGTCATCTGCCCCGCCCCCTCCTCTGGCTCACTCTCCCCACCACTCTTACCACCCCATCGTGCCCGCCTCCGCACATTGGGGAGGACACGCCTCGCGGGTCTACTGCCCCGCCCCCAACCCCGCCCACGTGGTGGGTTACATCACCGCTCCGTCCGCGCACTTCATGCCGCCTAGCGCCTGACGCGCGCTTGCGCCGACCCTGGCTAGCTCGCCACTGAATTAAGTTTGTTTAGCTTGTTAGGATGGGCATCTTTGAGTTTGTGCCAGCCAATCGGAGAGGAGGGTGTGCCCCTGTCCATTTTTTGTTGAAGGGATGTTTTGTTAGCGGATCGGTTTTTGTTCACTTGGTTAATAAAGTTTGTCACCAGCAAGAAACATCGCATTCGTCCAACTTTTTAATTATGCTATTGGATGTTCAAACTACTACAACTAATTACTCCTACAGTATCTCGTACGGACGGGTGTAACGGTTCAGAAAGGTCACGGTTTTACGTACCTTGGTTTTGGGGTCACAGTTTGCTCTAAGAGTTTGGCGCAACAGAGTCCCAAATACCTAATTCTATGTTTCTTGACATTTATTTTCAGCGGACTGTAGCGTCTGTAGCAGTCGTAGGAGTCCATTTAGAACTACCTGAGATAACTTGGCATAAGCTGTACACCCTCGCCACCTCTCCATCGACATAGAGGACGGTGTTGGATTTCCGGAAGTCCACGATCATCTCCTTGGTCTCGGCCGTATTCGGGTCCAGATTGTTGATGTCACACCGTCGCCTGAGATGTATGCCTGTGAATATTCTCATTCTTGCAGGTCATTTCGTTCTCGGGCCAACTGCACGGTTCTTTTTGTCTCGGATGTCCGGCGTAGGGCCGCCACGAGGACGGGCGGCTCGAGCGCAGCGTCGTCACAGTTACGAATACGCGTCTTACTTTGAGCGACTGAAAAGTGCAAAAGGAAGCCTATTTTTCATCATCAGAAAAAATAAACGCAAGAACGCACACAAAACGTTGCAACTGTGCTTAACCACTTAAAAAAAGCAAAGGTGGCGTCTCTGGTCAGGGATCAGGTCTGCGCTCGGCAAATCTTTCCATTTGGAGAGCCGCGCCATTGCAACGGTCACTCGTCATGTCTGCAAATTGAGCCTTTCCCGTGGAACTGAAATCAGAATCAGAATCATCTTTATTTGCCAAGTGTGTCCAAAACACACAAGGAATTTGTCTCCGCTCTAGTACGACAGACAGTCAATTTACAGAACACTTTGGGGACATCAAGACATTGACAAAAAACAATTGTGCAAAATGATGCAGAGAATGCGTTCATTTCAATATGTGACGAGTTGCTCTGTGTTCCGCACTCCACTGAAAGGGCAAATCCATTTGCGACTTCTAAGTGGAATTAAGCTCGAAAGTTCTGTCCGAGGTGGGAGTCGAAACTCCTTCTGACGGGAGATTCTCGTCCACCGGGGTGAACCCCAACGTACAGGCGCCCAGCCGGGGGCCAACAAGTATACCCGCACCTGCTCGGCGCCTCTCACCGTGGGCGACTCCAGAGCGGAAGAGAGTCCGACCCCTCTCGAGAGGACCGGTGCCAGAGCCCGAGCTGTGCGCGGAGGCGAGTCCGACTATATCTCGTCGGAACTTCTCGACCTCGCACACCGGCTCGGGCTCCTTCCCTGCCAGAGAGCTGGCATCCCACGTCCCTAGAGCCAGCTTCTGTCTCCGGGGATCGGATCGCCGAGGTCCCCGCCTTCGACCGCCGCCCGGCTCGCGCTGCACCCGACTCCTATGGCCCCTCCCGCAGGTGGTGAGCCCACGGGAAGGGGGACCCGCGTTGCCCGGCCCCCGGGCGCTCTCCTTCGACCCCCGAAATATCTTGACAAAGACAAATATCTCGTCTTCGTGGTGTATTCAATGAAATAGAGGTCGAACGTGATTTGCAAATCATTGTATTGTGTTTTTGTTTGTGTTTAACACAACGTCCCAACTTCATTGCAATTGGGATTGTAACATTTAAATATATATTTAATGTTTAAATATAAAACTTATATTTCAATTTACACTGAACATTTACATTTAAGGTTTATATATTTGCCGGCACGGTGGGCGACTGCTTAGCATGTCTGCCTCACAGTTGTGGGGACCGGGGTTCAATCCCCGGCCCCACCTGTGTGTTCTCCCCGTGCATGGGTGGCTTTTCTCCGGGTACTCCGGTTCCCCCCCCCCCCCCCCCCCCATCCCAAAAACATGCACGCGCGGTTCATTGAAGACTCTAAATCGGCCGTAGGTGTGAACGTGAGTGCGAACGGTTGTTTGATTCTATGTGCCCCGCGATTGGCTCCCGACCAGTTCAGGGCGTACCCCGCCTCTCGCCCAGAGTCGGCCGGGACGGGCGCCGGCACACCCGCTGCCCGAGTGAGGAGAAGCGCTTCAGAAAATGGAAGGATGGATCCTTGATGCTAAACGTGACAAAACGTTGCCGTTATATTTAGCGTGAGCGGCACACCGTTGGCGACGAGCGCTGCCGATCTCAGAAAAAGTGGGAGGTGGAATGTTTTTTGTTTATTTTTGATGTTGACTAGCCCAAGTTATGCACAGAGAAAGCTGCGGCGCTTCAGTCATACAACATCAGACATCATTGCTCTTATAAACACGTGAATTGGATTTATTTCTACAAGCATCTCCATGTGTTTTGATGTCGATTCATGCGTTTGCCCATTGTTCATCAATTGAATAAAATGTGTACATTTTGTAACGAGGGAATTCTTTGACTCAATCTACGTTCCTACCCTCTCGCGGGCCGCGTGCCGCGACCCAAAGAACGAGATCCCGGATACGAGCGGCCGAAATGAGTTTCCTCCGCAGGGTCTCCGGGCTCTCCCCGCGAGAACGGCTGAGAAGCTCGGTCATCCGCGAGGGGCTCAGAGTAGAGCCGCTGCTCCTCCGCATCGAGAGGAGCCAGACGAGGCGGCTCGGGCATCTGGTTAGGACGCCTCCCCGGCGAGGTGTTCCGGGCGCGGCCCACCGGGAGGAGACCCCGGGTTGACCGGGGACACGCCGGAAAGACTACGTCTCCCGGCTGGCCTGGCAACTCCTCGGGATCCCCTCGGAAGAGCTGGATGAAGTGCCTGAGGAGAGGGAAGTCTGGGCGTCCCCGCTGAGGCCCCCGCCCCCGCGACCTGACCTCAGAAGATGGATGGATTGAATTCTTTGGATTTTGAAAATCATTCCCAAGGTGAACTCAGTAAGTTTAGGCCAACATTTTTTAATTTGGAATAGAAACAATCATGTGAACATTG
The DNA here is from genome assembly GCF_024500275.1 of Phycodurus eques. Taxonomy (NCBI): domain Eukaryota; kingdom Metazoa; phylum Chordata; class Actinopteri; order Syngnathiformes; family Syngnathidae; genus Phycodurus; species Phycodurus eques. The sequence continues at coordinate 31,717,212 of NC_084530.1, forward strand.
TTTTGGTGATTTTTTTTTTTTGTGGTGAAAAATGTAGAATCGTGGAAATTTTGGGAATAAAAATAAAATAGTTCCTCCCCTCACGGGAGTTTTGGGAATATGTTGGAAACTGGGACGCTTAGAATCGGTGGAGTCATGAGCAAGTAGCAAGTAGGAGTGGAGGCGCAGTAACGCCTCCGTCCGCAAAGCGGCGGTAAAGCGCTTGGACGTTGTTGTCACGCGCCGTTTTAGACCAATGCGCAGTTGTCTCGCGTCCGCTCGGACGAATAAGAAGAAGACGACGACGACGAAGTAGCTTGTTGATCGTTTGGCCTCCTTCAACTCCGCCATCGATGATCTCGTTGCTCAGCCGGAGCCTCGGCTCCGTCCGCAGGCTCAGCGGACCGCCGGTTCGGTCGGTTGCGCCGGACAAGCCGCGTCCCCCGGAAGCGAGCGCCGCGCGTGTCCGGAAGACGTTCGTGGACTTTTTCGAGCGTGAACACGGACACTTGCTGGTCCCGTCCTCCCCTGTGCGGCCCAGAGGCGACCCCAGTCTGCTCTTCGTCAACGCCGGAATGAACCAGGTCAGGTCAGGTCAGGTCCAAGCACAAGCAACAAGCACAAGCAGAACAAGTCGTGAAGGAGACTCGTCGCAATGCATGCTGGGAGAACTCGTCACGACCTGATCATGCGCAGCAAATTGACATGTTGCCCCCAAAATTGGAATAAATGCAACGTTGAATGTTACAAATGATCAAATTATTTCGAGAAAAATCTAACAAACAAATAAATCAATAATTGTTGAATGGTACAAGGTAGTATATTGTTTTGGAAGCGTTATTATAAAAACGTGGTAGTGTGTGTTGATGTCACAGTTTTATTGTCCTAGACCTCCTAAAACCAAAATTCAGCCCCCTCAACCAAAAATTGTCTCCACCCCCACATTCAATATAATAAGACTCGAAAGCTAACCCTTTCCCATCAAGAACTTGTTGCCTGCAGTTCAAGCCGATCTTGCTGGGCACGGCGGACCCTCGCGGCGCCATGGCGTCGTACCGCCGGGTGGTCAACAGTCAGAAGTGCGTGCGTGCCGGCGGCAAGCACAACGACCTGGACGACGTGGGCAAGGACGTGTACCACCACACCTTCTTCGAGATGATGGGAAACTGGTCCTTCGGCGACTACTTCAAGGTTCGGCGCGCAGCATCGTTTGAGGTCTTCTAACGTGACGCACACGCTGAACATTAACTATAGGAACAGAAAATAAACCCCACTTCCATGATTCAATTAAGCAGCGCATACTGGGGGTGCACGGTATAAACGGTACAAATTGAGCCAAAGATACAGATTTGGACTTAACGGACCCACCGTGATCGCCCTTCTTGATGATGTCATCGTATCTGTCTCAGTATAGAAAATGGCTCACGCGCGTCCGGTCACCATTGCGCCGAGCGTCCGCGTACATTCCTCCCCGCTTTCGTGCCGCACCGGCCGGCTTCTATCGCGATCGAAACCGTCATCGTGACGGGATTCGATTTATACCGTCAAATGAATTTGAGGTCATATCGGCCAGCCCTACAGTATGTAGCAGCAATGACCAATATGCACAAGCTAGGGATGCACGATAACCGTCGAGCCGATATCGGGGAAAAAGGACGTCGCGCTTATCGGTCCGATACCGGAAAACCGGACCGATAACGAGAGCCGTATCGTACGCCGGCGCGCCGGTCGCCAGTGCGTCGGCTTGGGACGCTCGTGGATGTTTTTGCTAAAATTCTTCGTCTTCAACACCTAAACTAGTCAATATCCGCAGTAAATTAGCATATGATCGCCAGCGGTCGTCCAGTGACTTTAAGTTGGTCGCTAAGACGCTCGCGGCTCTCGGCGAGACCAACGAAGCGGGGCTCTCCGGCGGACGCGCCCGCTCAGTCCTGCACCTCGGGGGCGGTCCTTATTTTTCAGGACCGATGCGGTGATTCTTTTATTCATTCCAATTTCTTTGTGGTGTGTCAAATTGAAGACATTTTTTTGGGATTCCATTAAAATATATTGCACATAAAAGTTAAAATACAAATTTGATCATTTAAAAATACAAAGGTCTTAACATTTTATGCAAATGTATTATACCTAAATGTTAAATAAAGCTCAACTGTACTTGAAAAAAGTAGCAAAGTTACTGCACTGGATTAAAAGAAAGTTTTAAATATGCTGGAGACCAAATTACAAGCTTCATTCTGCAATTCCAATGAAGTTGGGAAGTTGTGTTAGATAGACACAAATAAAAACAGAATACAATGATTTGCAAATCATGTTCAACCTATATTTCATTGAATACACCTCTAAGACAAGATATTGAATGTTCAAACTGCTCAACTTGATTGTTTTTAGCAAATAATCACAAATTTAGAATTTGATGGCTGCAACACGTTCCAAAAAAGCTGGGACAGGCTCATGTTTATCACCTTTTCTTTTAACAACGTTCAATAAACGTTTGGGAACTGAGGACACTAATCGTTGAAGCTTTGTTAGGTGGAATTCTTTCCCATTCTTGCTTGATGTACAGCTTCAGCTGTTCAACAGTCCGGGGTCTCCGTTGTCGTATTTTACGCTTCATAATGCGTCACACATTTCAATGGGAGACGGGTCTGGACTGCAGGCGGGCCAGTCTAGTACCCGCACTCTTTTACTACGAAGCCACACTGTTGTAACACGTGCAGAATGTGGTTTGGCATTGTCTCGCTGAAATAAGCAGGGGCGTCCATGAAAAAGACGTTGCTTGGATGGCAGCGTGTTTCTCCAAAACCTGTGTGTACCTTTCTGCAATAATGGTGCCTTCACAGATGTGTAAGTTAGCCATGCCATTGGCCCTAACACAGCCCCGTACCATCACAGATGCTGGCTTTTGAACTTTGCGTCCATAACGGTCCGGATGGTTCTTTTCCTCTTTGGCGCGGAGGACACGACGTCCACAATTTCCAAAAACAATTTGAAATGCAGACTCGTCGGACCACGGAACACTTTTCCACTTTGCGTCGGTCCGTCTTAGATGAGCTCGGGCCCGGAGAAGCCGGCGGCGTTTCTGGGTGTTGTTGATAAATGGATTTTGCTTTGCATAGTAGAGTTTCAAGTTGCACTTCCGGATATAGCGCCGAACTGTATTGACTGACATTGGTTTTCTGAAGTGTTTCTGAGCCACGCGGTGATATTCTTTACACGTCGATGTCGGTTTTGGATCTAGTGCTGTCTGAGTGATCGAACGTCACGGGCATTCAATGTCGGTTTTCGGCCTCGCCGCTTCCATGCGGTGATTTCTCCAGATTTTCTGAACCTTTGGATGATATTATGGACCGTAGATGATGAAATCCCTAAATTCCTTGCAATTGCACGTTGAGGAACGTTGTCCTTCAACTGTTGGACTATTTTCTCCCGCACTTGTTCACAAAGAGGTGAGGCTCGCCCCGTCTTTGCTTGCGAACGACTGAGCAATTCAGGGAAGCTCCTTTTCTACCCGATCGCGGCACCCGCCTGTTCCCAATGAGCCGGTTCACCTGCGGGATGTTCCGAACACGTTCCTCAACTTTCTCCGTCTTTTTTGCCACCTGCCTGTCCCAGCTTTTTTGGAATGTCCTGCAGCCATCAAATTCGAAGTTCATGATTATTTGCTCAAAAACAATCAAGTGGATCAGTTTGAACATGAAATATCTTGTCTTTGTCGTGCATTCAATGAAATAGAGGTCGAACATGATTTGCAAATCATTGTATTGTGTTTTTGTTTGTGTTTAACACAACGTCCCAACTTCATTGGAAGTGGGCTTGTTGTATGTTTGATTGTATTACATTTTTTTTCAATGTTGTCAGCTCGCATACCAGTAGTGCAGTTTTGGGGTTAGCCTAACATTCTAGTTCCAGTTTTGCTCAGAGGGCCGTTATGACCGTGAAAGCACATAATTGTTTCATGAGTGTATTCCGCTCTGAAAATGATCGCCGTCGTCGCTCGCAGGAAGAGGCGTGCGCGATGGCGTGGACGCTGCTGACGGAGCGTTTCGGGATCGCGTCCGACAGGCTGTACGTTTCGTACTTTGCCGGCGACGCCGCTTCGGGACTGGGAGCCGACGAGGAGACTCGGCGCATCTGGCTGGACATCGGGTAGGCCGGCGTCCGCGTCTCCGTGTCGGCCGATCGCGGTTCGAGCGTCGGCTGACGACGTCGGGGCCGCCTCTTCAGGGTTCCCCCGGCTCGCCTTCTCCCCTTTGGGCCGAAGGAGAACTTCTGGGAGATGGGCGACACGGGCCCGTGCGGTCCCTGCTCCGAGATCCACTATGACCGCGTGGGAGGGCGCGACGCCGCCGGGCTGGTCAACAAGGGCTGTCCGGACGTGCTCGAGATCTGGAACCTGGTCTTCATGCAGTACAGCAGGTACGCAGTGCGCACAAGTTCCAGATAAACATCAACATGGACCGATAACTTGAAAATTAGCGCGGCGCTTGAAGCTAGATGAAGCGCTTTACGTGAAAAAGGCAATAGCAGACAATCTCCAGTAGGTTGGAGCAGTGAGCAACGTAAGGACGCAACTAAACACGACGCAACCTTCTCTCACAGAACATGCGACACAACTAAAAGTTAACAAATACACTGGACCCCCGCATCCCGTGGAATTTGTTTCAATTAGTACATTTTGTTTTCCTGTTTTTTTCCTTTTTTTGTGACGAAACTAATCCCAAAAATCCTTATTGGTGCTTTATTCAAGAATATTTTGGCTTGAACAAAAATCACCTTTTTTTTTTTTTTTTTTTTTTTCTCAATTGTATGCAGATTTTTGCCGTTCGCGGTCCAGCCCGGCCCCTATCCCCCGCCGATAGCGGGGTTCCGCTGTAATAATAAAATTGAGGCGCATCGTGAAACGCACGCTCTTCGGAACCACAGGCACACAACGGACAACTGTGCATTTTGCAACACGTGAAATAAAGTGGAACCATTTGCCGAGGCGTGCTGGCCTTCAACTTCACAGACGCTACGGAATAATCGACCCACAATGCATTGTGGACTTACCGTGGCAGATCAATATTGCAGTGTAACTCTGTTCTTACTGTGGAATTGAACAACTAAGAACTTGTATATTTAGAAAATAACAAAATAGTCTGGCGACGGTGAAGCATTTTGATCTGATGAAACCCCGAGCGTACGATCAACAAAAGCCGCTCGGCCGCGTCGGCCGTATCGCGAGGTGGTTTGCGAACTGCGTAAGTTGCTGTCGCCCGTCAACGAGACGTACCTTGTGCCACTCGTCGGTGCCCCAAAAGCAACGCGCAGCGCCTCCGTTAAGTAGCTTTGATCGGATGACTAGTCTGGCAATAATAGCGCCTTCAATTCCTTGTTACTCCAAGATGTGCTCGTATCAGAATCAGAATCAGAATCCTCTTTATTTGCCCAGTATGTCCAAAAACACACAAGGAATTTGTCTCCGGTCGTCGGAGCCGCTCGAGTACGACAACGGACGGTCGATTGACAGAGAACGACCTTGACAAAAACGAACGACCTTGACAAAAAAAATCAATTGTGCAAAAAGATGCAGAGTCCTTTAGAGAGTAAAGGCTTGTTTATACTCGCGCGGACGGCGTCACCGCTGCTGTCCCGCACGCGGTTTGCCTTCAGAGTCGAGCGCAACCCACGCGCGCAGTTTTGAAAGCGTGCTGCAGTCCACCTCCTCTCGCTACGGCGGCTATTGGCTCGGACGCCGCAGGGTGGAGTTTCCTCTGCATTTTGTGGCCATTTCCGGTAGCCGTTTTTCCTTTCCTTTCCGCGCTATGTGGAAGCGGGAGGAACGCCGATTACATCATCACGGCATGTGACTCAAAGGGATCGATCCCGAGAGACGATCTCCGTGGCATTCTACGCGTCGCGACAATTTTTGACGCAGAGGGGCCGCGCGGGCCAATTCGTCGGTCTCGTGACGCGATGCGGGAGTATGAAGAGGCCTTAACGCGTTGCTGGCGTGACATGACAGGATCCGAGTGTTTTGAGTACGTCCGTGTTTGCGTGTGCGCCAGGGAGTGCCACGGGGAGCTCCGCGCGCTGCCGTGCCGCAGCGTGGACACGGGTTTGGGTCTGGAGAGGCTGCTCGGCATCCTTCAGGGAAAAACTTCAAACTACGACACGGACCTCTTCGCGCCGCTGATGGACGCCATCCATCAGGTACCGGACGTCGACGGGCGCCGTCAAGACGAGAGCCGAACGTGTGCGTGTTTCTCCTCAGAGAAGCGGCGTGTCGGCGTACGGCGGGCGTACGGGTCCGGGGGCGCAGGTGGACGCGGCGTACCGGGTGGTGGCCGACCACGCCCGAGCCCTGACGGTCTGCATCGCCGACGGGGTCCATCCCGGCACGTCGGGGGCCGAGTGAGTCACGCGCGCGCACGGATTTGTTTCGGGAGCTCATTTCGATACAACGGAGTTGAGCAAAGCGCTGCGTGTCGGACGATAGGTCACGTTTAGTGCAAATAAAAAATTGCCGCACGTAAACACGTCGCTTACAAAAACGCAATAAAGGCACAGGCGGCGAAGGACGAATGGCTTTGAAATACGAGGAGGGCGGCAACCGCAAACGCTCCGCCGCCTTTCGACCTCGCTCTCGGGACCATCGCCGGCGTCGGAGTATCGGCCCGTTCGGCGCTTTACGAGCGAACGAGCCCGTCGTCGACCGACTGCTAAAATGCGTCGGGACAGGTGAGATGTGCTCTCGCCTGCGTGTCCCGGGGAAAAGTCCGGCGGCGGCGTTCCGGACCGATTGTAAATGACCGACATCGAAGGCGCTACGATGATCAAGTCGGGCGGAGACAAAAGAATGACGAATCACGGAAGGGAAGACGAGATGGAAAAACTAAACAAAACCGCCTCAGCGTTTGTGGTGGCGGGTTGAGTTAAACGAACACTTCCCAAGTAACTTGGAATCAAATACAAGCGATTGAAGAAATACAGAGAGAATTCGATTTTCAAAATAACTCCAAAGAAATTCATATCAAATGTAAACTCGAACACTGACGTGGCTCGACGCTAACGTTTCCATTGATCGCGCTGGACCGTGCGCGGGTAGCTTTCGATAATCAAAGATTGACAGTGACTCGAGTTACGTAGAGAATATCTGAAAAAGATTTGACATTGAATATGAAGTTTGTCTGCAACAAGCAGTGGTCATTTCTTTTGTTTCATTTGAAAAGATGGAATGGAAACATGCATGTTCAGATAAAAGCCAAGCATAGCGTGCGCGTCTTTACATGTATGCAGTTTTTGGGGGGACTTTTCATAAATGCTCGGCCTAACGTAGCAGCATCCATCCATCCATCCATCCATTTTCTGTCGCGCTTCTCCTCACGCGGGGCGCCTGTCCCGGCTGTCATCGGGCAGGAGGCGGGGTACGCCCCGAACCGGTCGCCAGCCAATCGCAGGGCACATACAAACAAACAACCATCCGCGCTCACATTCGCACCTACGGGCAATTTAGAGTTGTCAATGAACCTAGCGTGCATGTTTTTGGGATGCGGGAGGAAAGCGGAGCGCCCGGAGAAAAGCCACGCAGGCACGGGGAGAACATGCAAACACCACACAGGCGGGGCCGGGGATCGAACCCCGGTCCTCAGAACTGCGAGGCTGACGGGCTAACCGGTCGCCCGCCCGTAGCAGCATCGGAATTTTAAATTATTCTCAGCATACGTGGGGGTTTGGATTAAGGGGAAAATGGGATTGGAATATAAAACATTTATTTGTTAACAAATCAGCAGACCTTGATATGTTTTATTTTATTATTGTTTTTCGAAACATGCAGTACTGTACATAAAATTACAACGAAATAGTTTTGTTGGGAGGTTTTCAAAATGCTTTTACTGAACGAGTCCCGTGGTAGCACGAAGTGGGATGCTGACACTGTCTGGACATGAACCTTAACAGTTCCATCTTGAGTCTTCTTTGTTTCACAAAGATCATTTCGACAGCTTTAAAGCTGTACAATTGTGGACGAAAGAGTTACCGGAGTTAAGTTACGCATGGGGGGGGCGCAGCTTCCTGTTATAGTCTTTAAACTCAAAAGATGCTGACGACTGTACGTAGGCTTTGCCCGACGTCGAGCGGCGTTTCCGAGCGAAAATGCACACCGCTCCAAAGAAAAACCGCTCCCGAGTGGGCTGCGACAAGACGCCGGCTGGAGCAGCGTTCGATACTGTCTCGAAAGGCGATGGCTCTGATAGCAGAAGAGCCGTTCTCCAAATTCAATGTCAATACTTTGGATACTTCAGTCATTTGAGGGACGGTATTGTATCGGAAAGGAAATCGGTGGAATGGCTCATTCGCAGAGGCACAATTTCCACAACATCTATTTGCGATAGCCCAAAATGTAATTGCGGTGGCCCGCCACAAATAAATGTATACGTGGGTTCTGTAACACCATTGATCTGTTGGAGACGGGGAGCAAGGGAACTGTTGAAATGTCAAAGGTTCAGAGCCGTCCGAGCTTTAATGTCCTTTAGGCACTCGAACGAGCCCGCGGCACAATTAGAGACTTCGGGTTTCAGGGCCAGGTAGATTTGCATGTCGTCTGCATAAAAGTGGAAAGAAATGCAATATATATTTTTTAATAATAGCTCCTCAGGGGAACAGACACAGAAAGAAGAGGATAGGCCCAAGAATGGAACCTTGGGGGACTCCATTTGCAAGAGGTACAGCGGACGAACGATGTTTACCGAGACTAACAGAAACGCTGCTGTTGGTCAGATGAGGCCGAAACCACTGGAGAGCGGCGCCGCTGATGCGCCAGGCGAGAGATCAGGATATTTGGGTCCACTGTGTCGATCTAAAAGAAGAAGAATAGCGTAGCAAATCATTGAAAACTCATGCATGCGCTGTCTCGGTCCGGTGGAGATGCTTAAAACCAGACTGCAATTTTGTAAATAAAAGGGAGTTTAGAAATAGTTCGAAAATTGTTGAAAACCGAAGAGTGTGTCTGTGCTCGTGTGAAGGACCAGACACACTGCATTTGTTAGGACAACAAATCTCCCAAGATTCAAATCCGCTCGTACTTTGGCACGATTTCACTCAGACGACCGGAGAGAAAGCTTGTATTTCGGAGGGCGCTAGGGCTGTTCGCGAATCGGCATGGAGTCCGCCCAGGAAACGCCCCGAGGCTGAATCTGAATTTTCAAATTCGAATCACAACGAATCAAAGAATAACATACCATTAACTTTATTCTGACAAGAGCTGTGATGCTGCCACGTCGCATTTACTTGAGAAAATACAAAATATTGCACGACGACGCTATTAGGACTCACTGCGCGTAGTTTCTGTGCATGCGTGGTGGCCAATGAAGTCTAGAAATAAACCTCCACTGGGAGGATGATCTCTGCGGGACTAGGCGTCCGATAGCCAAGCCCGAGGAGCTGCACAAAATGTCCGAAGCCCGGAAGGAGTCGTCACTGAGGTGGACGGCGGACCGCGGAAGAACGGACTGGAGAAAGTTGATCCAACAAAGCGTGGCAGACGAAGAGAGCCGGCTGGCCGGCTGGCTAGAAAGGAGGCAGTGAGAATTTACTGCACCGACGGGCGCAAAACCAACCCGGGTCTACCTTTGGCCACGATACGGTGAGGGAGCCATTTGAGCGTACATTTTGCTTCGTGTCAGGTTGGTGCTGAGGAGGATCCTGAGGCGAGCGGTCCGCTTCTGCACAGAGGTCCTGCGGGCTCCCCAGGGAACGCTGGCGAGCCTAGTGCCCTACGTGGCACGCAGCCTGGTACGTTCGCCGCAGCGGTCTCAGAGTCCAGACCCACTGCGGCTCTAACAGCTGTCGTGTGCGCACACAGGGCGACGCGTATCCGGAGCTGCGCCGCGAGGCCGACAGGGTGAGTCCGCCGAGCGCGCGGCGTCGCGTGACCCGCGCCTGACTGGAAGTGTCCGACAGGCGATGGACGTCATCGACGAGAACGAGGATCACTTCCTGTCCGGTCTGCGGAAGGGAAGCCGGCTCATCCGACGAACCCTCGACACGACGGATGCGCAACGGGGACGCTTTCCTGGTCAGTCAACTAAAGTCCGCTAGCTTCATGCTAACCTACAACAGATGAAAAATAGCATGGAGGTTGTGGTCATTACAGTCGTCCCTCTCCCTATCCAGTTTCTCTCTCTCTCTCTCTCATGCTCTGGCATTAGAATCCGAATCCGAATCATCTTTATTTGCCAAGTATGTCCAAAAAATTTGTCTGCGGTCGTCGGAGCCGCTCGAGTACGACTACAGATGGTCACTTGGCGGAGAACGCTTTGGAGACAGAAAGACATTGACAAAAAAAAACAAAAAACAGTCACTGAGCAATAAAGGGTTGCTAGATATAAAGGAAATTGAATTGAACTGTATTTTTAGTTGTAATTAGTTGCATTGTTCCCCAATATAGACATTTGTACGCACGTATTGACGCGGCGCTTTTTGTTGTGTCGCTCGTCAGCGTCGGTGGTGTGCTCGCTGCACCGCGACTTGGGCTTCCCGCTGGACCTCGTGGACTTGATGCTGGAGGAGAAGGGCGTGTCCGTCGACCGACAGGAAGTGGAGCGGCTCATCGCAAACCAACACAAGGTGGCGCCGTTTAGCGGATGTGCTCGAACTCGACCGTGAAGTCGCGACGGACGTAAAACCCCGATGTCATCGACGATGTCAGGCGACGTCGGAGCGGGCCGGCGCCGGCGGTCACGTGGCGATGGGGGCGGTCGTCCTGGCTGAGCTGCGACGAGGGGGCGTGGCCTACACGGAGGACAGCGCCAAGTACGAATATGCCGTCGAGCGGGAGCGCTATGGTACGCGTGCGTGTGTGCGCTGAATGTGTGTGTGCGCCCCTGTGTTCGGGTTAGAGGTGTGTTTGTTTAATTAGATGGGTTTGTGTTTAGTTGCATGTTGTGTTTGAGTTCTATTTTGTTTGTCTGTGTTTAGTGGCATGTTTGTTCCGTCGTGTTGTGCGCGTCGTGCCGCTTTTCCGTCGCGAGTTCCGGAACGACCTCGCCCGGCCTCCGTTGCGTTTCCACTCCGACTGGATCAAGAGGAAGGAGACGCGCTCGTCGTTTCTTGTCGCGCCTCGCGTCTCGCTGTGTTGCATCTTCTGCCAATACGGACAAAAATGGCCGCGCCTCCTCAGTCGACCACAGAACAAAAGCTGCTGTAAGCCCGCCGCGCGCTGCGCGACGCGGTCCGACCGGACCGGACCGGATCGTCGCGTAGAGTTGCCGACGCGCCCCCGCACATGAGCGATTCGCCAGCGGATGCCCGGCGGGCCTCCGTAAGCCTTTGATGCTGCGTATTCAGTAGCGCTTGAGCACATTCCTTAAACCATCAAAAGATCGGTAAATAGTTACGCAAGAAGCAGGCTGCCAGAGAGAGAGAGAGGGTGTTGGGGAGAATAAAAGCGAGCGTGGATATTTGAAAGGAGGCTCGCCGGCGCCGTTATTTCAACGTACCCAACGTGGACGTATGCAAGTTTGACTTTTTCATCCGCAGGTCCATTATACAGGAAGTATTGATGTCAAACACAATATATTATAAAGGCTTGATGTGGCGCGCCGCGCTAAACACGCAAATGTGTCTGCAGCAATTCAAAACTTGAATTTAACCAGCGGCAGACCGATCGGCCGCTCGTGAAAACGGTCGCCTCGTCACGCACGCTAGGCGACCGTTCGGTCGGGACGGGCGGCGTCGCTCGGTGTGCGGCAGCCTTCGGGCGCCGTGATTGTGAAAGTGACAAGTCGCCCGCTTCAAGAAAGGCCTCCAGCTGTCGGTTACGCCGCGGCCCCCTCGGCCTTCGTTGAAGAGGTTCTGAAAAGCGCTGCCGTTGTCGCCGCTCGGCCTCGATCGAGGGCCACGGAGAGGCGACCGCACGGGGCTGGTTGGGCCACAACACGGGCGGTGGAAAAGGGCCATTTGGTTAGTTGGCTTGTTTGTGTGTGTTGGCTTTGTATTCTATTGTTAGTCTTTGTTTAGTTGCGTGTTTGTCTTTAGTTCTGTGTGCTTAATTGCACGCGTTTGTGTGTAACCCTGCAATCGGAGGGTCGCCGATTGCACCGCCCTCTGCACCGCACCGCTAAATACATTGTTTTGCACAGAAAATGTATTCTCGTAAAAAAAAAAAAAAGTCAAGTCAATTCAATTTCCCGAGACCGCTGCAACTACCAGCTGGCCCGACCGCGACGGCGTGACGGGTCGATTGGCGGCGACGTGACGTGTTTTTCCCGCAGTGTTCCCACCGTGCCGAGCGCGTGTGCTGGCTCTGTTCGACGGCACGGCGCTGGTGTCTCAAGTGGCGCCAGGTCAGCGCTGCGGCGTCATTCTGGACCGGACCTCCTTCTATGCCGAGCGGGGCGGACAGGACGCTGACCGTGGATACTTCGTACGGGCCGACCTACAGGTCGGCGGACGGGAAGCGGGTCGCCGCGAGGACGTCCGCTCTGCTCTCACCGTGCTGACGTTTGTTTCCTGTTGGGCAGGAAGTGCCCTTCTCCGTGGAGGGCGTGTTGACGGCGGGGGGCTACGTGATCCACCAGGTGACCGCCACGGACACCCTCGAGACCGGAGACCAAGTGCACCTCCATCTAGACCAGGTGACCGCGTGGGATTCTGAATAAGACGCCGACACGCGCACAAGCATGCGCACGCAAAAACACACACACAAACACGCATTCTAACAGAAAACTACACAAAAACGCACACAATTGCACACTCAAACACGATACCGCACGTGAACACAGGTGACTGCCACAGGCACCCTCAAGACCGTAGATCCCTCTGCTGGAGGGAGAGAGCAGCATCATGGGAATTGTAGTTTTCTCGCATGATCGTATCCCCAGACTCACCGCCTGGCCTGTATGACGAACCACACCGCCACGCACCTGCTCAATTTTGCCCTCCGGAACGTTCTGGGTCCGTCCGTGCGACAGAGAGGAACTCGCGTGTCTGCTCGACGCCTGCGCTTCGACTTCAGCGTCAAGGTTCAAAAACTAGCCCGCTAACCGGCTCGCCCGCTCACAAGCTAGTGATGTTAACACGCTACTTCCTGTCCAGGCCTCGCTGAGCGCTAGTGAGCTTCCGGCAGGTGGAGACGTGTGTGAAGGCGGCGGTGGTGAACAATCAGGCGGTGCACGTCCAGGAGGTCCCCCTGGAGGCCGCCATAAAAATCGCGGGCGTCCGGACGGTGGACGAGGTGAGTGAGACACCTGCCGTTTCACAATAGAAGCCCGTCTGCCGCTTACTGTCTGACACTTCCTGTCTTCAGGCGTACCCCGACCCAGTTCGAGTGGTCTCGGTGTCAGTTCCCGTCTCCGAACTTTTGGACCGTCCCGCAGTCGAACGCACGTCGGTGGAACTCTGCTGTGGAACGTGAGACGACGCTTTTATTGTGAAAATGCCACTTTGACTGTGCCCCCTCATCTTTGACTCCACCCCTTCGTCCAATTGTGCCTGGGTTAGTCACCTGGTGCAGACGGCTTCCATCGGCGACCTGGTGATCGTGTCTGAACGACAGTTGGTCAAAGGAATCAGTCGCGTTGTCGCCGTGACGGGAACGGACGCCACACTGGTCAGTACGAAGGTGGCCAAGATTCCGTTTGATTCCTGGTCCACCCCGTCCAATTCCCATTGTTAGCCTAGCTTAGCATATTGACCTTTTTGTGTTTGTGTGTTAGGGCTGCACAATCAATTGAGTTTTAATCGTGATTGCGATTTTTGGCAGCCACCGTTAAATTAGCCTGCGATCCTCTGCATGTAAAATGCGGGCACTGCTGCATATGAAAAGTGATTCCGATGCAGCAGTGCCCACAATTTAGTCAGCCAGCCACCGGGGGGGCGAACACATGGTTAAAGCTTCGTTGAGCGTAGGCAACGTGATGCAGGGCCAACTTCAAAACAAAAGCTTCATATATGACTACATTGGCTTCATATGTTACTCCGTATGAAGAGGATGTACTTCCTGCGCCTTCTGAGGAAGCACGGCCTGCCACGGGAGATGCTGAGGCGGTTCTACACAGCGGTCATCGAATCGGTCCTGTGTTCTTCCATCGCGGTCTGGTTCCAAAAAAGGACAAACGCCGACTGCGACGGACAATCAAAACTGCCGAAAGGATTGTCGGTACCCCCCCCTTGAGGACTTGCGCGCTGCCACAACTAAGACAAGAGCGTGCAAAATCCTCTCGAACCCTCCGCATCCCGGTCACCGGCTCTTCCACCTCCTTCCCGAACAATGCAGACATTCCAACAGCTTCTTCCCGCTTGCCATCAACTTCTTAAACGGTCTCAAACGAAATGTGCAGCGCCGATTGTAGACGTGCAGACAATATGGCAAAGGTGGGTGTACCTCGGCATTCTAATGCTTCTTCTCGAGCCCGTTCGGTCCACTGATACGTTCCGGTTTTGGTACTTTGCGCCCCCAAGAAGAAACTACCGAGAGGACACGCAGCCAATCGCCAGTTGAGCTCAGCTCGTCGTCATGACTTCAAGTTCAAAAAGTAAGCCAGCAGTGCGATTTGTTTTTCTTAAAAACAACAACAACAAGATGCCGTGTGTGCGGTGGCGCTCCTAGCTCGAAATGGACCCGTGTGCTCGACCTCCCTTGGCTCTTAACTATTGTTTGTTTGTCCAGATTATTTTCTCTACAAAATAAATTGTTGTGGTCTATTTCAATAATTAATTTGATATTTGGAGTTTAGTTGTTTACAGTGCGATGAAACAACAATTCTCAGAGACGTGGTCTTTCACATGTTTGAAAGACGAACGTCATTTTATAGAATTGGGAGAAGTCAAGTCAACTCAAGGTTCTTTATTATTAACATCACTTCATCTTCATCAACATATTGCATTGTTTCCGCACCGAATCGAATCGTATCGTATCGTTCCGCCCTTAAAGATATCGTTTTTGAATCGATTCCTAACCTATGGATCTAGAAATGTATCAACTCGGCCACGCGCCAGAGATTCCGAACCCTATTAGTAATATATGAAGCCTTTATTTTAAAGTTGGCACTCGCAGCATGTTGGCGGAGAGGTGGCGTGTCACGGTAGGACATACTCTATTATTTCTTAACAATCGTTGAAGCAGCTGCCTCGACTAGTTTTCGGCTGGCCTGACGGCAGTAAAAAAAACCGCCGGGAGTAAATAAAGAGGGAAATAACAACCGTCGAGTTCTTTGCAGTTTGCGACGTTGCACGACTGGCCAACGGTCAAGCGGAACAGCGGAGACGTACGCCGTCCTTGACGGTTCACTCGATTTCAAATGAAAAGTTGGTGCTTCCAGCCTAATGTTATGTTATGTCCTCCCGTGCATGAACTGGATTTGCTTCCATTAAGATGGCACTTTGTAATCGAACATTCACTCAGTTCGCCCTTGCTAAAGTAGACATTTGTGGGTACATTTATTTTTTTATTGTTATCTAGCATTCTTATTTCAAGAAATATTTGTAACTGAAAACTGTTACATGGTTTGTTGAAAAGTGTTCCCCCTGATAAAGTCCTTTGTTGTGTTGGCAGTGTGTTTTGGGTCATTGTCTTGTTGCATGATGAAGCTTCTCCCGATGAGTTTGGATGCATTTTTCTGTCAATTGCCAGACAAAATGGTTTTGTAGACTTCAGAATTAATTCTGCTGCTACCGTCGTGAGTCGCATCATCACTAAAGACGAGTGAGCCCGTTCCAGAAGCAGCCGTGCGAGCCCAAGCCATGACCTGACCTCCACCGTGCTTCCCAGATGAGCTTGTGTGTTTTGGAACATCAGCAGATCCTTTCGTTCTCCATACTTTGACCTTTCCATCACTTTGGTAGAGGTTCATCTTGGTCTCATCGGTCTCGAAAACGTTGTTCTACAATGTTTGTGGCTCATCGCTGTACTACTTTGCAAAATCCAATCTGGCCTTCCGATTGTTTTTACTGATGAGTGGTTTGCGTCTTGTGGTATGGCCTGTATCCTCTCTCGAGGTCTACAAACTGTGGCTCGTGATACCTTCACCCCTGCCCTGTGGAGGTTGGCAGTGATGTCGCTGACTGTTGTCTTTGGGTGTTTCTTCACAGCTCTCACCATGTTTCGGTCATCAACTGCTGTTGATACCCTTGGCCGACCTGTTCGATGTCCGTTGCTCAGTCGCTGGTAGTTTCTCTCTTTTTCGGGACATGCCAAATTGTTGTATTGGCTACGCCCAATGTTTGTGCAATCGCTCTGATCGATTTTCCCTCTTCTCCCAGCTTCAAAATGGTTTGCTTTTCACCCATAGACGGCTCTCTGGTCTTCATGTTTGCTTAACAGCAAATGCAGTTTTCACAGGTGAAACCCAAAGCCAAAAACAAGCACTATCTAATGTTTAAGCAATCAATCGAAAAGGCAACACCTGAGCAACTACAAACACTTATCAGTCACGTTCCAATACTTTTGCTCACTTGAAAAGCGGGTGGCTTCAAACGAGGTGCTCTGACCTGAGTTGTTGTCGAACTGTGAATACCATGAAACAGAAGCTGGAATTCTGAACTTTTGTCTCATATTCCTCTTTTGATCCGAAACACAAATGTCTTCAGTATTACAACAAACGCAAAGGAATTGACCTAGCCGTTCCAATACTTTTGGAGGGTACTATAAGTTTCTTGTTTTGCGTGTGTGCTTGTTTTTTGAGTGTGTGTGTGTGTGTGTTTCTGCGTAATTTGTGAAAGTGGATGTTAGCCTAGCTTAGCACAGACGCTAAAGTATTGCACAACTTCATGTGCAGGCTCGGGAGGCAGGGCAGTCGCTACTCGAGGAAGTGGACTCTCTGTCAGCCAGAATGACAGGCTCTGCCCCCTCCTGTCTGGACTCTGCCCAGAGTCTCGCCAAGGAGGTGGGCGTGGTCTCTGATGTAAGTGGCATTGTGCTTTTCATCGCCGTTTGCGTCGTTAGCGTACTTAGGATCGCTTGCGTTGCGTCTTTCAGGCGGTGGGCAACACGCCCATCCCCCAGTGGCTACGAGGGGAACTGCAGGTGCGCCTCAAAGCGCTGCAGAGGCAGAGTAACACTTTGGTCCGGAAGCTGGAGACGGCGCAGGTGAAGACTTTAAAAATAAAATCTTTGCTTCTTGTTCGTTAAGCTAACTGTGATGCTTTGCAGGCAACTCTCACGGCCCAGGCTCTGCTGGCCAAGACCAAACAGGAAGTTGTGCTGGTGGACTGTGTGGAGGCCCCGTCGTTGTCGGTATGTTTAGCCTAGCTTAGCATAATGATACTAAGTCCATTTTAAAAGGTTAGCCTATCTTAGTATGACAGCCATGGCTGCTATGTCAAAGAAACCCGCAAGGATTTTCCCCAAACATGGCATCCCAACATAGTTCAAACCAACCAACTAACACCCTCAGACAAAAGCTGGTTCACCCCGAGGACAAGCGCCCGAGAAGCAAACTTAGCAATGTTGTTCACGCAGCGCAGTGCCGCAAGGAGTGTACTCCGACCTCTTCGGTGGAGAGACGAAGGAGCCGCTGCACAGATGCGAGGCGCAACGTCGGCGGGTGGGGACTTCGGGTCCACGATCGGCGGCTCGAGAAAAACGGGAATTCCTTCGAGGACACGGACGTCCAAATTCTGGATTGGGAGGACCGCTGCTGTGAAGGGAGCTAGCATCTACGCTAAACTAGAAAGCCGTCTGTAAACGGAGGACGAGGTTTGAGGCGTCACCTGTCGTCTGCCAATTACGATGTCCTGACATCGCTCCCCCTAAGATGACCTCATTCAACGGGAACAGTGACCCTAACGAGCTGGTTTGCAACAAGATGCGGGAACGCCGGACTAGTTTGCAGGACGCTCATTTGGCCAGCCACACGATATTGTTGACCTCACCCACCGAGGACTCCGCAGTCTTTTGGATTAATGCTTCAACAAACACGAAGGGTCCAGGTGCCTCGATTCAGCCTTTGCGGGTTACCATGACGACCTGGATGACTGATAATTGACATCTGCTTCCACTCATTGTATGCACACACGCACACACACAAAGTGAAAGTTAAAGGTCCCGTATTTTACCAAACCAACTTTTTCTAGTATTTGGGATGTAACATTGGCTCCACGGCGCCTCAGTAAACGTGAACTATGAATTAGTCGTCCCCACGTTCCCGAGTTCCAAGCGTTTTTCTGTCGAGAGCCCTGAAATCAGCTCATTGGAATTTCTCGAGCTTATCGGCGTCGCTAGCGAAGAGCTGCGCCTTCCTCGCCGCTCCTGCGCCGGCGCTGTCGACATAGCAAATGCGGAGGCAACCAATCAGAGGAAAGGGGGCGGTCTTGGCCAAACGTGCGCAAAGTGGATACAAAGCCGCCTCCGACAGAGGAGCGGTCAGAGGGGCCTTTTCTGGACACTCGCATGGCAAAAACGAGGTGCTGCCTGAAATGAAATTGACGCTTCGATGTGAGAGAGTCTCTCCGTGGAAGTGGAAATACGCAAAATGGGGACCTTTAAGATTGAAGCTGAGCCTGGCTTAGCCCAGTTAGCGTGTGTAGCATTAGCATTTCCCGTGCGTTCAGGTCCTGATGAAGACGGTGAACCACCTGAGCGCGGCGCGGCCCGACGCGCACATCATGCTGCTGGCTCGCCAAAGGCATTCTGGGAAAATCCTGTGCGCCTGTCAGGTTCCCGAGGTAACGCCGTCGATCACCCGCGACGGGTTTCCTTCGGGAGCGTCTCATTGGCTCTGCTCTTTGCGCACTCGCTCAGGACTCTGCGGCGGCGCTCTCGGCTTCCGATTGGGCGACGGCCGTGTGTCAGCGGACGGGCGGAGACGGCGGCGGCTCGGCGGTCGTGGCCCGCGGGACAGGAACTGGCGCCGACGTCGCAGAAGCGGTGGCTTGGGCTGAGATGTTTGCTTGCAATTCTTTGGCGACATTCACGTTACAACTTCGGGACCGGCTTCCCATACAAACAGGAAGTGTGGGGGCGGGGCCAAACCAGTGAGCGTTGATTGAGTGCGTGTGTGATGAGGGTGATGAGTGGAAGCCCTGCCTACAGGTCAATCCTATTGGATAAGAATTTGCTTTGTTTTGAAAGGAATAGTTGTGTCAGTGGTCCCATTTGGAAGAAATGACCTCAAACAATCAATTGAGAAAATAATCTGGACAATCATGTACAACCCCAATTCCCAAAGTTGGGACGTTGTGTTAAACATAAAGAAAAACACAATACAATGATTTGCAAATCATGTTCGACCTCTATTTCATTGACTACACCACAAAGACAAGATATTTCATGTTCAAACTGATCCACTTGATTGTTTTTAGCAAATAATCAATTTTATGGCTGCAACATGTTCCCAAAAAGCTGGGACAGGCGGGTGGCAAAAAAGACGTGAGAAAGTTGAGGAACGCTCATCCGACACGTGTTCGGATCATCCCGCAGGTGAACCGGCTCGTCGGGATCGGGCGGGGGCCGCGATCGGCTAGAAAAGGAGCTTCCCTCAATTGCTCAAAGATGGGGCGAGGTTCACCTCTTTGTGAACAAGTGCGGGAGAAAATAGTCCAACAGTTGAAGGACAATATGTTCCTCAACGTACAATTGCGAGGAATTGAGGGATTTCGTCATCTACGGTCCACAATATCATCCGAAGGTTCAGAGAATCTGGAGAAATCACCGCATGGAAGCGGCGAGGCCGAACACCGACATCGAATGCCCGTGACCTTCGATTCCCTCGGGCGGCACTGCATCAAAAACCGACATCGACGTGTAAAGGATATCGTCGCGTGGGCTCAGGAACACTTCAGAAAACCAATGTCAGTCAATACAGTTCGGCGCTACGTCCGGAAGTGCAACTTGAAACTCGACTATGCAAAGCAAAAGCCGTTTATCAACAACACCCAGAAACGCCGCCGGCTTCTCCGGGCCCGAGCTCATCTAAGATGGACCGACGCAAAGCGGAAAAGTGTTCTGTGGTCCGACGAGTCCGCATTTCAAATTTTTGGGGGAAATTGTGGACTTTGTGTCCTCCGGGCCAAAGAGGAAAAAGAACCATCCGGACCTGTTATGGACGCAAAGTTCAAAAGCCAGCATCTGTGATGGTACGGGGCTGTGTTAGTGCCAATGGCATGGGGAACTTGCACCTCTGTGAAGGCACCATTCATGCTGAAAGGTACATACAGGTTTTGGAGAAACACGCTGCCATCCAAGCAACGTCTTTTTCATGGACGCCCCTGCTTATTTCAGCAAGACGATGCCAAACCACATTCTGCACGTGTTACAACAGCGTGGCTTCGTAGTAAAAGAGTGCGGGTACAAGACTGGCCTGCAAGCAGTCCAGACCTGTCTCCCATTGATAAAAGTGTGTCGCGTTATGAAGCATAAAATACGACGACGGAGACCCCGGACTGTTGAACATAAAATTCAAAGTTAATGATTATTTGCTAAAAACAATCAAGTTTATCAGTTTGAACATTGAATATCTTTGTCGGGTATTCAATGAAATATAGGTTGAACATGATTTGCAAATCAGCGTATTTTGTTTTATTTGTTTAACACAACGTCCAACTTCATTGGAATAGGGGTTGTAAAACATAATGATGATCATGAAAATAACCACTTTGATAACACGAGTGTTGCACAATGATTACTGTAATTTCTCATGTATACTGTGCACCCCCCCCCTGCTTTAAAAAATGTCAAAAGTCAATAGTGCGCATTATACATAGGTATAGATGGGGAAATGGAAAAAAACATTTTATAAATGTATGCCGCCAGCTCGAGGTTATGTGAAAGGTGTCCACTTTCATTCTAATATGCCACCGCCACCTAGAGGTTATGGGAAAAGGTGTAGCCTACAGTTTGATTCCAATATGACATGGGTATGACTGACTGCATAATATGTGCAGTTGTGCGCATAAGTTTACATGCCTTGGCAGAATTTGTGAAATATTGTTGTTGTTTTTTTTTTAAATATGACTGATGACTGAACAACAACCATCATTAATTTCTTCATGGTTATGTTTTGTTTAATGATAATGCTTTACTGAAATGCTTGAACGTTTAATTTGAATCCCATTAAAATTGTTTCACCTGGTCCTTCATGTTTTCTTTAAAGAATTGTACCCATCTTACAAATTCTGCCTGGGTAATCAAACATGAGCACAACTGTGTGTTTTCTCCTTTACTAAATAAAAGTAGGGCTGTGAATTTCAAAAGAAGAGCAAGACAATAAAAACAAAGTATGTGTTCAAATAAAGTGCTTAACTAAGGTAATACTTGGTTTTGATCATAGGGGTAGAAGCAAAATCATGCATTGTAAAAATGCATTATACATGGGTAGAAGGGTTTTCCAGAATTTCTAGGTCAACTTTGGGCGTGCGCATTATACACGAGAAATGACGGTAACTGTGCTAAGCTAGGCTAAGGCCTGGTACACGCAAGCATTTTCAAATCTTCTTCATCTATGACAGAACACACACATGAAGATACAAAATCTGCCATTGAACAGTTCTGCTCGCATTGTGCGCGGTGCGCTCCGACCGTCTCGACACAAAGACGAAGATCCACGCGCACGAAGACGCTGTTCTGCCTCCGCGCTGAAAACGGCGAGTGATCTCACCGAAAGGAGGACGAGCAGACACTCCCGCCGATGTTGCCGGAGGCGGGACAATAAGACTTGCTGCTGTCTGGGGAAGCCACGTTTACCCAAAATACCACATCAGGTGGGACATGTTTGTTGTACATGTCGTTTTTTGCAGGGCGCTTCTCGATTGGCGACATTCTGTTTCACGTCACCGTTCACGGAGTCGCGACCCACGTGAAGAGTTTTGGTCGTAAATATTGAACATGTCCGTTACTTAAGATTGTAGGGCCTGACCCGTCCGGGATCCTAAATTCTCGCCACACCTCAGACCGAAGGACGATCTTATTTAGGGATGGAAGGTTTTCTGAAAACCTTCTCAACTGTTGGGGTTCAGCGCGCCTGCCTCGTTCGGTGCGCCACGCGCAACTCTCTCTTTGTTCCTCATTGACTATCGAGCGCGGCAGAGCAGCGCCCTCCTTATTTCGTTCAAGATTTGCCTCTCTCGAGTTCGACCCGCCACGTTGACCGGCACCCTTATTTGCGTCGCAAGTCCAGCCAAACTTTGGCCACGATTTTAGAAGTCACAGTAGGCTTGCTCTCAATATGAACAGAAGCACTTTCGATGGCATTCGGTCCAAAGCGGCTCCGCCTTACGTGGTCCCCAAAACGCGTGGGAAAAGGGGCCGCGGGTCGTCGCTGTTCGCGGCCCTGTCGGATTGGAATCGTCTCCCTTGCTGCTCAGAGCGGATCTCCTCTCGAAATGAAAAGTTTGTCCTCGCTTACAAACCAGCTGTTGGTCTTTCACTTGATGCAATATTGCTGCATTGGGTTCATTTGTGTCATCATCATCTTCAGTTTCATGAGTTTGTTTTTGCAAAGAATTTTGTTGAGCCACGATTCAAAAGCAACGTGTGTGTTCATTCGGTGAACGTTGACTCGTTAGGGCCGAAACACTGACTGTTCCGGATATCGGGGGGGGTTCCGCCTCCGACTCGACCGGCGCGTCCGCGTCGGACAGCTGCTTATTGCACGCTATTTTCTGAGCAAGCCGCGGAGCCGAACGGTTCTCTTTGCGCCCGCCGTCAACGTATTAAAGTCCGTAATCGTCCCCTCCGTGCTAGCGAAGAAGCGTCACGACGAGGAGCGCGAAGGCCAAGGCCAAAAATTGCTAAGCTAAAGCTACAAGCCGCCTCAAAAACGCCGAAACGATACACGTCGCAAAGGTCCGAGAGTTTGAACGCCAAAATAATACGTGTTCACACAGGACGCCGCGCCTGAACCGGAAATGAATCGGTACCTCGCTGCGTACGTCACAAGCGAACGCGGGCGGCTTCGAGGTCCGTCCAGCCGCTTCCTGAGCCGCTTCCCCTCACAAGGATCGCGGGAGCGCCGGAGGCCGTCCCAGCCGAAACGGTTGCCAGGCAGCCGCGGGGCACACGGAAACAAACGACCATTTGCACCTACGGGCAATTTAGAGTCTCCGATCAACCGAGCACGCGTGTTTTTGGGACGTGGGAGGAAAGCGGAGCGCCCGGAGAAAAGCCACGCCGGCACGGGGAGAACGTGCGAACTCCGCACGGCCGGGGCCGGGATCGAACCCCGGTCCTCAGAACTGTGAGGCGGACGCTCTCACCGGGATTGTTGTTATTGATCAATATTTGCAGTATAAGATCACCTTTATTTGGCCCACGATGGGGAAATGGGCGTCATGTCAGTAGCAATTGGAAATACAAATATGGAAAGCAAATGGCACGCGAGCGAAGACGTTTGTACATGTCGCCAAATGGAAAACATAAACTCAATGATGCAAGCGATGTTATTTGTTTGTTTGCAAACTAGAGTGCTGAGTTTCGATGTTGACGTTCGAGATCTGATTCATCTGCTTTTTTAAAAGGTATTTATTTGCCAGGGTTGAAAACCGAATCGGCAAATGGGAAGGAATCCGAAGACGCGGATATTTGCGATCGCGGAATGTGAACATCTCCTATACTTTGATTCGGGCTGCAACTGCGTGACAAATGACAAACATGGAAGCCATCCTTTATTACCGATTATGATTATGACCGTCGCAGGTTTTGAAAATGAGGAAATTCAGACAAATTGTTCTGGAAGGGAATTTTTATGACATTTTTGTTCAATATTACTTTGGTCAGACTCCAGTTCTTCCTTTTCTTTCCGCATCAGATGAGGCCCAACAATTACGTCCACGTGGGCGCAAGCGCTTTTAGCGAACGCGGAAGCCGGTTGCGCGTCGACTGGATTGGATCGGGAAGAATATTTGAAAAGCGCAACATTGTTCACCGTTCGGAACGGCCTCATCACAGCATTCCGTCGAGGGCGCCGGGGCGCCGCCCCTGCTCCTCGGAAAGGACAACATTGGGAAATCATGAAAATATGAACAATGACGTGCATCTATTTTTAGATGATGGTCAATAGTAGACTGTTAACGATGAGTCAAATGGATTGGCTTAGCTCGGCTTTTCTCATTTCATGACGCGACTTCTGGTTTGGACGTTTTCCCACCGACGTGTGCGCTCGGTCCTCGTGAAATACAAACCATGTTGCCGAGGGCAACGTTAAACTGGTTTACCGTTAAACCCAAAAATGGCATTGGGTGAGAGAAAGAAAACGCTCGCAATATGTCCAGGTTCGATTTCAAATTTTGCTCCAGATTGGAGCGAGTGTCGCGGAAGTGGATGCCAATCATTCGCTTTCGCGGGCCACACGAAATGACACGGCCCGCGGGCCGTAATTGGCCCCCGGGCCTCGAGTCGGACACCTGCGACCTAACCCGTCGAAAGACTTTGACACGGGACCGGGCGGCAGCGCGCCAATCCTCGCCGCTCCCGCTTATGTCATCGGGTTCTGCGGGTTCCGTTGTCGGCGATAACGGCAAGCGGGGTCCTTCCTCGGCGCCGACCGAGAGCGGCAAAAAGGAACAACTGCGCTACGGTTCGGCCGCGCGCCGTACAAACGACAACAAAATGCCTCGTACAAATTTCCCTTCATCGGTACTTTAAAACGCCATCAAGAGGATTTACTCAGCGGAGCCACGGAAATCTTAGGCGCAGTTTGAAGTTTTGCCATTCAAAAAACACAAACAACAACCTCATGACGATGTCACAGTAGTACGCGATAAATATGATCTGTGAAAAGCTAACAATTCCTCTTCCCTCTGGCGCAATCTTGAGCCTCTAAGAAACAACCACGCCTGAGGAAAAACAACCACTCGGAGCCAGAGTTTGCCTGAATTGGAAAAACGGGCAACGGAAGCAGCAAACATTGGTGAAGAACTCCAACGGCGCCTTCGCTTCTCTTTGAATGAAGTTTCCTTCAAGTTGGCTGTGGAAATCGGGTGCAAAACCCGATAAGAAAAAAATGGGTAGTTTTGCCTCAGGTCCGGTGGTTTCTTGTATATTGGATTACTGGCACCAGATGGCGCCAGAGATGCATGATTATTGTAAAAAAGAAGAAGAATCACCACCTTTATTGTCATGACACGCATGCACACGAAATTTGTTCTGTGCATTTAAGCCATCACAGTGAACACACACACACACACACACACGTTAGCGGAACACACCGGAGCAGCCGAAGCGCCCGGGGAGCATTTCGGGGTGTCGGCGTCTCGCTCGAGGACACCGCAGCCGCGAGTCCGGGGGATGCGGGCGGACGGTCCGGTCGGGGTCTCGAACCGAGGCGATGATCTTAACCGTTGGACCAGACTTATCACGTATGAAGTCATAATGACTCAAGACACAAATATTTTAAATTGCAAACCCCATCATCAGAATCATCTTGATTTGCCAAGTACGTCCAAAAAACACACAAGGAATTTGTCTCCGGTCGTCGGAGCCGCTCGAGTACGACGACAGCCGGTCGATTGACAGAGAACGCTTTGGAGACAGGAAGACATTGACGAAAAAAAAAAAAAACAGTCACGGAGCAGTAAAGGGTTGCTAGTTATCTGGTAATGCCGGTACATTTTATTTTATATTTATTGACAATTGCGCAAAAAGATGCAGAGTCCTCGAGCACTTCGAGCAGTTCTAAAGACTAATATTGCAATAGTCCGGCGCAATGACCGTTGCGCAAAGGGCGCCGTCACTTCAAGGGAGTAGCGCGATCATCCGGGACAATGCCGATTGTGCAAATGTCGCAGATGCTCCTCTGGCATGAGAGCCAGCATCGGTCAACAACAGCTACGCAAATCGCGCAGCGTGGCGAGACGACGACAGCGCGCGCACGAGTCACGTATAACAAATGTGGCGACAAACTCGAGTCAAAAAAATTCAACCATACTTAATGGTTGAATTAAAAGCCATTGTGCATCAAAACCGACAGTTGTTAAAGATTGGACGTCGTGATTCTTTTGCTCACCACCAGAGAGAGCCCGCGTGCCACGCTTGGAGAGCGCCCGCAGTCCCGTCGAAAAGCGACCTTCTGCCTTCCTGCGCTCCTTTCTCCTTCGTTTTGTGCGCAAAAACGCCGACTTGAAATGTTTCCTTGACGTGAAAGGGTTTCGTCTCCTTCCTTCTCCTTTCTCCATCCGGCTTCTCCTGCCGCGGGCCGCGGGCCGCGGGCGTGCCGGGGCCCATCCCAAATATAGACGAACGCCCGGAGAAAAGCCACGCGTGCACGGGCAGAACATGCGAACTCCCGCGGATGCGCATCGTGTGTTTGTTTTAGCGCTTTCAAATGGAAAACACTTGTTTTTTTCTCAATTGCTTGAAGTTTATTCGAAATTCATCATGTTGACAGTCGTGAAGCGCGTGTTGATGTCGAAGAAAGAATCGAGAGACGATTTACGATGACAAAAGTGTTTTCTTTTCTTTTCTTTTCCCGGAACCAGTCGTCTCCCGCCCTTTCCAGCCCTCAAAACACTCGAAATTCTTTTGGACGCGTCATAACAAGCTTTTGAGCAGACGCGGAAGTATTTGGGCCCTCTCGACAACATCGGAGGACGTTTACGCGACGGCACTTTTGTGGAGTTTTCCAGCATCTGGCGGCCCCGCCCCCTCGGAAGGGCGTGGGTTTATTTGCCTCCGATGACGTCACGCGCCTCCCAAGTTTCGCAGGCCAGAAAGTTGAGCGGAGTGAGCTGCGACGAAGCTCGTCGTCGATCGCCGTCGTCTTCGTCTTCATCTTCATCCTCGTCTTCATCATGTCCGGCGTGGCGTCCACCCTGGCCAAGAAGCGCGCCGAGGCGGCGGGCTTCGGCAGCAACCGGCGGGCGGTCCCCTTCCTCAATCAGGACTTCGGCGCCCTGCGGGCCGAGTGCGTGAGCGGCGGCAGACTCTTCTGCGACCCCGCCTTCCCCGCCTGCCCCGAGGCGCTGGGCTTCAACGAGCTGGGCCGCGACTCGTACAAGACGCGAGGGGTCACCTGGAAGAGGCCCACGGTACGTGTCCTCCTCCTCCGTCGCCGCCGCCGCCGCCTGACGTCACGTGACGCGTGCGTGTTTGCGTCCCATCAGGAGCTCGCGTACTTCACCCGAGTTCATCGTGGGCGGAGCCAGCAGGACGGACATCTGTCAGGGGGCGCTCGGTACGTCTGCTCTTCGCTCCAGGGGCGCTGCTACCCGGATGGCTGGGGGGGGGGGGGGGGGGCGGGGGCTGGGCTCGTGTTCTCCTTCGCGCATTTGGCAAAGGGCAAAGTCTGACTCGAACTCAAAAGGCAAAACAACTTTCTGAAAAGTTCGGAAAATGACTTTTGACATCCGCAAGAGCGATTTGCATTTTTTCTGGTGTAAACCGGACCCCCCCGCCCCCCCCCCTCCCTCCCTCCCTCCCACCTCCCAAAGTCAGTCCCAAAAATGGAGCTTGGACTTCTGTGGGGAAACTGATTTGGAACGGGAACAGAAATTCCGTTATTGTCAATACTTGAATTTGAGCTCTTTGTCCTCAAAGGAGTCGGCTAATAACGTGAACTTCCTTTGTTCCGATTCCGAGCTCGGCGCATCCGCGTAAGCGGTAGAAAACGTCAACCGGCGACAGACACAAAAATCGGAGCCCGGACGGCAAGTAAGTCGCAGAAAACGTCCGAGGCCGACGTTTCTTCTGCTGTCGTTGGCGCACGCAGACACGCCCTCGAGCTGCGTGTGTGCGTGATGAGTCACCAGCTGCGTGACTCACTTCTTATTTTCATGTCGGAATTTTTTCTGCCTGTAGCTTTTTTTTGTGTGTGTTGAGGTCTGTGAAGGAATGTCCGTCTGAGTGAGCCCCGCCCCCCCAACACACACACACACACTGTATTTGCAGCTCCAATAATGTATCTTTACACTAACAACGATGCACGCGCACGCCCCAATGTGGCGGCCAAGGCGAGAGTTTATATGAAGCCCCCCCGTCAGCAATTGACATACGAAAGAAAAGGCAAAGCATTTTCATTTGTTTTTGCTATTTCTTGTCTTCCCTTCCTAACATGCCCCCCAATCGGAAACATAGGAACAAGCGCAGCGCCTCCCCCAACGTGTCCTTTACAATCTGCACCAATCGCGACTCTCTCCCTGTGTGGGATGCTCAGAAACGTTCTCTTTCGCCTCGAGGTCGCATCCTCCCTGCGGGGCGTCGCCGCTATTCACATTTTACAGCACCGTGAAAAGTATTGCCCCCCTTCTCAAATTCTTACATTTTTGCATAGTTTCCACACTTTAATGTTTCAGATCAACAAACAAATATCAGATAAATATAACCCAAGTCAACTTAAAATGCTGTTTTTAAAAGGGGATTTCAGTTCATCAGGAAAAAAACTATTCAAAGTTAGCTGGCCCTGTATCAAAACGTACTGGCCGCCTAAACCTAAGAACCGGTTGGGCCACCCTCAGCAGTTTTGTTATCGTGGTGTAGAACCCAAGTGTGCTTCAGCTTGAGGTCACAAGCTGAAGGCTGAACATTGTCCTTCAGGATTTTCTGTTAAAGAGCAGAATTCATGGTTCCATCAATGACAGCGAGTTGTCCAGGTCCTGAAGGAGAAAAGCAGCCCAAGACCATCACACGAGCACCACCGTGTTTGACTGTTGCTATGATGAAAAATAGGCTACTGGAAATAACTGTAGGCAGCAACAGAAACAAAAAGCACATTTGTCATTTTATCCCATCAAGCACCCGCCTTAAATGAATGTTGCACGTTTCTCGACATTAAATATGAATAAAGGCATCACCGTTGTTTTGCCATTCAAACATTCATGTATAATCATGTTCTAATTTCCCTCTCATACGAAATATTTTGCAGAAATTTGGATTCCTTCAGATGAATTCCTCGAGGCGGCACGTCGGCCGCCCGCTTAGCGCACGCGCCTCCCAGTTGCGAGGTCGCGAGTTCAAATCCGGCCCGGCCTGTGCGGCGTTTGCACGCGGCCGCTCCGGTGTCGTCGCACATGGGCGCCAGGATCGTCGGAGTCGCTAAATTGCCCGCCGGTGTGAATGTGAGTGCCGACGGTGGTTTGTCTGTGTGTGCCCCGCGACCGGCTGGCGACCGGTCTCGCCCGACCGCCGGCACGCCCGCGACCCGCCTGGGGAGAAGCGCTACGGAAAACGGATGGATGGATAATTCTTCGATCGTGGAATGACTTTGGTCTTCTCCTATTTTAAAGGGAAGATGAGAAGGGTCGGCTGAAATATGCTTTACGTCTGTCGTGAACAAAAAAAGCCTCCATCTTCAAATGTAAATTACTGTCGTCACGGAACACAATTACACTGAATTAGTCCATTTGTTTGGTCCCTTTTTCACTTCCAAATCTGGCGCCCTAAACGACGACGTCGCCTCTTCCGGTTTGACGCGTGACGTCACCAATGACGGGAAGCGAGTCGTCGTCGTCCGGACGAGTTCAGATGCCGAAAAGGTCGCGTGGCCGCAGGAGGTTCCGACGAGGCCGGAGAGAGCGTTAGCCCGTTGCGATTCCCAAAGGACCCCCGACTGAAGCGCGAGCGGACAAGACGAGTCCGGAGAAGGCGGGACGAGCGGGAGCCCGCAGCGTCGCACATTTCACGTGGAAACGGGACCTGGATTGGGCGTACGGCACAAGAGGACGCTCCCAAAAAGCGACGGCGGGAATGGGAAGCTAGCACCAGTGCGGATACGGGAGCTTTGAAGCGCACCAGAATCATTGCAAATTGGAAACCTGCTCACCAAACATTCAACGAGAAAAGGAAGCGTTGAACTATTTTCCGACAACATCGAGGAGATTATGTATTGATATTATAGGGTACGTTCTTCTAATGCACCCTTGGCCACAGACGCCAGCTAGCTCCGTGCGCGTCTTTTCATCGCAAAGAAGGATTCGACAACAAGTGGCTTTGGTTCAGTTGAACATTTTACTTCATTATTTACAATCAATAATGTATCTTTGTTCCTGTCACTATGCCAGTGAGGCATAGTGACAGACAGAACAAATAAAAGCTCTTCTATTAGATGGCAGGAAGCACATACAGTCATTAGCGTGCATCTACTTTTTGTGACATTTTTGTTTGTCGGTGTGCCTTGGCTCCGTAAAGGTTGGACATCGCTGGTTTATACACGAGCACCTCAAACGAGATCTCAAATCATGATCAGGTCTTCTCAAATCATTCTTTGAATAATATGAATGTCGAAGAGTAAGTCATGTGTCTTGTAACCGGCCGCCATCTTGGTCACCGTTTCCGACAACGTCGTCGTCGCTGTCAGGACCGCGTTCTGTTTCCGTTTCAACGGAAATATGGCTGAATCCGGAGCTGAAGTCGCCGCCGCGATCTTCCTCGCGTTCGTCCGCGCTTGTTGACAGGCGACGGCCGGCGCCCCCTCTGGCCGAAGCCATCCGCATTTTGGGGTGGCTTTTTGAATGCCCAGACGGTGATTTCGTTCTTATCGTCGGACTCCACGAATGAACAGCCATACGCCATACGTCTGCTATCGTGTTAGGAAGCCATTTCATCTTCAGGCTAAGTGCAACTGACGTCAGACATTTAGAAATCTTCTGCAAGCAATCCAGAAACCCAAAGTTACTCTCATAGAAGTGAAGATGCGCTGTAGCGGCCGGACGCGGCGGCCATGTTGGTGGGGGAAGTGTTCACATGGAAGGCAATGCACTGACGTCGAAATGAAGTCGGAACTTGCTCATTTCTCAACCGATTTTACTTTTTTTGTCAACGTCAAAGTGTGTGCTATCAATACAGAATGTTATTTCAAAAAGTGCAAACAAATCTATAAATAGGATTCTTTTGATCATTCCCGGTTCCCTTTGTTGTGATTGTACGGCGTTTGCTTTTCTTGCCCTTCTCACACACCGAGTGCGCTGACGACTGACTCGGAGCTCCCGACCGAGCCTAGCGTCGGTGTCGGTACGCGGCTCAAAGTGCGCGTGTCGTAGCTTGCTACTCATATCTGCGGGAACTACAATGCGCGTGATCAACTCTGCCGTCTCGGCGCCTTACCGTTCGTGTTCGTGCGGACGATTCGGTCCTGTGTTCCGTTCCGCAAAAGTACCTTAACGATGCCTCCCCGAACCAGTCTGTCCTCGCCAGCGGCGTTCGTTTCCATGCGAGTCGCTACCATCGGCAGCCGCGCGCGTCGTCGCTTTAATGCTCCGGGCGGGAACGCTGAACTCAAACTCATTCCCGTGGACCCTCTTGGTTTATTTCATGTATTGTTTATATTAATTTCAATTTGCCCGTTTTCCTTTCCTTGAAATGAAGAGTTAAAAGTAATCCATCCATCCATTTTCTGAGCCGCTTCTCCTCACGCGGGTCGCGGGCGTGCCGGAGCCTATCCCGGCTGTCATCGGGCAGGAGGCGGGGTACGCCCCGAACCGGTTGCCAGCCAATCGCAGGGCACATAGGAACAAACAACTACTCGCACTCACAGTCACGCCTACGGGCAATTTAGAGTCTCCGATTAATGCATGTTTTGGGGATGTGGGAGGAAAGCGCAGCGCCCGGAGAAAAGCCACGCGGGCACGGGGAGAACATGCAAACTCCACACAGGCGGGGCCCCGCGGGGATTGAACCCGGGTCCTCAGAACTGTGAGGCTGACGCTCAAACCAGTCGGCCACCGTGCCGCCTTAACAGTAATCGTTTCTTTCAATCCAATTACTGTGAATTGTGACCCCATTTCTTTGGGGGTGCCCCCTAGAGGCCAGGGCGCCATTAGCATTTGCTAACCTGGCCCGCTGCATACGTGACAGTAGATGGCAGGAAGCACATACAGTCATTAGCGTGCATCTACTTTTTGTGACATTTTTTTATTTTTTTTGTCAGCATCTGCGTTGGAAACAGGAAGTGGAACTTGACAAACACATTGCCTCCCAAAACGCAGAGCGTGCTCGTCAGAACTCGAGTAAATCCTCTGTCAGTCGATTTGATTTGCATCTCTTTTTCAAGGGACGGCGAGACGGCTTTGCGTTTGATTCGAGCGAACGTCGCCAACACGGACACGGCGACGTCTTCTGAGTGAAAATATTGGCGGGAAGTTGAGCGATTGTTTTGCGGGCGTGTCTTATCGCTTGTCGTGACAACGCAGGTGACTGTTGGCTGTTGGCGGCCATCGCGTCGCTGACCCTCAACGAGTTCGTGATGGCTCGCGTCGTCCCCGCCGACCAAAACTTTCACGACGACTACGCCGGAATCTTTCACTTCCAGGTAAGAGGTCACACCGTCCGTACGCGTGTATGCGGCGAACCCCTGCGTATCGGCGCACATTTGTGTGAGTGTACTTCTTTGTGCTCGTGTGTGCGTGCAGCTGTGGCAGTTCGGCGAGTGGGTGGACGTGGTCATCGACGACCGCCTTCCGGCGAAAGACGGGGAGCTTCTGTTCGTGCACTCGGCGGAGGGTCGGGAGTTTTGGAGCGCGCTTCTGGAGAAGGCCTACGCCAAGTGAGGCCACGCCCCCATCTTACCGTTAGCATTAGCATCAGCACGTCCTAGCGCCGGTGTGCGTGCGTGCGCGCGCAGGTTGAACGGCAGCTACGAGGCCCTGTCGGGGGGCTCCACCACGGAGGGCTTCGAAGACTTCACGGGGGGCATCGCGGAGAACTTTGACCTCAGCCGACCTCCCGCCGACCTCTTTGAAATCCTGCACAAAGCCTTGGAAGCGGGGGCGCTTTTGGGATGCTCCATAGACGTACGTCACTCACACGCTTCTATTGTGTAGATTGACATCACATCATGAAATAGTTTAAAAATGTTTTTTTTTTTTTATAGAACTTTGAGGATTACATTTTACAGCAAATGAAAAAGATAAAGAAGATACCCCTCCTTGAGCCGTCACCTTATCGTGGTGGAGGGGTTTGTGTGTCTCCGGGGGCCTTATGCCCCTGGCAGGGTCACCCATGACAAACTAGTCCCACGTGAGGGACCAGACAAAGCACGGCTCAAAGACCCCTAATGATGACGACAAACAATGGACTTAGTTTTCCCTTGCTTGGACGCGGGTCACCGGGGCCCCACCTCCGGAGCCAGGCCCGGAGGTGGGGCTCGAAGGCGAGCGCCCGGCGGCCGGGCCTGCTACCCGCGGGGCCCGGCCGGGCACGGCCCGAAAGGGTAACGTGGGTCCCCCATCCCGTAGGCTCGCCGCCTGCGGGAGGGGCCATAGGGGTCGGGTACAGTGCGAGCCGGGCGGCGGCGGAAGGCGGGGACCTCGGCGATCCGATCCCCGGCTACAGAAGCTGCCTCTAGGGATGTGGAACGTCACCTCTCTGGCAGGGAAGGAGCCCGAGGTGGTGTGCGAGGTCGAGAAGTTCCGACTAGATATAGTCGGACTCGCCTCCGCGCACAGCTCGGGCTCTGGCACCGGTCCTCTCGAGAGGGGTCGGACTCTCTTCCGCTCTGGAGTCGCCCACGGTGAGAAGCGCCGAGCAGGTGTTGGTATACTTATTGCCCCCCGGCTGGGCGCCTGTACGTTGGGGTTCACCCCGGTGGACGAGAATCCCCCGTCAGAAGGAGTTTCGACTCCCACCTCGGACAGAACTTTGCTCGTGTTCCGGGGGAGGCGGGGAACATCGAGTCCGAGCGGACCGTCTTCCGCGCCTCCGTTGCTGAGGCGGCCGACCGCAGCTGTGGCCGTAAGGTGGTCGGGGCCTGTCGTGGCGGCGATCCCCGAACCCGTTTTGAACACCAATGGTGAAGGATGCCGTCAAGCTGAAGGAGGAGTCCTATCTGGTATTTTTGGCCCGTGGGACTCCTGAGGCAGCTGACGGGTACCGGCTGGCCAAGCGGAATGCAGCTTTGGTGGTCGCTGAAGCAAAAACTCGGGTATGGGAGAAGTTCGGTGAGGCCACGGAGAAAGACTTCCGGACGGCTTCGAGGAAATTCTGGTCCGCCGTCCGGCGTCTCAGGAGAGGAAAGCAGTGCACCATCGACACTTTGTATAGTGGGGACGGGGCGCCGCTGACCTCGACTCGGGACGTTGTGAGTCGGTGGGGAGAATACTCCGAAGACCTCCTCTGATTGGGGCTGTTCGGTTCCCGTACGACCGGAGTCAGAGTTTGGTCCGCATTGCCGGCAGTAAGTTGGACCCTTTTCCAGTGAGGGTTGGACTCCGCCAAGGCTGCCCTTTGTCGCAGAATTTCTAGGCGTAGAGGGGGTCCGGTTTGGTGGCCTCAGTATTGCATCTCTGCTTTTTGCAGATGACGCGGTTCTGTCGGCTTCATCGAGCCGTGACCTCCAACTCTCACCGGAGCGATTCGCAGCAGAGTGCGAAGCGGCCGGGATGAGAATCGGCACCTCCAAATCTGAGACCGTGGTCCTCGGTCGGAAAAGGGTGGCGCGCCCTCTCCGGGTCGGGGATGAGATCCTGCCCCGAGTGGAGGAGTTCAAGTATCTCGGGGTCTCGTTCACGAGCGAGGGAAGAACGGAACGGGAGATCGACAGGCGGATCGGTGCGGCGTCCGCAGCGATGCGGACTTTGTATCGGTCCGTCGTGGTGAAGAAGGAGCGAAGTCGAAAGGCGAAGCTCTCGATTTACCGGTCGATCTACGTTCCTACCCTCACCTCTGGTCACGAGCTGCGGGTCGTGACCGCAAGAACAAGCGGCCGAAATGAGTTTCCTCCGCAGGGTGTCCGGGCTCTCCCTTAGAGAACGGGTGAGAAGCTCGGTCAACCGGGGGGGGGGGGGGGGGGGGGGCTCAGAGTAGAGCCGCTGCTCCTCCGCATCGACAGGAGCCAGATGAGGTGGCCGGGGCATCTGATTCGGACGCCTCCCCGGTGAGGTGTTCCGGGCACGTCCCGCCGGGAGGAGACCCCGGGGACGACCCGGGACACGCCGGAGAGACTACGTCTTTCAGATGGCCCGGGAACGCCTCGGGATCCCCCCGGAAGAGCCGGATGAAGTGGCTGGAGAGAGGGAAGTCTGGGCGTCCCCGCTAAAGCGACTGCCCCCGCGACCCGACCCGGATAAGCGGTAGAAAAAGGATGGATGAAAAAGATAATTTCACCATTTCAGCAAATTAGAATGTTACATAAATTCTCACCATTATTCCATCTAAAATGTAGAAGTGCGCACACACACGCTTGGGAGTAACGGAATACATGTAACGGGAATACATTCATACATCACAAT
Source organism: Phycodurus eques (assembly GCF_024500275.1). Lineage (NCBI taxonomy): Eukaryota > Metazoa > Chordata > Actinopteri > Syngnathiformes > Syngnathidae > Phycodurus > Phycodurus eques. The sequence goes on from NC_084530.1 coordinate 31,752,258, forward strand.
ACAAGAAAAGCTACCTATTCCATTTCAGTTCCAGAAAAAAACATGTGATGAGATGACAGGTCGATTCCGTCAATGTTGGGATTATTTTGCAGGATTCCCGTTTGAATGTGGGGACACGGCAGTTCTTGATTTTGCAGAGTTAGCAGCGCACCATTGTGTCAAAGTGTGTGCGTGGGCTTAGTCTTCTTTTTAAAAAAGAAAAATCATTGTAGTCATTGGAAAATTATGTCATGTTTGAGACTACGTCAAAGTGTGTTGGCTCTCTCTGGCACATGGCCAGAGAGAGCCAATCGCAAGCGTAATGTAATTGTAATGGATACATTTTGTCATTCAATTATGTAATCTCGCTACATGTCACAGAGGCGTCTCGGGATCGGAGAGACATGAGCGAGTTTTTCCAGATAGCAGCCGTCATGATTTTTCAAATTTTCAATTGAGTTTTTCTTGTTGTCAGATCACGAGCGCCGCAGACTCTGAGGCGGTGACGCGCCAAAAGCTGGTCAAAGGTCACGCGTACTCCTTGACGGGCGCTGTGGAGGTCAGAGGTCACATCTTGTGCAGGCGCACCCGCTGGTGTGACCTCTGCGTGACCTCTGCGTGACCTCTGTGCACAGGTCAACTTCCGAGGTCGCCCGGAGAAGCTCGTCCGGGTCAGGAACCCCTGGGGTCAAGTGGAGTGGACCGGCGCCTGGAGTGACGGGTGCGACGACGACGATGTCATCGCGCAGTTACCACCGGTGTGATCCCTGACCCCTTTTACGCTCCCGCAGGTCATCCGAGTGGGATTCTGTGCAGGGAGATTGCCCTCACGCCAACGCAGAGGACGGAGAGTTCTGGTAAGCGCAACAAAACGTGCGCGACACGTGTGCTGGATGTGACTTTTTTTTTTGGTTTTTTTTTTTTGCCAGGATGTCGTACCGAGACTTCCTGCGTCACTACTCGCGCGTAGAGGTGTGCACTTTGACGCCCGACACCATCTTGGACGACTCTGTGAAGCACTGGAGCTTCAACAAGTTCGACGGCTCGTGGAGGCGCGGCTCCACGGCCGGCGGCTGCAGGAACCACCCCTGTGAGTTAGCTGAGTTAGCGCGTTAGCTTAGCAGTCGGGTGACGCGGCGGCCGTGTCCCCGCAGACACCTTCTGGATGAACCCGCAGTTCGTCATCAAGTTGGACGCAGAAGACGACGACCCGGATGACGGCGAGGTCGGGTGCAGCTTCGTGTTGGGTTTGATGCAGAAGAACCGAAGGAAGCTCAGGAAGCAGGGGGAGGACATGCACACCATCGGATTCGCTATATACGAGGTGACGCGCGCACACGCACGCTAGGAAAACTCATCCAAACTGCCAAAGAACAGAAGAGAGCAGTTTTTGTCTATTTTCAGAAGCAAACAAAAGATTAAAGAACACAACAAAATGTCTTGTGTATAATGCAGATTTTCCCCCCCAAAAAATTGTCAAAAGTCAATAGTGCGCATTATACATAGGTAAAAAAAGGTGTAGCCTACACTTTGATTCCAATATGACAGGGGTACGTATGACTGCATATATGTACGGCTGCTGCAGAAGGTCTGAAAGGTACAGGAGGGATTTGTCAGTGAGGAGGAGGAGTTTGTAAGAAAGGCGGAACTTCGATTGGGAGAGAGATGGAAGAGGGTCGGGTGCTGTGTGAGTAAGATCTCGTAAGATCTGGGGCATCATTTGTCAAAGAGGGCGTAGTCCGAATAAAAGCGGCTAAAAAAACTAGCCCGAGTTTTGGGACAAGGGAAAATCGAGGCTTTCAAACTGCTCCCTGCTCAGCCTGAAATGCACCTTGACGCGCTCTTCGTGGAACTGAAGCTCATGAACGAGCTTCAACTCAGAGATCCTGTCGTGAAATGAGGATGGGATGCGTCCATTTCTGTTTTTTTTGTTTTCGCTGCAACTCTTATCCTTCGCCTGCTTAAAATATGCAAAGCCAGGGCTCTCTTTTGCAACAATGACAAATACATATTGCCACGGTCTAGCCTCCCGACTTCCTTGCAATAATAATAATAATCATCATTATCATAATAATGCATTCAACTTATGTAGCGCTTCTCGTCGCACTCAAGACGCTTTCCAATTGCACACATTATTCATTCACTCCACAGTCCCACCCGGTGCTGGGAAGCTACTTGCGTTTAGCCACAGCTGCCCTGGGGCAGTCTCACAGAAGCGTGGCTGCCATTCCGCGCCTACGGCCCCTCCGACCGCATTCGTCGGCAATGCGGGTTAAGTGTCTCGCTCAGGGACACGATGACGACACGCGCTCGGGCGGGGATGCGAGGGCGTACGCTTCCTTTCTGTGCCGCGCCGCCCGTCTGTTCGTAGAGTACTACGTCAGCGCGGGGTCGGCACCGCCCGCACCGGGGTGTCGTCGTCCTTCGTGCTGAGCAAGTGCGCCGGGAAAAGGCCTTCGTGGGATCGTCGCTGGTTGTTTAGATCGGGTTGAAACTATTCATGTAAACAATTGCAATCGCTCTTAGGTGACCGCTGCTATCAAGAAAATATCTGTGTTGTCTTTCAGCTTCCCAGTCAGGTGAGCAGTGCATTCACAGTGGGTTGAAAGGTCGTTGTGTGCGCTCGCCATGGTAACAAGCCAGCGGCGTCCGTGTTTGCGCCTCAGTTCCACGGCCAACGGCAGGTACACCTGGACAAGAACTTCTTCGTGACACACGCGCAGACGGCTCGCTCGGAGACCTTCGTCAACCTGCGTGAAGTCAGTACCCGCTTCAAGCTGCCGCCCGGCGAGTACCTGGTGGTGCCATCCACCTTCGACCCGCACCTCAACGGCGACTTCTGCATACGCGTCTTCTCCGAAAAGCGGAGCCAGACCGTGTAAGTTGGGGGCGAGTGGCGGGGCCCCCGGGCGTGTCGACGACGCCGCTGTTTGCGAACTCGCCCCGAGCGCCGTCTGTTTGCGGGAGGCAAACAAGTCGGCCCAACTAAACAAGGCTGCTCTTGTGCGTGGGGGTTTTTTTCCACTCATGTCAAGTGTGTGTGTGTGTGTGTGTGTGTGTGTGTGTGTGTGTGTGTGTGTGTGTGTGTGTGTGTTTTCAGGCCATTTGATGACCCGGTCAGCGCCGACCTTGAAGATGTGAGTAATGATGTGTGTGTGTGTGTGTATTTATAAAGTACATGTATAAAAAAATATATATGTATGTATGTATATGTGTGGATATATGCACAGTGGTGTGTTGAGATACGAGTTGAATTTGTTCCTTGACCACACAAGTAACTCACTCAAAACACTCGTATCTCAAAACCTATTTCCCCATTGAAATGAATGCAAGTGCCATGAATGCGTTCCAGCCTCCTCCCCTCCAAAAATTACTTTTCGTTTCCAAATAAGGAGAACGCACTCTATCATACTTCATAAAAACAGAGTAAGGGCTCCAAAATTGTGACGACACCATTGAATTTGGCTAACGCAGCGTCGCCTTGACAGGAAATCGTTCCGGAAGAGGAGGTGGACTCTGCTTTCCGAGGCCTGTTCGCCAAGCTGGCGGGACCCGTACGTAGCCGACCGCGCTAACGCTAACGTGCTAACAGTCGTAGAAATGCTAACATGCGCGTTGTGCTTTAGGACATGGAGATCTCCGCGGCGGAACTGCGAACCATCATGAACAAGATCGTCTCCAAGCGTGAGTTTTGCGTTGCGAGTTTGACTCCTGAAGCTCGGACGGTGGGCGAACACTGAACATATGTCTGCTCTTCGCTAACAGGAAGTGACATCAAGACGAGCGGCTTCAGCATGGACACGTGCAGAGTCATGGTCAACCTCATGGACGTATCCTTTCCTCGTGGCGGCGTATCGTAGCAATCCTCAGAGTAGACGCGCGACACGATTCTTGACGCCGCATCAGGAGAGCGGCAATGGGAAGTTGGGTCTGTCCGAGTTTGCCACCTTGTGGAAGAAAGTGCAGCGCTACCTGGTAGGATGTGAACTTTGAACTTGTGGACGCCATGTGACTGACCTTCTTCTCTGTCCTTAACAGTCCATCTACAAGAAGAACGACACGGACAACTCGGGCACCATGAGCACGCCGGAGATGAGAGTCGCCTTCAAAGACGCTGGTCAGCCCAGTCATGCTAAATGCTAATGCTAACTAACACAGTGGCGACACAGTCTTCATATGTTTGCGCTGGTCCGATAGAACAAAAACAGAATCGCCGCTAGTCTTAAAAGATTCCTTGTAAATGGGACCATGGCACTGGCGGTGAGGAAACACAGCAGCGGCGCAAACTTTTCGACTCAAATGTTTTGCCCAATAATGGGCTAGTGTGACAGTGACAACTTTATTCATATCACAACATGCAAATGTGTGGAAATATTTGATCCAAAATGAGACCGCTAGCACTTGTAAAATAGACACATGGATTCTCAAATCAGTGGTTTTTGGCAGCTGTCTTAGTTTTAGGGATGAAACTACTTATAAGTTTTAGTCACATTTTAGTCATTTCTATATGCTAAGGTTTTAGTCATGTTTTATAGTCCAGCTTTAGTCAATGAAAAATCTCAAAGGTTTTTATCTAGTTTAGAAGTGCAACGATGTATTGACAACTCGGCTTTACACGATCAAGATTTTTGGGACCGATCAGCGAGTTTAAAAATACAATAACCGATCCGATCACAAGATGTAGGAATGTGTCTATTTGAATGACCTGTTCATTTACTGTATATACTTGTGTATTTAATGGGTCCAAAAATGATATTTACAATAAATAAGTCGGCGCGCTCCACTCTTGTTGTCGTCGCCACGGTAACGAGTGTATCCGGTCGCATTTGAGTTGACAAGATAAAGCCCAATGATCGTAAAAAACGGGATGCGGTGGTACCGGAATACACGATTTTATTGCATTAGGCTGACATAGTGCAATCGTGAGAGAGCAAATCGTCTGATCCGGGCATTACGTGTTGTCTGTTCCACACCGCTGACATGTTTTTTTCTTTTTTTTAAAAAAAACTTTATTGGCCGTCAGATATTTCCAATACTACGTCAAAAGACACGCGACACGGCTAAAAATAAACTTTTATAGCTTTTGGATTCAAATATACTGTGCACGCAGCGAAGCGGAGTAAATGTCTTTTGCGGAGCTGATCAATGACGTCATTGATTGGATCGGCGAATTATGACATGATAGCCGATCAGCTGATTAGCATAAAATGCTAAATATCGTCCGATACCGATCAGCCCGATAAAATCGATGTAGTCTATTGACTACTAATCGATTAATCGTTTAAAGACCTTGTTTAAACTTAAAATGATCCAAATTCCCAGAATTGTAGCCTCTCAACAGTAAGTCCCCAGTGTGTTGAATCAAAATAAGACAAAATTTTGCCAATATCTGCTTCTATTTTGAAACAAACAAAAACAATGATCAACATTTTTGCCAATTTTCTGACAGTTGCAAACCAAACCAGGAAATGAATCACCAGCAATTTATTTTAGTGTGTTTTCTGCACTGTCAATTTGATATGTTTTCAAAAAGGGATGGGGTTTTATTTTACTTTTTTATCTGATTAATCAATTATTAAAACAGTTGCGTAACATCAGATTTTTTGGGGGGGAAATCATCCGTGTAGTGTGACATGTGAACGACAACTCTCCAACAGCACACCTTGTCATCGACCAATAGGACTGCGTATTGAGATCCGCGCATCGCCTAACTTGCTCGCCGTGGCCGACATTGGTTAACGCGCACAAACCAGTGGTTACCGAAACATTGTAGTTTTGGCTTCCCTCAGAGGGCCATATCAAATATTGTCTCATATAATGACATATACACAACAAATTTTTATTCTTTGGCTTTCAACTCAGCACTGTTTGTTTTATTGTTTTTATTTGTCATCATTCATCTGTTTAAATTTGCCCTACGTTGAATTGCTTTTTTTATGTAATCTACAGCACTTTGTGTGCAGCTATGGTTGTTTTAAAGTCCTCTATAAATAAAGTTGTGGGTTTTTTTGGGTTCGTTTGTTTGTTTGTTTACATTGTAGGTTTCACCCTGAACAACGCCATCTACCAGCTGTTGGTTGCCCGCTACGCTGAGCCCGACTTGACGCTGGACTTTGACAACTTTGTGGGGTGCTTGATGAGGCTGGAGATAATGTTCCGTAAGCTAACCGCTAACACTGACGGCGCACACGAAACACCTTTCAAACTGTCTTCATGCTATTTAGTGACCGCTAAGCATGTTGTTAAGTGTTCAGTAAGCTAACGGCTAACTGCTAAAACTGACGCTTCCTTTGAAACCAGAGAAATTAATAGGTAGCTACGACACACTCCTTTTGCACTGCATGCCAACAGCGACGCTGGGCTAGGAGGGTCAAAGTTGTCAGGGCATTCCATGTGTGTGGACGGCAAGAAAACCAGAAAGACCAAGGATGCTGGCACATTGTATTGTGTAAGGTTGTGCACAACACAATTACGACGGGTGAACTGGGAGAGACCTAACTTCGCAATAAAAATAAAAAATAAAAAAATTGGGGTCTTTTTTTCAAATATGTGATAGTACACACTTTGCATTGACAAAAAAAAGTTAAGAAAATATTGAGAAATGAGCAAGTTACGACTTAATTTCAATGTGCACAATGTAGCATTGCCTTTGATGGGAACGGCGGCCTCAACATGGCCGTCGTGTAGCCACGTCGGTTAGCCGAGCCGCTACAGCGAGCTGGCGTATCTAATCCTCATATCTATGTTTGAAACGGTCATCACGCTAGTTAGCAGTATGGCATCACAGCATGTGACTAAAACGGACCAATCACGAGAGATGATCTCTGCGGCGTTCGACGCGCTGCAACTATTTTTGTCGGGTGTGCGGGTCAAGTCGTCGGTCACGTGATGCAACGCGGGCGTTGTCGGCCGTACCACCACGGCAGTATAAAGAGGCCTTAAGACCTGAGGCCTCACACAACACCTCTGAAACCGTTTAGCTACCCAAGCTAAATGTGTTTTGTGTGGTCAGTAAACTAACACCTCTGAAACAGTCTTCAACGCCACTGCTAAGCTAATGGCTAACCGCTAACACTCGAGGCCTCACACAACACCTCTGAAACTGTTTCTCGTCTCACTAGTTGTTTTGTGTTGTCAGGAATTTTCAAGAAGTTCGACCCCAACGACAGTGGCGCCATCCAGCTCAACTTCAATGAGGTCAAACTTCATCTCAGTCACTTGAAACTTTGTGCCTGTTGTGACGCTGTTGTGTCCTTGTCCTTTAGTGGTTAAACTTCTCCATGATCTGAAAGCCCCCCGACTCCTGCTGGCATTAACTTCCTGTCCCGCCACCTCCAAGAAAACAACTTCCTGTTTCAACGCTTTGATTTCAATGACTACAAGAAAATATACAAAATTAAAGTTGTTTAACAAACTGCTGTTGCTTGTTTGTCTCAAATGACAAAGTTAGCTTGTGTACATACATGTAGCCTTGGCTATGTTATCATTGAAGGTTAAATGAGTTAATTTTACTTCATTTTTGTCTCAAAATACTAGTTTGTTTGCTAACATGTTGGCATTAGCTATTTACCATTGTAGATTTTTTTTTAAATGAGCTGACTCAACGTTGTCTCAAACGATGAGTTTAGCTTGTGTGGTACCATGTAGCCAAGCTCATGAAGATCAGTTAGCATTTTAAATTAGTGATCCAAGTCTGACCATGTTTTTGGTCGCAACATGATTAGCCTGTGGGCTAACATGCAGCCTTTAGCTTTGCATTAGCTATTTTCGCAATGTAAAATAAGCTAAATCTGGCTTAACATTTTTTTGTCTCAAATGACAAGGTTATCTTTGTGCTATCTTGTAGCCTCTCGTTAATTACCCTGGTTACATTTCAAAGGAGGCAGCGTTAGCGTTGGACTGATGTGAAACTCATACTCACTCAGATTTGTTACCTTAGCTAATTGAGGATTTGTTTTTTTTTTTTAAATTAAGCTTCAACTTGATAAGATAACGCCATAGTTTCGTCTCAAACGAAAATGTTAGTTTGCACACTATCAATATAACTAGTCTCGTTCATGCTAACTCCTACGCTAATGTGTGCATGACACGTAGTGGTTGGAATTTATCATTTTGTTTTTATTTGTACAAAAGTATTACATACGCCATCGGGAACGAAAAGTCATTGAACTCCGGAGCGGCTCGGCCCGTCTCTTCCGGCGTCCAGGGCTCCGAGCAGGGTGGCGTGGGCCTCCAGCAGGGTGACGTCGGTGTCGGCCCCCAGGAAGCGTCCGGTGAGCTCGGCGTCGTGCAGCCTCAGGCGGACCCTGGTGCCCCGCTGCAGCTTCTCCCCATCCGCCGGACGCCGACACACGGCGTGGAACTTGGCTCCGAAGTCGACGTACAGGTCGTCGCGGACGACGTGGAAGATCCTCCCGACCACAGTCTTGTCTCCGCCGGGGCCCATCTGGACGAGCGGGCTGTGGCGGAGGAGAGCAGGGAACGTGGCGTCCTCTTCGCGGCTCGACGACGACGAACCACCGACCGAGGCTTCGCGGCGACGGAGCTCCGACTGAGCGCTAAAGGCGGCGGCGAAGCCTGACTTTGGCTTGTCGCCGTCCGACGAGGTCCCGGAGCAGGAGCAGAAGGAATTCCGGAGGGTGACCGGCGCGCGGCGGCCGAGAGTGACGACCTTCCTCATTGCCGCCATCTCCTTCTTCTTGTTAGTGTTACGTTCGCGAACGTTTCTTTCAGAAGTAGGAGTCTTTTAGTGAACGAACTGAGCCGAATCAGTTTCTGAAATGATTCCTTCTTTTACCTTGGCCGCCGCCGGGAGCGGACACGGAACTGCTGAAGCGTTCGCTCACTCACTTCTGAATCTTCGGCGAATGACCAATGAGCAGCCAGCGTGCAGGCGGGGGCGGGACTTCATGCAACGTAGTGCCATGTGATTTGGGGTTCGCCAGGGTTGTCACTCACTTCGGCGAATGACCAATGAGTAGCCAGCGTCAGGCAGCGTGTGCAGGCGGGGGAGGGACTTAATTGAACTGAGTGATTCGTTCAGTGAACTGGTGTACTGAGGAACTGAAGAACTGAAGAGTGATTCGGTCGTTGAACTTCTTCGTTTGTGATCCGCTAAGGACGATGAGTGATTCGTTTGCGCAAGGAACGGCGTACTACGCCTTGAACGTAATCACGAGTGTCCTGACGTCCTCGCGGGGATAGCAGCCGTTTCTTCAAGCTAACGGCTAACGTTGAGTTATCAAGCACATGAAAACAAGCACACATATTTAAAATAAATGTATATCCGTACACCTACATATAATTCATTCTCAGTCTCTAATGCGATTATTAAAGCTTTTTATTTCATAATAATGCTTGTCTAATCTTGTGTGGAAACTTCTTCAAAGTTATTTTTTGTTCAAGTACTTTACCCCTGCTAAATATTTGACTTTGGATTCTGACCATGCCAGGTGATAAGAAAAAAACAGCTAAGGATTAAAGAGAGTCGAAGGAAGATGGAAGGTCTCAGCAAGAGCATTTTTATAGCATGGTGTGTGACATGTTGGTGGCTTGCAGTGAAGGAAAACGTTCCTTGGATAAAATTGATTCTCAGCTGGCGACTCCGACTAAAGAACGACCTAAAAAGCAGTCTAAAACGGGACCTTCCACAGGGGAGATATTGACAGCAATTCAAGCACTCCACGCAAGGTTTGATAACCAAGAAGATAAAATGGAAGATTGCCGCCAAGATCAGAATCAGAAACAGAATCATCTTTATTTGCCAAGTATGTCCAAAAAACACACAAGGAATTTGTCTCCGGTAGTTGGAGCCGCTCTAGTACGACAACAGACGGTCAATTGACAGAGAACACTTTGGAGACATAAAAACAGTCACTGAGCAATAAAGGGTTGCTAGTTATCTGGTAATGCCGGTATATTTCCTTTTATTTTTTTGGACAATTGTGCAAAAAGATGCAGAGTCCTCTAGCACTTAGAGCAGTTCGAATGACTAATATTGCAATAGTTCGGTGCAATGACCACTGTGCAAATGCCACCGAGACTTCAAGGAGTGGATGCGGTTTCAAGTGACGAGTAGCGCGATCATCTGGGACAATGTTGATTGTGCAAATGTTGCAGATACTCCTCAGTGGTGCAGATGCTACTCTGGCTATTGGTCAACAACAGATATGCAAATAGTGGAGCGTGGTGAGACAACTGCGGTGAGTGCACAAATAATATATAATTGGCCCAACAGAAATGTGACAACAAACTCAGACCAAAGAAATTGCCAGCATGTTGCAATGGAATTGTAGGTTAGATGTTCAAGAAGTTGATGGCAAGAGGGAAGAAGCTGTTGGAATGTCTGCTAGTTCTAGTTTGCATTGATCGGTAGCGCCTACCTGAGGGAAGGAGCCGGAAGAGCCGGTGACCGGGATGCGGAGGGTCCTGAGAGGATTTTGCACGCTCTTGTCTTAGTTCTTGTTTTAGCAGCGTGCAAGTCCTCAAGGGTGGCTAGGGGGGTACCGACAATCCTTTCAGCAGTTTTGATTGTCCGTCGTAGTCGGAGTTTGTCCTTTTTTGTGGCAGCACCAAACCAGACTGTGATGGGAGAACACAGGACTGATTCGATGACCGCTGTGTCGAACGCCTCAGCGGCTCCGGTGGCAGGCCGTGCTTTCTCAGAAGCCGCAGGAAGTACATCCTCTGCTGGGCCTTTTTGAGGACGGAGTCGATGTCGGTCGCCCACTTCAGGTCCTGAGAGATTGTAATTCCCAGGAACTCGAAGGTCTCGACGGTTGACACAAGGCAGCCGGACAGCGTGAGGGGCGGCTGTGGCGAAGGATGCCTCCTGAAGTCCACGATCATCTTTGAGCGTGTTCAGCTCCAGGTTGAGTCGGCCGCACCGCAGCTCCGGCCGCTCCCCTTCCTGTCGATATGCGGGCTCGTCACCGTCGTCGATGAGGCCGACGACAGCGGTGTCATCTGCAAACTTCAGGAGTTTGACAGCCGGCTCCGCTGAGGTGCAGTCGTTCGTGTAGAGAGAGAAGAGCAGCGGAGAGAGGACACAACCTTGGGGCGCCCCAGTGCTGATCCTGCGTGTGGATGAGGTGGCCTCCCCCAGCCTCACCTCCTATGTCCTGCCTGTCAGCAAGCTGTGAATCCACTGGCAGATGGCAGGTGAGACGCTGAGCTGGAGAAGCTTGGAGGAAAGGAGTTCGGGGATGATGGTGTTGAACGCTGAGCTGAAGTCCACGAACAGGATCCTCGCGTAGCTCCCTGCACTGTCGAGGTGTTCTAGGATGAAGTGCGGTCCCACGTTGACCGCATCATCCGCAGACCTGTTCGCTCGGTAGGCAAACTGCAGGGGGTCCGGCGGGGGACCTGTGATGCTCTTGAGGTGGTCCAGCACGAGACGTTCAAAGGACTTCATGACCGCACATGTCAAGGCGACAGGCCTGTAGTCATTTAGACCAGAGATTGCAGGTTTCCTGGGGACTGGAATGATGGTGGAGCATTTGAAACAGGATGGTACTTCGCACAGTTCCAGAGATCTATTGAAGATCTGTGAGAAGACTGGAGTGAGCTGGTCCGCGCAGACTTTGAGGCAGGATGGGGACACATGGTCCGGGCCTGCCGCTTTGTTAATCTGTTTGAAGATGCGCCTCACATCCTGTTCGTGGATGGTTAACGCAGAAGTCGGTGATGTGATTGTGGTCGGTGATGCCTCTTCACAGTCTTTAAGCTATTTTGGGTTTGGTGCTAGATTTATTGGCTATATTAGTATGCTTTCTAAGGGTATAAATAGTTCTGTAGCTTGAGGAAATGGTACCTGCTCAGGATTTGAGGTCAGAAGAGGTTTACGTCAGGGTTGTGCGAGTTCGTAGTCCCATTTGACTTGCTGCCCACGCATAACTCTCTATTTTCCTTTTCCTCGAGTACGCCAGGCTGCGATTCCCTCCGCGATTACAATCCTTGTGGCACTGCGCATCCTCGTGATCGCACCTTTTCTTCCCTTCCCACGTCACTGCCGTATGACCAAATGTCTGACAGTGAAAACGACACCTGCCTGGTTTGGGCACATATTCCTCCACATTGTACAACATGTAGCCAAGTGAAGTCGCTCCTCGCTCTTCTTCTTCCTATTCATTCTCACCCCATCCCTCGATATTTGCAACCTCTGTGCCTCCTCTCAAATGGGATTGAATTTCCTCCATTCCTCCCAAATCAGCCCTTATTCCACTTAACCCCAACTCACACTCGTGACCTTCTACTTTCCTACCTCCTTCATCCTGCACGCTTTTTCCCTTTGCTCCTCATCTTTACAAATAATCAGTAAGTTCCCGTCCCTTAACGATCTGGCCATTTTAATATCTCCGGATGGAAGTTAGTTGAACTGGACTGCCAGAAAAAAGTGCTTTCTCGTCATTCAACCGCTTTTAATTCCTTCCAATTCCCTCTCCACCATCACGTTGTTTGCATGTTCCTTGAATTCATCCTTTGCTTTTTCGTAGCCACTCCCTCCGCTGTCACACTCAACACGCATGTCATCGCTGCTGTCATTGCGCCAATCTTCCCACCCTGACCCATTCGCAGCACACTTGAGCCTCCCCGCCAACTCGGTCTTGGTCTTGGACTATCGAAGATCGATGCTCGCCTCCGAGCACCCGGATCCGGCCGAGGTATCGCCCGTATTCCACCCCCAGGCTCTTCCTCTCGTTTTTGTCCAGTATTTTTCGCCATAAACCTATTTTGTATTTCCCGCAGTCAAGCCACTTCACTGCCACCTTTCTTCTTCTTTCTCTTCTTGTTTTTTGGATGTGGGAGGAAACCGGAGTACCCGGAGAAAACCCACGCAGGCACGGGGAGAACATGCAAACTCCACATAGGCGAGGCCGGATTTGAATCCGGGTCCTCAGAACTGTGAGGCGGAGGTGCTAAGCAGTCATTCACCGTGCCGCCATGATTATAATTAATATGAATAATATTCATGGTGTGTGTGTGGCTTTTCTCCGGGCACTCCGGTTTCCTCCCACATCCCAAAAACATGCATGGTAGGTTAATTGACAACTCTAAATTGGCCGTAGATGTGAATGTAAGTGCGGATGATTGTTTGTTTCTTTGTGCCCTGCGATTGGCTGGCGACCGGTTCAGGGTGTACCCCGCCTCCTGCCCGATGATAGCTGGGATAGGCTCCAGCACGCCCGCGACCCGTGAGGAGAAGCGGCTCAGAAAATGGATGGATGGATGGATGATGCTAATATAATGATAATGATAGCGCTTTTCTAGACACTCAAAGACGCTTTACAGTTTCACTCCACAGTCATACCTAGTTGTGGTAAGCTACTGGTGTAGCCACAGCTGGCCTGCAGGGGGCGGTCTGACCGAGGCATAGCTGCCATTCTGTGTCTTTTTCGTTTTTTGTCCTTAGTTCATCATGTATTTGTTCCCAGTTAGTGATTCCTTAAATATGTAGATATTTCGTGGCACTATTCATAAAGATAGCAATTTTTTTGTTCATCTCTATGTTCAGCTTGTTGGGTGGAATTGACCACTTCAGCAATAAAGCAACAAAAATGGGCCGGATGTCGTCAGGACGGGGGTTGGTCGCTAGGTGGCGATATAGACCTGAAATATAGGTGGCGGTATTACACCGGAACAGGAAGCTGGTGACGAGTGACGTAAAGCTAACGAGCTAGCCTAGCATCGAGTACACGGAGATGGAGACGAAGATGGACAGTGGCACGGAGGTGTTTGTTTGCGCCCCGGGCCGCTTGCGGTTCTCCAATTGTGTTTTTCCACAAGGTTCTTCGGTTCGAGATGTTCTGCAGCGGTTCGTCCAACAATGGGTGAGTTTTAACGTGGAATTCGAGCGATATTGACAACTGTTAAGCTGGTGTGCTAAATTAATGGCGAGCTGACATGTTGTTGAAATCAAGTCTTGGTGACCAACACTTCATTTTTAAACGAAATAAAATAAGTTCGTTTTGTTTACTTCCAGCCTATTTAATGTTTGGACTTTAGTGAAAGCTTACAAATAACCTCTTCTTGTGTGCAGTTCATTCACGCGAACGGTTTATTCTCTTTAAAAGCAGTTACTAACTACGGTGGCTGGGATCGTCAATACCATATAACAAATTGTGAGACACGATTACATTTCCGAAAACAAATGAACTAAAATTGAAACAAATTTACGTTTCCGAAAACAAATGAACTAAAGTGAAACAAATTTACGTTTCCGAAAATAAAAATGAACTAAAGTTGAAACAAATTTACGTTTCCGAAAATAAAAATGAACTAAAGTTGAAACAAATTTACGTTTCCGAAAACAAATTAACTAAAGTTGAAACAAATTGCATCCATCCATTTTCCACCGCTTATCCGAGGTCGGGTCGCGGGGGGCAGTAGCTTCAGCAGGGACGCCCAGACTTCCCTGTCACCCATGCCAAATACTAATGATAAAGCATGCTACACACACAGGTGTTAATATTTGGTAAAATGTTAATAAGTAATGAAACGGCTTGAATAACGTATTTGCCCTAAACAGACAAATGTGTTCAAAGATGATGGTGAACATGGTCTCATATTGATCACATGACTTTCAGGCTGCATCGCCACTTGACTTCTACATTAGCAGAGACGCTCGATTGTGCCGCCTCGACGAGCGCCTGCAGGGGGGCGCAGTCTATCGGCTGGTGCCCCGCCTCCTTGGAGGCAAAGGAGGTGAATTATTCTCAGAAAGGGGAAACTAACGGGAAGCCGCGTCACGGGGACCGCCTTCGATGATCTCTCTGGTCTTTTCAGGGTTCGGCTCGATGCTGCGAGCTCTCGGTGCTCAAATCGAGAAGACGACCAATCGCGAGGCCTGCCGAGATCTGAGCGGACGGCGTCTACGAGACGTCAACCATGAGAAAGAGTGAGTCGGAATCTCGGTTAAAAGAAGTCCCAGTTGAAAGCTCCCCCACGCACACACCTCGAGCTGTGCGATCATACGATCAAGATCGTGATAAATTTCCCATCATACAAATCGTATGACCATGAAAAAAATTTTTTTATTTGATTTTTAAAAAAAAATATATATTTTTTTTGACAAATAGCCAAGCCCTACCCACACCCAACTACACGAACATACCCGACTTTTATCTGAAGTTAATCGTACGCCACCATGACTATGTTCTCACAGAGGGAAACATGTTTGGTTTGAGGTCATTGACCCCAAAGGAGAGGAGCATATGGTAGAATAAGGTGACCCCGCACCAGAGCGTTGAGGTCGCGTTGCCTCGTTGTTTAACTGTACACTGTGGGCAGCCGTGGCCCAACGGTTAAGATCATCGCCTGCCATCCGCCAACATCGCCCGGACTCACGGCTGCGGTGTCCTTGAGCAAGACACTGATACCCCGAAATGCTCCCGGGCGCTTCAGCTGCCCCCTTTCATTCTTTTTAACTGAAACTTGTCAGCTAATTGGAGAAGGGCTTCCTCGAGTAGCAGACAAAACCAAAGGGTCCGGAAGATATGTTGGTTAGTAGTAGTTTTTTTGACTAGATTTTTTTGTAAGCGCACAAAAACGTCCCCCAAAAAGGAAATTGTTTTTGCATATTTGCAATTTGAAAGACTGTCATTTTGGGGCAATTTGATCTCGTTGCTACTGTGCTGATCAAAATTAAATCAGATGCAGCCATGACCATGTTCTCACATTGGGACTTATGGGAAACATTAGTTTGGTTTGGGGTCATTGACCCCAAAAAGGGGGACTATAGGGTTGAATCGACTAAGGTGAACCCACACCAGAGAGCAAAGGTCACATCGCCCCGTTGTGTAACTGGACAAAAACATATTTACTCGGTAATCTCCCTTCCAATTCTAAGTCCCCTCAACGTTTCAATTGTCCTCACGCTTCCCAGAAAAGCCGCTGACCGTGTCTTATTTGAGCCGTCTGTTTATCCCTTCAGGATGGGCGAGTGGCTGAAGCAGCAAGCGGATCGGGAGGCAGAGAAAGAGCAGCGGCGCTCTGAGCGTCTGCAGAGGAAAATGGCAGAACCCAAACATCAGTTCAGCGACCCCGCCTACCAGCAGCAGTGCCACCGCTTGGCCGAGAGGCTCGAAGACTCCGTGCTCAAAGGTCACACAAACGCATCCTAACCCAAATACAAAATGAGAACTCTCAAGGAGCTGCGGTAGGCCACAACTCACGGCCAGATCCTCACACGCAGACCAACTAGCTCCTGACGTCGCTCACTCCTTAAAGGCACACGTCCAACGCAAATATTACAGCACGGGTAGTAATTACTCGAATGAAGACGGCTCATTTCTTTACGTCATCTTCTTACATTTTTATGCAACAAAGTGCTATTTTCCTAATAGCATGAAATTACGTACCATTTAAAATGTTAGAAAAATATCCATCGCAATGTTTATGGCGGAATAGGAAAGGAAACGAATTAAATACAAAGCACTCTTGGCCTCCAAAGACGAGGGTGCTTTCGATCTAGCTAACATAAGGAACTCTTACTGGGCAACGCAACTTGGAGCTCTCCGATTAGGGAGTAGCAAGCAGCCACGGTTCGGTGGTCATTTACTTTTTTCAAATGTACTGAAAGTATATCTTAACAGTATTATTTTTGTATTATGTTTTAAATCAATCAGAACCGTACTTCCTGGTGTGAATACACTAGGGCTGCATGATCTATTGTTTGAGCATCGTCATGGGCTCGCAGTTAACTTTTTAGGGCACTTGTCGGAAATGTTCGCTTGCCTGTGGTAAACCTGAACTTGCCCTGTTCAGTGCACTCAAATGTTTGCTATATCTCACAGTTCGGTTTCATCGCGGTATTTCTCTCACGTTACGATAATTATTGGGGTATTCTGGGAAAGCTCACGGTATTGCAGGAAGGTTTGACTGTACAGGTGGCGCGAAGAGGTGAAAGCAGCAATGCCCAAAAAAATGTCAGGCTCTCAAAACTTTCATGCTCTCAGTCGTCAAAAGGCTTTCAGTAGGTTCTGTGCGTTCCCCCACGGGTCTTTGTGAAAAAGACATCTTCACAGCATTGTGTTGTGAAGAAATATTTTCACCCTTCTAAAATTCTTAGTTTGCATAGTTTCCTCTCCTTGTTTAAGATCATCAAACAAATGTAAATGAGACCCAAAAAAAATCCAAGTTAACATAAACTGCTCTTTTTAAATGATTTTATTTGTTAGAGAGAAAAAAAAAAACCCATTCCAATGGGTCTGTGGAAAAAGTAATGGCCTCCCCCCTTGTTAAGTCATGAATTGGCTGCATGTGGCCAAATAAATTTTTTGGGCTCACTCCACCCAAACCTGATAACTCCCAGACCTTTTCAATCAGCAAATCACTTAAATAGGAGGACCTGTTTGACAAAATGAAGATCTCAAAAAGTTGCAGCAAAATGCCACGATCCAAAGAAGTTCAAGAACAGACGAGGAAAAAAAAGTAATTGACGTCAGTCTGAAAAGGCTTACAAAGCCATTTCTAAAGTTTTAGGACTCCAGCGAACCACGGCAAGAGCCGTTATCCCCAAATGGAGAAAACGTGTTGAACCTTCCCAGGAGTGGCCAGCCTACACAAATTACCCCAAGAGCAGCGATGACTCATCCAGGTCACAAAGGAACCCAGGACAACTAAAGAACTGCAGACCTCCCTTGCTTCATTTAAAGTCAGTTTTCATGACTCAACAATAAGGAAGAGACTGGGCAATAATGGCATCCAAGAATGTTCAGCCATCAGTCTGTGACCTCAAGCTGAAGCGCACTGAAGCAGGATAGTCATCCAAAACACACCAGCAAGCCAACTTCTGAATGGCTTAAACAAACCAAAAGGAAGGTTTTGGAGTGTGCAGACTTGAATCCGATTGAAATGCAGTGGCGTAACCTTAAAAAGGAGGTTCGTGCTCGAAAACCCTCCAGTGTTGCCAAGGAAGACTGGGCCAAAATATCTCCAGAGATGAGAAAACGCGTGGTTTCAGTTATTGCTGCTGAGGATGCCCAACTAGTTTTTAGGGTTACTTTTTCACACAGGGCTAAGAAAATTGGAATAGTTTTTGTCCTTAATCAATGGAATTTTGTTAACTTAAGTATCCAATGATGTGATGTAAAATGGATTCATTTTAGCATTTTTAATTGAGCAACAAAGGTTTTTGACGTATCTTTGCTGCAAGGTGATTTCTCCCCTTAGAAAAAAACTCTTTTACAGGGTACAGATGAAGATGGTGAGCATAAACACGTCACCTACAATAAAATAGTTAATTTATCTGAACTTATCAGAAAAGAGAACAGACATATTTAAGAAAAAAACTGGGGAAAGGTATTGGAATGAATCTGTATCAGCAGTGCTATTATCAATAACTAGTTCACATCTAAGAACAGTATATTAAAGGTATAATAATTAATATTAATATGGTCCCATGGGACCCTTAGCACTCGCCTATTCCGCCTTTTGGGTAGGGCCAGCCGTGGTGTTCAGACTGAGACACCCAAGCTGGATAAACCGGGGCCTTCGCGTTCCTAAAACTGGCTAAGTGGTAGGTATTCCTAAATGTTGATTTGATCTGTGACGTCATTGATCGATCGGCGAATTAAGACGTTACAGCCGGTGGCAAAATTTGCATGAAATGCAAATTATAGGCCGACGCGATCAAGCATATCAGATTGGGGTGAAGTCTAGAAACGACAGTGAAGATGGTGACCCTAACGATATCTCGCGCGTGTCGTGGTCTGTCCAGGTCTTCAGGCGGCATCCAGTTCTCAGGTGACGGCCCCGAAGAGACCCGGTCCCGCCCGCTGCCAGCCTCCAATCAAGAAGCAGAAGACGGCGGGGACGTGTTTTTGGTGAGCGCTAACGCCAGGTCGCACGCCGTCGCAAAGTGATCCGATAATCATGACGACGTTCGTCTGTCGTCATGGCAACAGGACAGGCGTCGACAATCTGAGCTCAGATGACGACGACGACGACGACGAAGCGTCTGCGGACGAGCCGTCGTGTCACGCTGCCGTGATGGGACAGGAGGCGGAGCCTGCGACAAGCAACAGGTTGGACGGCGGCTCGTCTTCCTTGTTTGTTTTTCTAGTCAGCAAGCCGGCGTTTTGTGCTTAGGACGCCCCCCCGGCCGGAAGTGCAAGTGGAGAAGACCGCGCCCCCCGAGAAGGAGAGGGGCGTGGCATCCAGCTGCTCACCTGGCCTGCAAGTAAGAACTCAAGTGATCCATTCATCGACAAGAAATTGATCATCAAATGAATCAACTATTTTGTATCATCGATGAATGGTTTTGTTGAACTTCAGATTGTCCAAATTGTTGTAATTTCAGCCTGTCAACAGAAAATATTCTGACTTGTGTAGTCCTCCATGTTTGCAGACTGATTATCTTTGTGTTGAATCCAAATAAGACATTTGCAAACATCTGCTTTTACTTTGGAAAACAATCATCAATATTTTGCCAATTTCCTGAGAGACCAAACCAGGAACTGAATCATAATCAGTTTGTCTTTGTGCATTTTCTGCACTGTCCATTTGTAGTCCTGTCCTGTTTTTTAATAAAGGGATGGAATTTTACTCCAAGTCATCGATGAATCCAATAAATAATCGACAGATGAATCAACGATCCAAGTAATCGTTAGTTGCAGCCCGAGTTCAGCATGCAAAAACAGGTCTTGCCTCGAAACCAGTGGTTGTCGGTGTGCTACACGGGCTCCCTCTAGTGGCACGCCACGGAATCGCTGAATTAAATGTTCAAACTGTGACTTCGTTGTATTTATTGAGTACAGTATGTTTGTTAAAGTACAATAGTTCAGTTGGATTTAACTTTTCAATTCAATACAATTGTAGTTATCTTTTAGATTGTTGTTGTTTTGTTTTCAATTTCTATTCAACTTTTGTGTGCAATGCATTTGAATTGAATCAGCCTGGAATGTGGCGCTGAAGGAACGTAAATGTTTTGCAATCTAAAATGAAAGAAACGGAAGCGGTTTCGATAGGATTTAGTTTTAGCTCAGCTGCTTGAACGAATTATTCCTCGCTATGACTCGGAGGTGGTTCTATCCCAAACTTTGAGCTTTAGAAATTGTAACGTAATTCTAACTTTGTGTTTTCACTGTCTCTCTTGAAAGAAGTTTTTCCTCTCAAAGAGACCAATCTGGCTAAATAATAGTTTTCCCCAAAAAAATCATTTTTCAGTGCAGGTTTCCATTTTCCGCGGCACGGTGGCCGACTGGTTAGAGCGTCAGCCTCACAGTTCTGAGGACCGGGGTTCAATCCCCGCCCCCGCCTGTGTGGAGTTTGCATGTTCTCCCCGTGCCTGCGTGGGTTTTCTCCGGGCACTCCGGTTTCCTCCCACATCCCAAAAACATGCATGCCCGTAGGTGTGAATGTGAGTGAAAATGGTTGTTTGTTTCCTGTGTGCCCTGCGATTGGCTGGCAACCAGTTCAGGGTGTACCCCGCCTCCTGCCCGATGGCTCCAGCACGCCCGCGACCCTAGTGAGGAGAAGCGGCTCAGAAAATGGATGGATGGGTTTCCATTTTCCCATAATTAAGCGCAATGTTACCGTTTAAACGTAGCATAATGTTACGGTTGCGTAATATCCAGGGAACTCGTTGGACGTGCGTCCCGCGTCTGAGACGCGCAGGAATGAGCAGGGACGCGTGAAGCATATTCAGTACGGTGTGGTTTAAAACCCGCCCACACACACACAGTGAATCAAAAGTACGAGTCCGGTCTTGGTGCTCGCCAATCAGAGGCAGAGGAGGGCGGGCTATCGTTCCATACAATGGACACGGAGTTTTTTTAAAATTAGTTTCTGGACTTGAGAAATTGTCATTGTCGTCACACCCGCCGCGCCGCTGGCAGAACGGCGTTTGCGCCATAACCACAGCGGCACACGTTATCAATATTCAGGCAGTGGTTTAGCAAACATCAGTTGATTGACAGTCCAGCAGCACGAGGGCGGGCCTTATTTTATATTTTGTTTAGAATTGATCTCACGAGGTCAAAGCTTTTTCAAAAGCCTAGAGGCAGCAGCGATTATACAGTATGCAACACGACAACATTCATACAATGAATAAAAATAACGGTGATATGTACACTATCGGCTGATAATTTGTCTGGTTTTAAGACATTTTTGGGGTCTCTGGTCTGTTAATGACTCGATACCTGTGTGTCAAATGTTTATTTGTGTAAGTACAATTTTTCCAAACTTTGTTTTATTTATATTTTTTATTTATCAAAGATATACAATGCCAATGTTGTTTTGAATTTAAAGTTAATTGTTCTTAAAAAGGATGCATGTGAACAATACATGCGCTATCTCAGTGGGATTTAAAACAAAACAAAAATACTTATCACCGATAATGTTTATCATGATAGTTTTGGGGGAAAATATATCGTCCTAAAAGGGAAAAGAAAGCGTTTCAGTAAACCTTTGTCTTTTGACTACAGAACGTATGAAACGATGAATTGGTAGTTTGAATTGTTTGGGTCGGCAAGCGGGTTCATGCGCTCGGAGTTGTACGGTTATCGGGGATTGCTGGACTTAACGGAGGCAACCGTCGTCCACGAATCACCTGATGTATACGCGTCCGATCTTGTACGATTGTTGCCGTAATTCACAATGGGCAGTTGTATATTCTCTGACGACGAGATCAGACGTTTGACATGTCCAGCGGGAGGCGGCAGTTGTGGGTCGTATGCGGGAACGAGCACAAAATAATCTCGAGGGAATTTTTGGGCCGCAAAATGGCATGGAAAGAATCACAATGATACACACGGGTTCACTCCATCCATCCATCCATCCATTTTCTACCGCTTAGCCGAGGTCGGGTCGCTTTAGCAGGGACGCCCAGACTTCCCTCTCCCCGGCCGCTTCATCCAGCTCTTCCGGGGGGAACCCGAGGCGTTCCCAGGGCAGCCGAAGGACGTAGTCTCTCCGGCGTGTCCCGGGTCGTCCCGGGGTCTCCTCGAATGCCACAAATTACATTTTTTTTTTTTTAGGGTCTGGACAAAGTATGGAAATGGTTCGGAACCCTGTGACAGGGCCGCAGCAACTCGGCTCGTCACTCAAAAAGGCGGCAACGTCGGCCCCTGCTGTTCACTTTATTCATTGCATGATGCACATCAACACTGGGACGCGCGGCAGCTCCGATTAACCCCTTGCTCGAAACGATGACAACGACTGAGCCCACGTCTCGTTTCTCGCAAACAAATGAGATTCCCCGATGTCAGCGGCTTTGGCATACGATCGTGTGTTTTTGTGTGCCCGTGTTCCGCAGCACACCGACGTGGGAGATGACGGCGACGCGGTGGAATCGGCGGCCAGCGCGTCCGATTTGGAGCGTTTGGGCCTGGAGCGTCTGAAAGGGGAACTGACGGCTCGCGGGCTCAAGTGCGGCGGCACACTGAGCCAACGCGCCCGGCGCCTCTTTGCGGTCACCAGGCTGAAGGACGAGTTCCAGAGGGAGTGAAGCGGGGAAACTTCCTGCACAGATTTTCTGGTTTTTAATTGATACAAACGATCAGAATCCAGGGTCCCAGGCGGTGACCTGCGACACCTCCGCTTCCCGGAAACACTGGATGACATCACCGGGCAGGAAGTCGACGTCGCCGTCCACCGACAGGCCGCACTCCATGCCTGACCCCACCGCGCTCACGTCGTCCTTGTGGTGCTTCAGCGCCAGCAGGCCGCCTACATGCCACAGCCAAATCAAATCATTTCCAAATGTCAAGCTGGTAAACAACTGAAGTATGGAATTTGATTGAAGACATTTGCAGGTCTGGAAAAGTACTGAAAATGCAAACTATTTTATAGAAAAATATTCGGCTTTCCAAAACTGTTGCAACAGCGCTGCTTTCTAAAAACATTACAAATATCGAGAAAAAGATACATCCATCCATCGGTGGGTTTTTTCCTTTCCTTTTCTTTCTTTACTTGGACGCACAGCTACAATGTTCGTGTGAGACCGGCAGCCTGAGAGTCACATAAAAATGATCCTCGAGTTACTCAAACTTTTGCACCGAGAAGTTTTGAAAATTTTGAAATCTCCAATTTGGCCAACAGAGGCCAGTAGATGGCGGCCGCGCAGCATTATGAGGGAGAACATGGCCGTGAAGGTTTGCCTTCATTTCCCCCCAAAATGTCATAAGTCTGTGAAGCTCACTCGTTACTCACATTTTGGCCTGTAACATCAAGCAGAACATTTACGGTCCTAAATTTGAAAAAGGGATGGATGCCTTGGGGCCGGCAGACCGCCGTACCAGCCGCATATGCGCAAGTCGATGCCTAACGGAGAATTCTCACACGCAGATTTTTGATTTTTTTTTTTTGTGTGTGTGTGAAAAATACTATAGCCCTACTTATTCAGTCATTTTTGGGGGGTTATTTATTTATTTGTTTTTTTAAAGCAATTGTAGCTCACGGCGGTCAGACTCGCTATTTTTGCTATTCAAAGGCGTTCCTAAACTAGATTTTGCAGCGTTTTAAACAGAAACCTGTGTTCCGATGTCACCAAAGCAAAATATATCATTAGCCTAATAGCAGAAAAAGTCATTTTAATTTACAAAAAAAAAATTCTTTATGTCTGAGTAGATTGTCAATCATCCAGGTCGTCTTTGTAATCCACAAAATGTCAGCCGGAGTAAGTGGACTCTTGTTGGTTGTGGACTATTTTTTTCGTGTTTTCCAAAACGGATTCTCGATTGCGAAAGGACTTACCCTCCCACAGCTTGTCTCCACCGCGAATCAGCCGAAACTTCATCTTGCGGTCCAGCTGACCTTTGATCACGCGGCAGCCGGCCACCGCCGTCTTCTTTTTGCCCGCCGTCACGTCGAACACGGCCAGAACCGCGGCCTCGCCTGGGGGCGGAGCCAAACGGTCAGGGGGCGAGCGGAACGGCCGCGGCCGGCCGGCCGGCGACTTACCGAGCGTGCTGGAAGCGACCAGCGGCGGCAACTTGGCGCTGATCTCGGCCTTGAGCTCGTCCACCATTTTGTAGATGACGGCGTGCAGCCTGAGGGGGATGTTGCGCCGAGAGGCCGTCTGCAGGATGGACTTGCTCGCCGCCACGTTGAAGCCGTACACGCTGCCTGAGGGAAAACATCTTCGAGTGAGGTCACGGGACAGCGGCCCCTCCGAGTATCCGCGTTCACTTCTTGCCGTATCGCAGATTGTGTAAAAATCGTCCTGTTCTCATTTCACATCTTCGCTCAATCACGGGATTTCGGCGTGATTCTTTTTGCATACGGACAGCGTGTGAGTGTGAGCCTGTATGTGCTTGTTGTGTCAATTCATGTCTTTGTTTATTATTGCGTGTTGTGTGCTAAGTCTCGACGCCCGTCCGTTGCGTCCCACATCATCACTCTGCCAGCCTGGCCCCGCCTTTTAAAGTCATAGGCATCCAACCACGAGAATATCGTACTGTGGAATGCCAAAATAACACCTGCTGATTTTGTACTGGTATTATGCGTCAAGCCTGAAACGTCAAATGAATAATAAAACCTGTAGCGGTACACACCTCCAAACGTTTCCGCCATGTTGAGGTCGTTTTCGGAGACGTCGCCGACGCCGAAGTGAATGACCTCCAGGCGACACTGATCGTCCGCATCGTACGTGTCCAAGATGCTCAAGATGGCCTCCACCGAGCCATCCACATCAGCTGGCGGCCAAAATACAAACAAACGCTCAAATGTGCGCAGTTTACACGCACACACAAAACGTGATCCTCGGTGTAGTAGTAGATCAGTCAGTCTGTGTTAAACTGCCGCCATGTGGCCAAGTTGGGCACACCAGGAGCAGCAGCTTTGAATTGATGCGTGACAAAAACTGTTGAGTTCTTCTCAGTTCTCTTGAATGATGTCACTGTTGAATGTTTTGATAACGAACCAGATTACGGAGTGCTATTTTTCCTCATTTAAAAAAAAACATGACAACAATCTTTGTTGCTTTATTTGGTGGGGAACGCTGGGACGGATTAATGGCGTTTCGCACATTTGGACGATTCGAGATCCGGACCGAATTCCATTTGTATCTCTACATTTTCCACAACTCATTCTGTATCCGAGTTCCACAATTTGGTCAATTCCTGGCTTATTGCAGGAAAAATTCTCACGGCAAGCTTTCAGGTCACACGGTCAGGCGACGGTACCTTTGATGACGAGCGGCAGGCCGGCGGACGTCCGCCGCGCCGCCGTCTTCTCGGCGGGCCGGCCGGCGAACGCCGTCTTGTTGTTGCGGTAGAGCAGCGACTTCCTCTGCCGCCAGCTGAGGTGCGCCAGCGCCTCCCTGTCCTTCCTGTAGGCGGCGTGGTGCCGCTCCCGCTGGGCCCGCACGGCGCTCTGCTCCTCCCGCAGCCGCTCCGACTCCTCCTCGTGACTGCGCCACGCCGACACCTCCCTGGCACGCTGCTGCTGACACAAAGCGGCACGTCGGCGTCGTCGCTGTCGCCGTGTCGCACTTTGGCACGAGCGCCTTCGACTTGCCGCGATATCGTTGTCGCACCGTTTGCGTTCAAGTAGCCGTCGTTTGAAGCGTTACGATCGCGTGCAAATGCCGTGTCGCATTAAATGTTAGCGTTAAGCTAGCAGAGCTACTTTTTGACAAAATACGATCGAGGTGAAACATTTTTTTCCCCCCTGCAAATAATGGGGAATGGGTTTACTTCGCGAATGCCGGAGTGGAAATAAACGAGCGGGGGTCCACGACGTCATCTGGGACAAATACGACGACGATTCTCTCATCCTGACAAAATGCATCTCTGTTCTTGCGAAGAGTCGGGTTTTTTTCTTTCATTCGCATAACGAGAGTGACATCAATTAATAATAATAATCAATTCATCAGTTAATAAACAGTCAGGGGAAAATATTTTTTCAATAAACCAAAGCAAAATACATTTTTGGTCGATTATTCAATAGAATAATGAATGAATCAGAACAGTAATTGGGGAAATAATTCTCAATAAAGTAACGCAAAATAAATGTCCAATTCAACCAATTAATCAGAGAATAAACAGTAATTGGGGAAATCATTTTGCAGTAAACTAGCTACAATTTGATCCGCTGATTCGATCAACCGATGCAACAATCAATTCCCAAAATATTCCCAAGCTGCCGCCCTACTCATAACATGACTGCTTTTGTTTCTGTAAAAAACAGGAATTTATCTTCGTACTACTCTGACGTTTTCTGGAAAACGGGCAACGCGTAGGCTGTCGCGGTCGAAAAGGGGTCGAGCGGCGCTGACCTCCGACTCCACCTCCAGGATGGCGTCACCGGCGGAGGGCGCGTCCTTCCAGCCGACCACCTCCACCGCCACGCCGGGGCCCGCCTCCTCCACCGCCCGGCCGCGCTCGTCCGAAAGGAAGCGCACCTTGGCCCACGTCTTGCCCGCTACCAGCACGCAGCCTCGCCGCAGCGCCCCCCGCTGGACCAGCGCCGTCGTCACGGGACTGAAGGGCGAGACACGGCAACGAGACACAAGTCAACATCCCCGACTTCCTGTTTCCACGCCAAACAAACAAAGGCTGACTTGGGAATCCCTCCCAAACCGCTACGTTGCCATTTCTTCAACTACATTGCCATGAAAAAGGCTTTGCTTGCTCCTCGAAAATGCTATCGCCGCTTCCCCACTTTAAAGTTTAAGATCATCAAACAAATGAAAATATCATACAAAAATAACCCAAGTCAACATAAAATGAAGTTTTTAAATTGTGATTTTCTTTATTAGGGGGGAAAAAAATATGAAAAGCGACCCCGCCCTGAGTGAAAATGTAATGGCGCCGTGCTCAACCGAAAAACAGGTTGGGCACCACTCGGCAATCGAAGATTTTGTTTTTTTAGCCATTCAGAAGTTGACTTGCTGCTGTGGTTTGGATTGTTATCCTGCAGCAGAACCCAAGTGCGCTTCAGCTTCAGCATCTGATGGCTGAATATTCTCCTGTAAAAGAGCGCAATTCACGGTTCCATCAATCACGGCAAGTCGTCCAGGTCCCGAAGGAGGAAGCGGCCCCAGACCATCGCACGACTTTGGCCGTTGCTACAATGTTCGTTTTCTGAAATGCTTTATGACAGATGGAACGAGACACGCACCTTCCAAAAAGCTTAACTTTCATCTCGTCAGTCCATATAATATTCTCCCAAAAGTCTCATTCAGATGTTTAGTTTATTTTTTAGGTTTTCACCTTGGAACTCTGCCATGGAAAACGAATATCCTATTGTTTGATTAATTGATAGAATAATCACTTTGTCAGATAATAACCAGTAATTGGGGAAATAATTCTTTTGCAATAAGCTAACGCCTTGGAACACTTGTCATGGGTGCCGTCATGGATGCCGTTCTTGCCCAGTCTCTTCCTTCTTGTTGGGTCAAGAGCGCTGAGCTGAAGTGAGGCAAGGGAAGCCTTTTTCGTCTTTTTCCTTCATAAAAAGCGCCATTCCAAAACTGGCTCGCTTGCTTGCTGGTTACTTTTGTCTGAGATTTACATTTGTTTGATCATCTTAAACATTCAAGTGGGGAAAACTGCAAAAATCAAAAATCAAATATGAGAAAGGGGCAAATACTCTAAGGCTGAAACGATGAATACCCATTAATCACTCGAGCAGAACTTTTCCTCAGTAATAGTTGAATACAAATCTTTATCCCGCACTGCGCTTCGGGTGCGGGGAATGAGTGAAAGATTTCGAAAACGCCATCTGACCCTTTGCCTTTGTCGGTGCGACTCTCAATGACCAGGCCTTCCACGGCGCCGTCGGGTTCCGCCTTCAGCTCCAAAATCTCGGCCAGCGCCACCGTGGCCTCGGCCAGCGCCACCAGGTTGTCGCCCTGACCGCCGCGGGGGTGCGAAACAAGTTGCACTAACTTTAGCAAAAAATGTCACCCCCCTTCCGACGCACCGGAGCGAAACGTCACCTTGAGGGCGGAGACGTGGATGGCCTGAACGTCTCCTCCGAAGTCCTCGCACACCACGTCGTGAGCCAGCAGTTCCCGTTTGACCCTTTGGGGTTCGGCGTGAGCTTTGTCGCACTTGTTGACCGCCACGATCATCGGAACTGGAACGCAGGCACGTTTCTCTTACGGAAGCGTGACTTTCTGCTCCAAAGTGCGAATATGAACGTGCGTTGTCCGAACGCGGGCAACTTTCGCGACCTTTCGCGAGTCGATACTGTTGGCGTGTCCCCACGGCGTCTGTGACTTGCACGCATTGCGAAGCAATTCAGAAAACTTGAACCGTCTTGAGACGTGTTGTAAAACGCCACCACTCACTCCGCGGGGGCTGTGCGGCATTATGTTGCCTCGAGATTGAAAGTCTGGATGTTTTTGAGACAATAACCCGTGAAAATAGTGAGGCTAGAGTAAGTTAAGTAAGCCTGTTTTGTTAAAACCCGCATCTCCCAAAATGACTTTTCAGTCATGACACTAAAAACAATGCCAGCTTGCCCAGGCATCCCAAATGCTAATGTTAAAATACGACGGTCCTCCTCTCAAAGACACCGCTCAGCCCGGTCATGCTAAACACGAACGCTAACACATCAGCACCGAAGCGAAACATTTAACCAAAGAGGCCAACTCCGATTGGACGCAACCTAACTAGTTTCACTGTTGCTGTCGGGGAAAACAACAACAAAAGCATCCGGCCTTTCGGTTTTCGAAGCGACATAATGCCGCGCGGCCGCTGCGGAGTGAGGAGGAGGTGTAGTTTTACGACCCTTCCGAGACAGTTCAAGCGTTTGGGAGAGTTCAACATTTGAACCTTTCGATTGGTTAATAACGCCCAAATTAACAGATTAAAATTAACACCGGCGTCCCCCGGCCCGGCGGGTACCTGCCGCCCGCTTGGCGTGCCGGACGGACTCCACGGTCTGGTTCATGACGCCGTCGTCGGCGGCCACCACCAGGATGATGATGTCGGTGGCCCGGGCGCCGCGGGCCCGCATGGCCGAGAAGGCGGCGTGACCGGGCGTGTCCAGGAACGTGATCTTCTCGCCCGTCTCCAACTCCACTGCGAGTCAAAAACAGTCCGCCGACCCGATCCTCAATACATTTCAATGATCAACACGTCAACGCGAGTAGCGCGGCCAAAACATTTCAGCATCTGAAATGAAAACGCGCGGCAGCAAAAGCTGCTCTGCGGCACGCCGCCGTGGACGATGACGCTGGCAACAGGAGCGATATTCGCTTTGTTTCCGACTGGGGCAGAGCGAAACGGAAAACATTAGTTTGACGGGGGCTCATTGACCCCAAAAAGGGGAACCATACGGTCCAAGGAACTAATGTGGGCGGCACGGCTAGCGCATCCGCCTCACAGTTCTGAGGACTCGGGTTCAAATCCCGGCCTCGCCGGCGTTGCTTTTCTCCGGGTACTCCGGTTTCCTCCCACATCGCAAAAACATCAAAAGGACGAACGGCGCGGCCACGGCGAAGGCGATCGGCGTCGACGAATACCTCCGAAGGCTCCGATGTGCTGCGTGATGCCGCCGGCCTCGGTGGCGACCAATTGGCTTTTCCTCAGACTGTCCAACAGCGTGGTCTTGCCGTGATCCACGTGACCCATGATGGTAACCACCGGGGGGCGGCGAACCAGCTTGCTGGCCTCTGCGGGGGGTCTGCACATGCGTGCACACGAGCATACAGATACACACACACACACACACACACACACAGCGGCCGACTGGTTAGCACAGCTGCGAGATTCGGGTTCAAATCCGGCCTGGCCTGTGTGGAGTTAATGTGGCTTTTCTCCGGGTACTCTGCCTCCCTCCCACATCCCAAAAACATGCGTGCTAGGTCGAAAGAAGACTCGAAATCGCTCGTAGGTGTGACTCAGAGTGCGACTGGTCGTTTGTTTATGTGTGGCCTGCGATTGGCCGGCGACCGGTTGAGGGTGTACCCCGCCTCTCGCCCGTAGACAACTGGGATACGCTGCGGCACGCCCGCGACCCACGTGAGGAGAAGCTGTATGGAAAATGGATGGATGGATATACCTGTGTAATTTGAAGATGTTTAAGTGAGTTCTAGAAACTTTCAATGATTTTAGAGGGTGTGGAGGGGCAGAAGGAAATGTTTCATCTATCGCCGAGCGAGCTGCGAAAAAAAACGGGGTTCGCTGTACTGAGATAATGACGATCTCCTTTCGATGTACTCCAAAACGTGGAATCTTTTGGCGCCGCACATCCGACGAGCTCTCTCGGCCGGCGGTTTACCCGGGCACGGCGTCTCTGTTCTGGCGCCGCGGAGTCTCGCTCAGCTTCTCCCAGCGGAACTTCATCCCCGAGCGCCTCACCGCCTCCTTGATCCGACGCTCCTCCAGCACGGACGACGCGTCCAGACACGACACGTCCGACGACGTGTTGAGAAGCGCCTCCAACACGTGATCTACGTGTGTACACACACACACACGCACACGCACACGTCCAAAACATGACAATACTGCGCAACGGACACGCAGCTGCAAGAGAGCTACAAAACGAGCACAGATGTATTTGAAGTCGACTCTACAGCGAAGCGTGAAACAAAGCAAATGACGCCTTGTCTGTTTCAAACACGCAAACGGCCCAATAGCCTCACGCTAACCTCGTCAGCATCAAAGTCGTAGCGCTTTAAGCAGCGGACTGAACATAAACGGCTCGGCAGCAACACGTAGACAGAAAATCGAATCCTACTTATATCTAATATTCTTGATCCTCTGCAAAGCACGACTAATATTAGCGCCGTACTGATGTGCTGAGATGTTATTATGAATCCCTCTCGACTTCTAGGCAAGACTGCCCCTAACGACTCCTCCTTATACTGCCCCCGGGTGGCCAAGGAGCAGCATTCACCAACTGTTTAATTCTATTTCATGATGGCAATACTGCACGTTTTGATAAAATACAATATTATAGCGAGCTATTTTTGGTCATTAAAACACATATCATGGGATTTGTTTTTTGCGGGAGGCTGCAACTGATTCACGTCAGCAGGAAAAGAAGCAAGATTTGCAATATGAACTGAACTCGACTCTCTCTGCCCCACTGAGAAACGGTGTAAATGGGTAGCAGGTACACATTTGGACAAGGGTACGGATTAACCGACCAATCGCGACAAAGCGTACCGGTGACGTCATCGCATCTGTCTCACGTCCGTTCACGGAGATCCCAGGCAGCGTTTTTTTTTTTTTTCGTTTTGTTTGTTTTGCTCTTTTGGGCCAGTTCCGAGCTTGTAAAAAGACCAGCGCATCCGCGTAATTTTACGCCGAGCCGCTCAAAAAGGAATGTCGGGAACAGTACGAGCCGCGGCTCGCCGGCGGCTAACGACGTCCCGAACCCGTCGGGTGTCGGGCTCCCGCACGGCGAGCGACGGGGAGGTTCGGAGGAAAAAAAGAGCCGTCCGTGGATCGGCCCGCTCGCGTTCGTTGGCTGCCGATGTTGTACGGGTCGGGAGGGGAACAAAATCAATCCATTTGAAAAAGTCCGGGACTCGGCGCCGGTGTGCTCGACCGAGCGCCTCTACGGCGGCTAAAAGCGACGCTTGGGAAAGTGTTGCTATCACCGAAGGAGGACGAGAATTCCTTCACGTAAGAAAGAACGACGCATCATCAGCGAGTTTCCGTGACGACTTGTCGGAGTACGCGAGTCGGTCGCCAGCAACGCTTTTGGAACACGCCGAGGAAAGTTTGATTGGCACGTGCATAGCAAGAAATTCCTCATGAATTCTATCTGCTTTTGATGCTATACACAATATTAGCTATTGTACAGAGGGTACGGAAAGTATTCAGACCCCTTCAGTTTCTCATTCTTTGTTATATCGCAGCCATTTGCTAAAATCATCGGAGTTCATTTTGTCCCTCAACGTACACACAGATTGACCAAAAAAACGGAATTGCTCACATTTTGGCAGACTTATTAAAAGGAAGAACTGAATGATCACACAGCCAATATAGGAGTGGCACAGCAAAGGGTCTGAGGTCTTCTTTTTGAATAAATCTGCAACCATTCAATATGGGTGCTGTGTGTACATTGAGGTCATTCTTCCTTTCTTCTTACTTGAATCTGTTTGAACAGCCGAAAAAGCTACAATTATTTGCCAAAACAACAACCTATTCATAAATGCTTCTCCATGATCATTTTTACTCTGAAGCTCATATCGCGTTATATACCGTTACCGCGGAGGGATTGTATGTATACCGTGATATGAATTGTACGTCACATCGCCCAGCCCAATATGGAAATATAGATATGACAGAGTTGCATCGAGCGGGCGTCGTCTCTTTCACTCTTGTGTCGTTCTCCCCTTGTGCGTCCGCAGAGCGCTTCGGACGGCAGACGCGCCCGCGGCTTCCGTTCGCGCTACATTTCACGGGGGCGAAGCAATTCTGATATCGAAGATGTGCCGCTGTGGTGGAAAAGTTAGCGGGGAGCCCCGAGAACCGAGCGGGAACGGCCGTAGCACAGACGTAGACGACAACGGAGTGGATCGTTGTGGCGTACACGGACGGACGCATTTACCGGGCTGTTTGTTCATGGCCCGTGCGAGGGCCTCCACCGTCATGGTCTGCCTGATCTCCACTTCCTGTTTGTTGGCTTTCACCTTTGGCCTCTGCTCCTTCTTCTGACCTCTGAACTGCAGCGGGGGGTGTCACAGATGAGAGGCGGCGGGCGGCGAAGAGGAGCGGCGGCCGGCGCAACTCACCTGCTTGGAGGCCAGCAGGGCGGCGCCGCCCGACACGGAACGGCACGGCCGGGGCGGATGCGGGAATTCGGCGGCGCGTGCCGCCGATGACGTCAGCTTTATCATCCGCAGCATCTTCGCTGTCGGCCCGGTGGGAGGAAAAGACAAAGAAAAAGCGAAGTCGCTTTTCTCACCGACAAATCAGACTGAGGGCGCAAAAATGCTGACGGCGTCCACGAGGGCAAACGTTGGGCATCGTTTGAATTTGGGCAATTTCGGTTCCTTCGTTCGATTCCGGTTCCGAACGATTCTCGATTCCGATTCTTTTCGGGGGCTGGGTCAAAAAAGTTTGCATGCTTTATTCATTTTATTTTTTTTGGGGTCCTGTTCGGCTGTTAGGTCAAGCAGAATGGAAAATCTGCATCCCTTTCATGCCGGAACAGTTTTACCGCGTCACAGTGGAGTTTTGAAGCTTCCGCTGTGGTATGAGAATTGAGGTTTATTGAGAATCAGACTTGATCAGTCGAACAGAACAAAGTTTCTAGAAGGGAGAGAGAAACAAAGACAAAAGGACAAAGCATTAACTGTAAACAGGATGAGAGAAGTCAATCGTTACATTATCTACAACGATGAAACATGAAATATGAGTGTTGCATGGGGCTGTAGCGCTTCACCCTGTGAGGGAAGGACGGGACAAGAACAGGAGAAGAAGCATGCACGACCGGGGTCGTGAACCCGACTGTACGACTGAAGTGCGGTGGCGTTAATTATGTACATTATAAAAGTGTACAGGACGAGAGCATAAGTGAGGGGATACACGGGCGATTTGCATATTCATGAGTTATTTGTCGCAGTCAGGCGTGCGTGTCTGCGGATACATGCAAGCGAATTGACACCGTTTTACAGGCACAAAGACTGACACAAGTGTCCTGAAATTGCTGTGGCCGCACCACGGCGGCTGAGGACCCCACCCAATCAATCGAGGGGCGGGAACCGAACAGGGGTCCGCCCGAGAGCCGCCCGGCGGACGGGACACGTAGCACACCGAGTCGCCCCGACAACCGCCCACCCGGTGGGGGTCGCGGGGACCCAATGCCATCCCCCCTGCCAACCCTCCTACCCCACATGCCCCGCCCCCCTCCACCCCCAGGAGAGCAAGACGCCCCACCCTACCCTACCTCCAACACCAAGCAGTCATCCAGCCCGGGGTCCCGGCCTCAGGATCATCGACCCACCTCCCCCCAGTTACTATGACCGCCAGGTCCCCGACTGGCAGTCATCGGCACTACCTCGTGTATCAGTGTCGTCTATTTTGATATACAGGCGGTTTGACAATTTTAGGAGTGATGTTAGGAGACGTGCCGAGTCTTCGAGGCGTGTCGAGTAACGGAGGGGGCGTTTCCGAAAGGCGGGTATGAAGGCTTGCTTCATTAAGGGGCGGACCCGGAAGCGATGACGTCCGAAGCCTCGCTGCCCGGCTGTACCACGTGACCGATTCGGGAAGCGCTTCGGGGTTTGCCGCGAGGTTTGACAGCAATCGAAACCCCTCATGCAGGCTCCATTCAAAATGTGTGTGTGTTGTTTATATGGAGTTGGGGTCAGCTCAGTTTGGATCAAGACTGTGTGCTTTGTATAGGCTGACAGCAGTTTGGACATAGCGAGCGATTCCGTGCGTCACTCCTCGGAATCCTTGGAAAGAGGCTGCTGCCCGCTAGCGCGGCACCCTGGTCTAATAGCCCACCGGTTGAGGGCGGTCGCCTGAGTTGGGACCGCACAAGGAAGTATCATTGAGGCTTATTATCAATTACCTTTTTTTTTTTTTTTTAAATTAAAAACTGCATTTTCCACTTATTTTATTCATGGGGAAAGTATTATGTTCACAGAAAGCAAGGTCAAATAAAACCTCACTGGGAGAGGAGAAATTACTGTACCCCAATTTAAAAAAATCTTGCTCTTCAATGAATCACTTAACACAAAAATGATGATAAACTGTTTTCTAAATAAGGACTCTCAAAATCCTCTGTCCTCTTAAGCCCATGCCATTTTCGCAAAGTAAATAAAAAAAAACATGACACAACCTGCCATATCAGTGATGAGGAACATTTTAAACACACAGAATACGTTCAAAGAGAATATATTTGACACTTTATGTTGGGAAATTACTTGGTCAAACACTGTTTTGTCATACATCGTCATTCACAAGAGGCAAAAATGCAACGCAGCACATACTGTATGAGGTGAGGTAAAGATCCAGCTGCCTGCGATTATGCACATGACCAGCAGGTGGTTTCGTGGGCAATGCAGCGTCAAGAAATGAACCATGACTCCAACCAACGGCTCAAGTGTTACAATGCTTCATGGAGCTTCATGAAGCTTCATCTCGCCATCACAACATTTTAGTAACATAACGGCATATCCCAGGTTTTCGATTGATCGCGCATTTATGGCGAATTTTTGTTTTGTTTTTGCTGTCGCATCGATGAGCGACATATACGCGTCAATAAATGTGTGCGACGATGAAACAAGTGCAGGCGAGTGTTTAGTGTGTCTTTGCTGACCTGAAAACGACTTTTTATTCATCCCGACTCGGTGATTTCATGTTGATTTGTGTACGCCGTCTCGAAGGGCGCCGCCATGACACTGACACGCCATTGTGCCGGAAGCCATGATCTTACGTTTCCGCCCCCGGTCGGCGTGGAGTGGAACTGCACTCTCACTTCATTCGCAATATCGTTGGCGTTAACCAAAGTCAGTGCTTGTCAGAGATTTTATTCGTAAAACGTACAACCTAAAGTTAAGCACACTTTGAACATTAACACTGCGCCTAAATTTAGACAAAAACAACTGTCCTTAAAGTATTCAATTAAACACTACATACTGAACATACAATGTACATTTAAATATACAACCCCAATTCCAATGAAGTTGGGACGTTGTGTTAAACGAAGAAAAACAGAATACAATGATTTGCAAATCATGTTCAACCTATATTTAATTGAATACACTATAAAGACAAAATATTTAATGTTCAAACTGATCAACTTTGTTTTTCGCAAATAATCATGAACTCATGAAGTTTTATGGCTGCAATACGTTCCAAAAAAGCTGGGACAGGTGGGAAAAAAGACGGAGAAAGTTGAGGAATGCTCATCCGACACGTGTTTGGAACATCCCGCAGGTGAACAGGCTCATTGGGAACAGGTGGGTGCCATGATCGAGTAGAAAAGGAGCTTCCCTGAATTGCTCAGTCATTCACAAGCAAAGATGGGGCGAGGTTCACCTCTTTGTGAACAAGTGCGGGAGAAAATAGTCCAACAGTTGAAGGACAATATGTTCCTCAACGTACAATTGCAAGGAATTGAGGGATTTCATCATCCACGGTCCATAATATCATCAAAAAGTTCAGAGAATCTGGAGAAATCACCGCATGGAAGCGGCGAGGCCGAAAACCAACAATGAATGCCCGTGACCTTTCGATCCCTCAGGAGGCGGCACTGCATCAAAAACCGACATCAACGTGTGTAAAGGAAATCACCGCGTGGGCTCAGGAACACTATAGAAAACCAATGTCAGTCAATACAGTTCGGCGCTACATCTGTAAGTGCAACCTGAAACTACTATGCAAAGCAAAAGCCATTTATCAACAACACCCAGAAACGCCGCCGGCTTCTCCGGGCCCGCGCTCATCTAAGATGGACCGACGCAGAGTGGAAAAGTGTTCTGTGGTCCCACGAGTCCACATTTCAAATTGTTTTTGGAAATTGTGGACGTCGTGTCCTGCGGGCCAAAGCGGAAAAGAACCATCCGGACTGTTATGGACGCGAAGTTCAAAAGCCAGCATCTGTGATGGTACGGGGCTGTGTTAAAGCCAATGGCATATCTTACAATTCTGTGAAGGCACCATTCATGCTGAAAGGTACATACAGGTTTTGGAGAAACATATGCTACCAACCAAGCGACGTCTTTTTCATGAACGCCCCTGCTTATTTCAGCAAGACGATGCCAAACCACATTCTGCACGTGTTACAACAGCGTGGCGCCGTAGTAAAAGAGTGCGGGTACGAGACTGGCCCGCCTGCAGTCCAGACCCGGCTCCCATTGAAAATGTGTGGCGCATTATGAGGCGTAAAATACCGCAACGGAGACCCCGGACTGTTGAACAGCTGAAACTGTACATCGAGCAAGAATGGGAAAGAATTCCACCTGGAAAGCTTCAACAATTCGTGTCTTCAGTTCCCAAACGTTTATTGAACGTTGTTAAAAGAAAAGGTGATGTAACACAGCGGTAAACATGAGCCTGTCCCAGCTTTTCTGGAATGTGTTGCAGCCATCAAATTCCAAGTTCGTGATTATTTGCTAAAAACCATCAAGTTTATCAGAACATTAAATATATTGTCTTTGAGTGTATTCAATTAGATATAGGTTGAACATGAATTGCAAATCATTGTATTCCGTTTAACACAACGTCCCAACTTCATTGGATTTGGGGTTGTAAACTGTACATAAAAGTTAAATAAAATTGATACCTAAATACAAGTTTAGTTTAAAAACAAACATTTCAGATTTTTTTTCAACCCCAATGTTTCGAGATAACAGACATACAGTATTTTTTAAGAAAAAAAAAGAAGCATAGAATTGGAGAAAAAGGTCAATGTTACGAGATACATTGTGAAAGTTGTATTTTTTTTTATTTCTAGAAAAAACGTTAATTGCCTGAGAAAAAAATTGCCACATTTTCTCGATTTTTGGGGACGGGAGAACATTATGTAATTTCTGGGGGGGGAAATCTTATGAGAAGGAAGTCATATTTTGTCTTTATAACCAAATTTGGGGAAAAACACCCATATATTTTTCAAGACATAATGTCTTCTTTCTATGACCAAAACTTATGGGACGAGGAGAAAGGAGAGGATTATTTCATTTATCTTATGAGGAACAGGATCGTACTTTCGTGTACTCGTAGCACACTTTGACAATCACTGGCCACTTTTAACTTACTGTCACAATAACAATACAAATAGAAACGTGTCTATTAAATATGGTGAGTTTTTTTTTTTGTAGATTGTCAGTCATCTGGGTGATGGTAATCCACAAAGGTCGAATCAAGGCAACTGGAGCGCTATCCAAATCAAGTTGTGTTGTTTAAAAGATCTCAAAAACTACAATTGAACATTTATTTTCACATGTACTTTTATTGTGAAATAATTCCTAATCATACATGATTTCTGCACACTTTGTAAACTTTGTCAACATGAAATACTGACTATGAGAAAATCACAAACAGGAAGAGAAATGACAGCATCTCTTCTTTAGCTACATTAGCCTGGCTGACACAGGTCGTCTTTCTTCGATGCCAAGCTCGGCTAAGCGGAGGGACTGATTGTGAGTAGCATTTGTTTGTCAAACAGCGACAATGTATAAAATATGCCTGAATGTCAAGTTAGCACCGACTATAAATAAACACTACCACTAAATATACAACATGCTAATCACAGACATTTGTGCTAAGCTAAAATGGAATCAAGTCAATACCGTTAGCATCAGCGACGCTAGCTATTCCAGTGTTTGACATCCTGTTCACTAGCTGTTTGTTAGCTTGTCTTGCTAAACGCTAATCTGAATGAAACATGCAACTAGCATACCAAATAAATAAACCACGTAAGATAGCCATTTGACTAAACATAGTTAAGTGTCCTGGCTTTTGGTGTTTTTGTTTTCCAATACACAAACACACAATGCTGCCATTAGCGTAGCACAACACATCTACAGTGAACCCCCGCTAAGTGGCAGTGTATTGTTTGCGCCACCGTTACGTCGACGATTTTTAAGCCAACGACGTGGCCGAATGCGACTGAAGTGGACCATCGCGAAAAAATTAGTCGGTGACTCTTTGCCGCGCATCAAGCGACAAACGCCGCACATCTATCAACGCGCTGCAATGGAAAAACTGCCGCCCTGGAGCCGACTGGCTTTTGCGGCTCCAGATACAATATACCTTTATTTATTTTATTTTCTAAATTTTATTGTCAAAAGTTGGAAAACCGCTGTTCTGTGCTAATTTCCAATAGCCCTTCTGTGGCCTATTGCATTGTATGTTAGCATTAAGCTAGCTGATTTTTTTTTTTTTTTTTTTTTTTGCCAAAATGATACGGTCGTTTTGTTTGTTTGTTTTGTGGTGTTTAAATATACAATGTTTAATAGTCTTCTTTTCTGAGTCATTTTCACAGTAAACTTTAGAGAACTTTGGGAGCCAGAGAGTCTTTTATTTCCTCAAGTGATGTTATGCAATCGTCTCCTATTTCTTGACAGTGAGACGTGAGAACAGGTGTGACGGAATGCTTTAATACTTCGGGTCTTTTACTAACTTGAAATGTGTTGAATGTGCGCTCCATAAGAAAATACTTTATAAATACATACACAAAAAACATCCATCCATCCATCCATCCATCCATCCATCCATTTTCTGAGCCGCTTCTCCTCACGCGGGTCGCGGGCGTGCTGGCGCCTATCCCAGCTGGCATCGGGCAGGAGGCGGGCTACACCCTGAACTGGTTGCCAGCCAATCGCAGGGCACATAGAAACAAACAACCATTCGCACTCACAGTCACACCTACGGGCGATTTAGAGTCTCCAATCAAATAGAATTGAACGTTTTTTTCACAGTCCATTGAATTGCCAATGGTTGCTCTTTCTGGTGTGCCCGCCTTGGCCACATGTGGGCAGAATAAGAGACAGACGGATAAACAGTTCATTGACGCATTATTATGAAGCCCAGCTGTTATATGATTGGTTAATCTTATTGCAGCGGGCGTGTCCTGCCTACAACTCAAGTGGGATTCATAATAACGCCTCAGCTTTATGACTAAGGCAGTAATATTAGTCGTTCTACGCAGAGGATAAAGAATATATGAATTTGAGTACTGTTATATTGTCTTGTACTGTATAATCTCTTCTATGGTCAACTCGCATCGGGCAAAAGACCCCGAGGCCGCTCGCAGCTGCGATATACGGATGTCTGCAAGCATGACATGAAAGCCCTTGATAGCAAAACAGAGATTTGGGCGGACACTGCAGCAAAGCGCAGCGGGTGGCACTGCTGGCTCAACAAACAGCAGAAGGCAGGCGAGGAGAAGATACTGAACCTGGCAAAAAAAAGGACAAGAGCCAGACGGAAGACTCGCGCATACGGGCGCTCCCCAACGACCCACTACATCTCCACTTTGTGCACCAGAGACGGCCACTCGCGCGTTGGTCGAGCTCTAGCCGCATCGCACCCAAACTCCGAGGGCGCGATAGCCATGGTCGACAAACGACCGAAGGAGCCCCACTACATGTTGTTGCTGAACCGTTTCTCATCAATCTGTTGCTTTGAGGGCTTCAAACATATACGCTAATTAGCGTTAGCCTGAAGCTAGCAAACTGAAAGGCTAAACTATGCTTGTTTTAAATACACAAAGTGTAATTAGCTTTTGTCTTCTGTATTAGAGTAAACTTCAGCCGGGAGTGGCAATAAACAGCTTGAAGGCTGTTTTTTGAAGAATTGTTCATTGTTGCCTGTTGCGAGGCGAGTTGAGTCGAGTTCACCGCCACCCTACAGCGTTCCAAAAATCGGCCGAATGACGGCTCTTAACTTGAAAAACTCATAAGTCGGGTCACTCGCAACTCAAGACACCGCTGTATTAAAAAAATAAATAATAATTGATACGGCCTCTCTGTATCGCGAGCAGATCTGGAATGTATCCCACACAACAAACGGGAGTTCACTGTATTCCGGCATCTTTTCCCATTTTATCGACGCATCAGTCAACGTTTCCTTCAAGTGTATAAAAGCCCAGCGAGTGTTGCTATGGTAACCTTCAGCGAGTGAACGCCGTGGTGAGGTAGACAAGCGGAGCCACAGTGTTCAACTTCCTGCTGTGACGTAGTAGCACTGCGCCCCAAAGACAAATCCCGTTTGGTCGGAGTGGAAAGGCACATCCCCGCACAGGAAACGCGCTTGGAATATGCGAGGGTGTCACAGGACGCCGGGCCTCTGCCGCGCCGGAGCACGCTGGCAATTATTGACATTTCCACACGAACAAACTAGAAGGAGAAACAGAGTCAAAGAATGTGAATATCAGTCGCTTTTTTCATTTTCAATTAGCAATGAAAAAAACCCAAAGTGAGTCGTGATTGACAAGAGGTGCAACAATGAAGCAATTAATCAACAACTATTTTGATCATCGTTGAATCGATTAGACCTGGTTTAATTTAAAGTTGTTCCCAAGAGGCAAACATAAAACCTTAGTTTGATTTGGGGTCATTGACCCCAAAAGGGGGAATGCAGTCAGTCCCCTCCAAAAGTATTGGAACGGCAAGGTCAATTCCTTTGTTTTTGTTGTGTACTGAAGACTTTTGGGTTTCAGACCAACAGATGAATATGAGACAATAGTTCAGAATTCCAGCTTTTATTTCGTGGTATTTACATCGAGATGTTCAACAACACAGGACAGAGCACCTTCCGTTTGAAGCCACCCACTTTTCAAGTGAGCAAAAGTATTGGAACATGTGACTGATGGGTGTTTGTAGTTGTTCAGGTGTTGCCTTTTCAATTGATTGCTTAAAAATTAGATTGATTGTTTTTGGTTTTGGGTTTCACCTGTGAAAAATGCATTTGCTCTTAAGCAAACATGAAGACCAGAGAGCTGCCTATGGGAGAAGCTGAGAGATAGAAGGAAAAACGATCAGAGCTTCTTCACAATCATTGGGCATAGCCAATACAACAATTTGGAATGTTCTGAAAAAAGAAAGAAACTACCGGCGTATTGAGCAACAGACATCGAACGGGTTGTCCAAGGGTATCGACAACAGTTGACGACAGAAACATTGTGTGGGCTGTGAAGAAACACCCAAAGCCAAGAGTCAGTGACATCACTGCCAACCTCCACAGGGCAGGGGTGAAGGTATCACAAGCCACTGTTCGAAGAAGACTTAGAGAGAAGAAATCTACAGGTCATACCACAAGATGCAAACCGCTCATCAGCACAAAGAATCGGAAGGCCAGATTGGATTTTGCAACAAAGTACAGAGATGAGCCACAAACGTTTTGGAACAAAGTTTGCCGGACTGATGAGACCAAGATGAACCTCTAGCAAAGTGATGGAAAGGCTAAAGTATGGAGAAAGAAAGGATCTGCTTATGATCCAAAACAACACAAGCTCATCTGTGAAGCACGGTGGAGGTCATGTCATGGCTTGGGCTCGCATGGCTGCTTCTGGAACGGGCTCACTCGTCTTTATTGATGATGTACCGTATATGGTCGACTGAACTAAGTTGAAGCCGCACCAGAGAGTTGAGGTCACTTGGCCTCGTTGTGTTTCTGTACAAAAACATGTTTGCTCCATGAGCTTCCTTCCTTTTAAGGGAATAACTCCATTCATAGTTTTAATTGTCCATACGCTTCCAAGAATGGGAGCGGCTTCCCAGAAATGCGGCTGACCGAGTAGAAATTCTTGTCAACGGTAAATTTTCTCCAATTTCTATAGTCCTCCATGATTACTGCTTACACAGGTCAACAACAAATTTATTATCTAGGATTTTTTAGCTGATTTAGGACAATTCTGTTGTCCCAAGTCCAAATATCAGGTCAATGTTTTGAACTATGGCCACGTTTTTGTTGAGATGTACAGGTCATTTCGCTTTAGAGGTTAAAGTAAACAGCAGAATTTTGAAGAATGATGACTTAACATTCAATTTGCAGGTTCTTACATTTATCGATGTCAACCATTCAATTTACAGTCAGCCAAGTTTGTAACCTTTGATTAATAATAAAAACCTGACCTGAACAAGAGAAACGGATGTCATTTTTTCCGATTCAGCGATGCAAAATAGTCTTAAAGCTTTGGAAAAACATGTAACCCAGTGTTATCTTTGTGTTGAATCCAAATAAGACATTTGAAAACATCTGCTTTGACTGTGGAAAACAATCCCCTTTTTTGACGATTTTCTGACGGATGTTACGGACCAAACCAGAAACTGAAGTTGAATCAATTCATGTTTGTGCATTTTCTGCACCATCAGTTTGAAATTGCCTATTTTTGAATAAAGCGATGGAAATTAAAAAAACTTTTTTTTTTTTTTTTTTTTAAATACGATTCATCATTCATTTCCCGTACCGCTTATCCTCCCGTGGATCGGCGGGCATGCTGGCGCCTATCCCAGCCGACTCTGGGCGAGAGGCGGGCTACACCCTGAACTGGTCGCCAGCCAATCGCACGGCACATAGAAACAAACAAGCATTCACACCTACGGGCAATTTAGAGTTTTCAGTGAACCTACCTCGCATGTTTTTGGGGTGTGGGAGGAAACCGGAGTACCCGGAGAAAAGCCATGCAGGCACGGGGAGAACATGCAAACTCCGCACAGGTGAGGCCGGGATTTGAACCCCAGTCCTCAGAACAGTGAGGCAGAGGTGCTAACCAGTCGGCCACCGGGCCGCCTATGATTATCAATAAATTAAAAAAAAAAATCATCGATTATCAAAATAATCATTCTTTGCTCAACTCAGTCCTGTGGCCCGTATTTTCCATTTAGTTTTCTGATACAGGCCAAAATCTGAAGTATATTGAATTTGGGAAATTTTCATTTATTGATGTTAGCTTTAAAAACAAACAACAAAATGATGAATCAATTTTTCATTTTACAAAATGCAAAGAAGGAAGGGGGCTGGTATTTCAAAGCTTTGTACGGTAAGAAACGTGATCTGCTTGTCACCTGCAATCGCTGCCGCCGGCGCTGATGACAAACTTGTCGTCGCAGGAGAAGCGAGCGTTGGTCACGTGAGCCGAGTGGCCGAAGTAGCGCTTGTGCTTGGCCTGCGAAAAAAAACCCCGGACAGACCCCGAGTTAGCCACAGAGATGCACCCGCACTTTTTCTTTACACGGCGAGCGTACAAATTTCTCCGAGCACGGGAAGTCGAAGAGCTTGATGAGGCCGAAGTCGTCGCCGGTCACCAAATTGAGGCCGGCGTGGGACACGCACGCACAGTTCACGTCCGCCTTGTCGGCGCTACGAGGCCAAATCCCCAGGACCTCGTCGCCGAGGATGCTGCACAAAAAGACCCAAAGTCTGAACAAGCGAAGGCGCAATGTGGAAAAACAACTTTTCTGACAAATTTGAGCAAACTCTTTTCTGTGACTTCTGCTTTGAAAACTAGTTCTATCCATCAATTTGTCGCGTATCCAGTGAAGCCCCGTTTATAGCGGGGGTACGCTCCGGACGAGAGCCCGACCCACACGGCAATCAAATAATTTGTGACACTCAAACCCTTTTCCCCCATTGAAATGAATGGAAAAGCCATTAATCCGTTCCTTCCCACAACACTTAGTAGTAGGAAGAAGCTGACACGCAAAACAAACTACAATGAAACATTGGATATTTGAATTGATTTAACACCAACATTTTGACTTATGAAAGACCACTATCTTAATGCTACCACATAATGCAAACTGAAATTAGCATAGATGTTACGGTCATTGTGAATTTTCGCACAAATCCTCGTTGAACACACACAGAGCAGCAACGCAGACAAACGCAGCATCCAACATAACCT
This sequence comes from Phycodurus eques, assembly GCF_024500275.1. Lineage (NCBI taxonomy): Eukaryota > Metazoa > Chordata > Actinopteri > Syngnathiformes > Syngnathidae > Phycodurus > Phycodurus eques. The sequence continues at coordinate 31,796,448 of NC_084530.1, forward strand.
AGAGGCATTTATTCTCTCTGCGACGCGGGAACAACCATGATTCCTGTTAGGGGCCTACACTATTAGTTGGGGACCTTCTCTGCCTCTTCTTCTTGCTATTAACTCATTCACTGCGGGGGCTTACTGTATGTAAGAGTTCAATGAGGTGCTAATACAGCATTGTAGACATGGTTTGACGGTCCAAACGAGCTTCGGAGAGAAAGCAGAGGTACAAAATGACTTGGACAGCCCTGTCGCCAGGTCCGCACTCTCACCTGGTCCACGTAGCCCAGGTGATCCTCTCAACCAGGGACGGTTCCGTGACGATCTTCCCCGAAGGAACTTCATGCACCTGCCGAGCGTAGGTACTTGTGGACACCTGCGAGGAGGAGCGCCGAGGACATTTCGGTGGGACCGAGACCCGCGAGACACGAGACGCAGAATTTGAGCGTGTCCTGAACCTGAATGTGCTTGCTGTCCGCAGAGAAGTCCATCTGGATGACGCACCCCGGGATGTCCTTGCAGTAACCGATCCGGTTGAGGGACGAGCCCAGCGAAAGGTCGTAGAAGTCCACGGCGCTCTCGACACAACCCACCGCGATGTAGCGGTTGTCTGGACTGAAGCTACGAGGGCGACACAAAGACACTGAGGGCCTGACAGATGTGAAAGCTCATCCACTAACCGGGCTAACCCAGGATTGCTCCTGACCAACAGGAAAAACATTTGAAAAGACTCGGAGGAGCACATGCAAATACAATGAACTAGGGCTTGACTGATTAATGGACGGAATTTTGCCAAGCTGACATTGGCCTGTAATTGCCTCTGATAAGATTCTCAGGGTCGAGGTCGGGTCTTTTGAGGAAGGGTCATTAGACAGCTGCAGGTACATTGCCAGAGGAGACGGACAAGTTAATAATATTTCGGATCGAAGGTCCGAAGCTTGAAAACGGCTCTTTAACCAAGGGTTTTTTTCCCCGTTAAGAGGAATCGCTTACCTTGCTGACAGTTCCGGCTGTCACTCCGGCCTTCGTCAGAGCTGCCGTTGCTTGCTGGTGCGACGCCTTTTAAAACAGCCGATCAGATCGGGAACCCTTCAAAATAAAGGAGTCTGCGCTACTCACCGCTGAAGAACGGTGTCCCTGTTGATGGTGTTGCGTCCACGTTTCCGTATTTCTGTTGATTCTTTTATCCATCGTTTGTATTTCTTGGTTTCCGAGGTGATGATCTTCTCATTTTCCCGGTCCAGGACGTGGTCATTCTTCCTGCAGTCATCTGTTTCGGCTGATGTTCTGCTGTCTGTCTTTGTGTCCTGGTGAATGGTCCCACTGTTTCCTTCTCACATTCATTCTGGTGTGCTGAAAGTTTGTCCGGTTTCTCCAACGTATGTTTTATTGCAAGAGTTGCATGGTATTTCATATACGATGCCGTTTCTTGTCCTGTGTTATTGTGTCTTTGGGCCGTACGAGTAGTTGTCTGAGTTTTCTGTATTTACTTGATGTTTTGTGTTGTATGGGTTCTATTCTTCCTCAGATACATGGGAGTGTTACTATGTCCGTGTTTTTGGTGTCCGTTTCCTGTTTGGGTTTCCCTTTTCTTCGGTTTATGTTGTCTGGCTTGCTGCTTTGCTTTAATTGTGGCCCATTTTGGACATTGGCAGTCAATAGAAATACAGAGGCATGGAAGCAACACGTGTGTTCCCGCACACCTGGGACACCGTTCTTCAATAGCGGCGAGGGGGTTGAAGTGCAGACTCCGTCGGGTCGGGAAACTTCATTTTGAAGGTTTCCCCACTCGATTAGCTGTTTTAAAAGACGTCGCACCAGGAAGCAGTGACAACGCTGACAACGGCTGGAGTGACAGCCGAAACTGTGAGCAAGGTAAGAGATTCCTACTTTTTTGTCTGAACAAAAGAAATCCAAAAACCCTTTGAAAGAAGATGAACATTCTAGATCTACGGCTCTTTAACAGGTTTGCCAGCAAGCACGCTGTCTGTTTTGCCGCATTCACGAGTTGTGCGAGTCGTTCGAGGGATATTACCTCAAGACGAGAGAGGGTAGCCAGACGAGTATCCGCCTTATTGCCCATATTTGTCTCAATAACCGAGAAATTCAACCGGATTTGAGGCAAGGTATCCCCGTTGCTATGCGCACGTGTGGTCGGCGCGCTTATGCGTCCAGGCGCAGGCGGTCCACCGCGGAGGGGTCTGCACAGACCCTCGCGCACGTGCAGCGGTTAACGACGATACTTACGCCACATGGACCAATGTGCGGGTGCCCAAAGCATGAATTGACCCTTAAATCATTCGCTGCCATTCGTCAACTGGAATCCAAGGGTTTACTGCCACAAACTAATATACAGCGGCTGAAATAAGTATTTAACACGCCACCGTTTTTATCACTAAATATATTTCCAAAGGTGCTATTGACATGACATTTTCACCAGATGTTGGGAACACCCCAAGTAATCCATACATTCAAGGAAAGTAGAAAAAATAAGATCAGAAATTAAGTTGTGTGTAATAATGTGAAAAGACACAGGGAAAAAGTATTGAACACATGAAGAAAGGGAAGTGCAAAAAGGCGTGGAAAGCCAAGACAACACCTCAAATCTATCAATAATCAAACGGCAATCCAGCCCCTTGTCAGTGCAAATGAATATCAGCTGGTTCAGTCCAAATTGATGGCCTACAAAAAAGGTCTCAGTGCCAAGGTGGGAGTCAGGACGCATCTCATGATGGGGAAGAGCAAACAGCTGTCTCAAGACCAATGCAAACGAATTGTTGCCAAACATAACGATGGCAGTGGTTACAGGCGCATATCGAAGCTGAATGCTCCAGTGAGCGCGGTTGGGGCCATAATACGGAAGCGGAACGCAAATCATGCCACCATACATTTGCCTCGATCAACATTTCTGACAGAAGAGGGCAAAGAATAATAAGAGTTGTCCAAGAACCAAGAGCCACCTATGGAGAGCTTCAAAAAGACCTGGAACTAGCAGGCACTGTTGTCACAAGGAAAACGGTGAGTAATGCACTCCGCCGCCAGGGCCTGTATGCACGCTCACGACACAAGACCCCATTGCTGGGAAAAAAAAAAGCATGTCAAAGCTCGTTTAATGTTTGCTGAACAACATTTGGACAAGCCAGTCAAATACTGGGAGAATATAGTCTGGTCGGATGAGAGCAAAATTGAACTGTTTGGAGGAGAAATGGCACTGCACATCACCGTAGAAACACCATACCAACAGTCAAGTTCGGCGGCGGGAACATCATGGCGTGGGGCTGCTTTTCAGCAAATGGTACCGGTAGACCTGAAATTATTGAAGGAAGGATGAATGGGAAAATTCACCAAGACATTCTTGACAAAATCTGCTGCCATCTACGAGGATGATGAAAGTGAAACGAGGGTGGACAGTTCATCGGGACAATAATACAAAACGTACTGCCGAGGAAACTTTCAAATGGTTTCATTCTGCTCGAATGGCCCAGCCAATCACCTGACTTGAATCCAATGGAAAATTTATGGAAAGAACTGAAACTCAAGGTCCATAAAAGAAGCCCACGGAACCTTCAAGATTTGAAGACCGCTTGCGTGGAGGAATGGGTCAAAATCACACCAGAGCAATGCATGCGACTAGTTTCTCCATACACAAGGAGTCTTGAAGCTGTCATTGCAAACAAAGGCTTTTGTACAAAGTACTCAATAAATACCAGCTGACGTGTTGAATACTTTTTCCCCGTGTCAATTTCTGATCTTATTTGTTCTACTCTCTTTGTATGTATGGGTCAAATTTCATGTCAATAGCACCTTTGGAAATATATGTAGTGACAAAAATGGTGACATGTTAAATACTTATTCCAGCCAGTGTATTTGTCAAGTACAGATCCCTGATCTACTCACCGAGCTCACCCAGGATTACGTCTGGCAAACGATCGAAACATTTGAACAGAGTTTGAGGAGTAGATGCAAATACAAAACCGAAACCCGACCAATTAGTCGACCGGAGTTTTGCAGATTAAACACTGATGGTCTTAGTTTCTCATGAAACGGTAAATGCCGTTAGGTGTGGGAGTTGCGCAGAATGATGTCCTTGGGGTATTTGTCCACTACATGGAGAATTGACTCCATTCCATCCAATTTCCTGAGACGATGACGGGCTGGTCCCAGTTTTGGCGTGACCGTCAACGCGCGAACACAGCCAACTTTCACAACGAAAATGGTGGATTACCGCGTTCTGCTGCTGCCGCAGAAGCTCCTGAGCATGATATTGCTTTTATAGCAAAATCTTCTGCTCCTCCACTACGACCGTCAGCAACACGTGGAGATGGAAAACGGTATATTTCACCTTGTTAAATCCACCGCATGTAACAAGCAGAAGGACAACCGAGAGAAAGATTTGGCGAATCGTTTGCCCGCGGACGCGTCCATTTTGTGAGACAACTGCGTGTTTACGGGAAAAAACAAATAAGAAAAAGATCAGCTCCCGTTTTAGTTAAACTCTCTCTGTGTACATCATATATTTAAAGTGGAAGTCGGTCAAAGAGGACGTGTTTTGACATCTGAAAGCGGTGTCTCTGGTTTTTATTTGGTTTCATATGAGTCATCACACTTCATGGCAAACAAAATAATTGAGGAGATGAAATGCGATTCAAAGTTCGAGGGCATCAGCGAGTCCTTAAATAATTTTTGGCAATAACTTCACTCACTCAGCACGTTACGGACCAAACCAGTCGCTGAATCAATTCATGTTTGAAATAATATTCTGTTTTTCAATATAGGAAAGACATGATTTATCAGTTAATCAAAAAAATTGACAATATCAATCGATTATTAGCGTCAGCGTCACTGTTCTGCTCGACATGTTCCTTTTCCCAAATAGTTTGTTTTCTCTGCTGTTTGTTCAGAAACTGGAGTTTTTGGTGTAACCGACCCATGTTCTACTGCTGATTACGAAATAACCGAACAAGCTACAAATAGGGATGCACGATAGTTATCAGCCCGATATTGGTGGGGAAATGACGTCACACTTATCGGTCCGATACTGAAGAAAAATGGACCGATGAACAAAAGCCATATCATTCGGCGGCGTGCCGGTCCTCAGCGGCTGCTGTTTGCTCGGGACAGTCATGGATATTTTCACAAACATTCTCCGCCTACAACACGAAAAATAGTCAATATCCGCTGTAAAGTAGCACATGGATCGCCAGCGCCTGCTGAAACGACGAGCGCCCAGTGACTTTGAGCTCGTAACTACGACACTCGCGTCCTTCGGAGAGCGGCTCTCGGCAAGAACTACGAAGCGGCGGACTCGCTTAGCGGCTCAAGCAGACACAGGGGCGAGCGGGGGCGGGTTGGCCGCAAGCGGAAGCGCGGTGGGCTAACAGCGCTAGCTCGCCCATGCGTGACATCTTACTTTGCAACGTTCGCTCACTGGATGATGAATTAGATCATCTCCAAATGGAGATCTCATCTCCAAACACACAACGGCCCTCCTGCTATAGTTGTGCTGTCCTCACGACACCTAAAACTGTGCGACGCTAGCCAGCCAGCCAAGCGGTAAAGAAAGCTCGTCCACGAGGCGTTCTTTTCTGGCTTTCGTGGCGGTCTCTTGCGTTGATATAAATATGAGAAAGCTACTGTAAAAAGACGAGACTGAAACGTTTAGAGCAATATTCGACGGGTTATGAGGGATGAGTTACCGGTTATCGTGCATCCCTACCTGGACACAGACTTTTTTTTCCAGATGAAAGACGAGTCTACTGTGTCTTTTGGTAAGTTCGCTTGCGATACGGTCACGGAAGACAATATTCTGTGGAAAGATCTTGAAAGATCAAAATGCTCGAAAACGGCCGGCAGTATGGGCAACTCTGCTTTGAAAATGGCTGCCAATCAACGAGTTGTGAGAGTCAGCATTCAGTTTAGCGCCTTCAGAAATCAGGCCGTCCTTCAAAGTCAGGCGGTATCGTAGGTCGTACCGTACGTCCTGGATGGCGACGCTGCGGTCTCGCTTCTTGCCCCACACGGTGAGCGAGTTGACCAGCAGTATGATGAACTCTCCGTTCTCCATGCCGATGGAAACCATCTCGCCGTTGGGACTGTACGACGTGCACTTAGCGGGATGGCCCAGATTCACTTTGTTCAGGAGTTTCTAGGAGACAAAGAATCAAGTCCACCGTGGCTATCTCGCCGGTCATCGTTTGCGCGACAGTTTTTGTCACACTTGACATCAATTCACGGGGCACTGAGCTGCTCCTTCTGGTCTGCACGCTTTGGCCACCTGGGGGCAGTCGAAGACAGACCCACTGACGGATCTACTGTACGTGGAGACGGTCTCGGCTCCTCAGTACGGCAGTAATATTAGTCGTTCTTTGCAGAGGATAAAAAATATAAGAATATATGCCTGGCTGTAAGTATTGGTATATTGTCTTTTTATTTGCTGCTGCACCGTTTGTGTTTCAATATCTGTTCTTCTAAAACTTCGACTTTCGATGCTATGAATATCATCCATCCATTTTCTGAGCCGTGCTGGAGCCTCTCGCAGCTATCATCGGGCAGGAGGCGGGGTCCACCCTGAACTGGTCGCCAGACAATCACAGGGCACATACAAACAAACGACCATTCGCACTCGCATTCACACCTACGGGCAATTTAAGGTCTCCAATTGGGATGTGGGAGGAAAGCGGAATGCCCGGAGAAAAGCCACGCAGGCACGGGGAGAACATGTAAACTCCACACAGGCGGGGCCGGGGATTGAACCCGGGTCCTCAGAACTGTGAGGCAGACGCTCTAACCAGTCGTCCACCGTGCCGCCGCTATCAATATCAGTAATGTGTTATATTTATTAGTGTGTTCACTGGCTGGTATATTAGTCTGATGCAGAAAGTCAATAATTAAGTGTCTTTTGTGAGATTCAAGGTTCAAGGTGCTCTTATTGTCAATTCTTCAATATGCATAACACATTGGGTTGAAATTAGGCTACTCAAGGGCCCGCGTTGCTCCGAAAGACAGTACAAATAATAACATCAATATGAAAGCTCAATAAAACTATGGTATATACAGTATAAAATGTATTAATTGAATGTGCAAATAACAAAGGTCAGAGAACCAAGGCAAATAAGACATTTATAAATTAGATGAGAAAACCTCAATGCCGCCCGAGTGGCTGGTGCGACCCTGCGTCTGGTGAGCGTGTATCGATGCGTGTGCGTCACAGTTCAGGTGGGCAGAGGACAGAAGAGGTACAGTCGAGGGTGCGGAGCGGGCAGGGAGTTCAGATTCCTGACCGCCAGATGTACAAAACTGTCTTTGAGTCGGCTCGTCCTGGCCCGCAGACTCCGCAAGACCCAAATATGCCTAAATGCCGAACGCTGACACATACAATGTGCTCTTGCTTTTTTTTTTTTTTTTTTTAAAGTTCCCCTTTAAAGACCGTGTAAAGGTCCTTTGAAGTGATTTGTAGATAAAATGTGTTTGAAGATAAGTCCTGAAAATGTACAAAGACTGAGAACAATTTCGTACGGAATTTTGGAGATATAGCGCCACCATTTCGGTGGGGTTTTCAGCGTCCGGCAGCTCGGAGGAGGTGGTCTCTATTCTTCACGATTTTGGAGCCTCATTTTACATACTTTTCTCCCCATTTTTTAATTCATTCAAATTTGGCAGGCTTGTTAACAACACTCTTCTCTGTGGTGTGTCGAATTTATAAGCTATTGCATTTTTTACTTTATCAAGGATGAGCAAAACTATAAAAGAGCAGTTTTTTTTTTTTGATATTGTCTCTCAATATCGCGTTTTTTCACCCATCGTGGGTGGGTCTGGAACGTATCCCCCCCACCCACGCCGCGATCAAAGAGGGTTCAGCGTCGTATCCGCGGTCGGTTGTGAGAAAATGAGCCCGAGCTGTGAGTCTGACCTTATCAGCCAGGTCCCAAATGCGTACGGTTCCGTCATCGCTGGCCGAGATGAAGACGTCTTTGAAAGGATGGGCGTCCAGTCCCCAGATCCCGCCCCGGGTATGTCCGTTGATCATGGTGTTGGACGCCGCGTTCTTCTCTCCGACTTCGATGATCTCGCCGTCTTTGGTTCCCACCAGGATCTTGCCCTGGATCATCAGAGTCAAATCTGTGTCTAGGTCAGTTTGGTTTGGGGTCACCGACTCCAAAAGGGGGGAATTACTGTCGAAAAGAACTCGTGGTAGAATGAACTAATGTGAGCCAATACAGAGAGACAACATTTTGACAGTCACGTCAGATTGACATCACTGCACAAAAACATGTTTCCTTTTAAGGGAACATCCCAAATATTCCAAGAATGGAACTGGTTTCCATCTAGTTAACCGCGACATTCCGTAGCGCGTTTGCGGTGACGTCGCCACTCCTACCTTCCCTCTGCAGACGGATCGGACGTTCTCCACCGGTTGACCGGTTTCCAGCTGAAAGGCTCGGCATCGCTTCATCTCCTGGTCCCAAAGTTTGACGGCGCCGCCTTCCTTGGTCCTGTTCGTCGCGGCGAGAGAACTCGGTCAGATGAGAAGAACCGGCCGGCCGCCCGGCCTCCCGATGCCGCCCGCGTACTCACGGACGTTCTTTTCCACCCGTGACGATGAGTCCGTCCCTCAACGTGGTGTACATGGTGAAGACCGGACCGATGTGCGCCTTGGCCACCACTCGGACCAGGAAGTGCTCCCTCCACACGTACACGTCGCCGTTGATGGCGCCGGTGAAGGTCAGGTTGTTCTACACCACACACAGGCGCAAACCCACTCACGCTGCGTACTTAAGTGTTCCCTCGCTATTGTCAGGGTTAGGGACCGAGCCCTGCCTCCGCTCCGAGATCCAAAATCCGTGAGTCACTGACGCCTGCCCAAAAAGATTCTAAGCTTATTCATCGCTGCCAGCCGTTTTCAAAGCAGTTTCCCAGATCGCCATCCGGTTTTCAGCATTTTGACCAATCTTTCAAGACCCACACAGAAGCTCTCCTTTCTTTCTACCTTTTTGTGTTGGTTAGCAATCAGCAGTAGAACATGGGTCGGTTTCACCAAAAGCACTGCTTTGGGACCAAAGAGTGGAGAAAATAAGCTTTTTGTGAAAAGAAACATGTCAAGCAGAACAGTGACTTTGACGCGAATATTTGTTGCTTTTGTGACGCCTCAAACTATAAAACAACCAAAACTGAGGATGAGGACGGGCTTCTGACGGCAAAATGATCATTTAGAGGTCTACAACTCGAAAAGACGCCGGGGGCGCCGCTGACTCACCGCATGTCTCGAGTTGAGCATCAATGGCTTTTTCAAATGGTGTTCGCCATTGACTCCATAATCTGCGTCGTCTTTTCTCACACACTTCCTACTATCTACAGCGACACATACACTGTTTAAACATGTATACATACATTGTGGCGACTCTGCGAGGTGTGTGAGGTGCCTAAACTTGTCCGACTTCCAAAGTGCTGGCAAATCTGTGCTGATCTCAAATCCGCATTGATACAATGCCGCCATCTTCAGAGATCTGTTTGTCACTACAGTGGTTTACCAAAAGGCGGCACGGTGAACGACTGGTTAGCGCTTCCGCCTCACAGTTCTGAGGACCGGGGTTCAAATCCCTGCCCCGCCTGCGTAGCTTTTCTCCCTCCCACACCCCAGAAAAAACATGCAGGCTAGGTTGATTGAAGACTCTAAATTGCCCGTAGCTGTGATTGTGAGCGCCAATGGTTGTTTGTTACTATGTGCCCTCTCGCCCCAAGAAGATACCCGGGATAGGCTCCAGCACGCCCGCGACCCATGGGAGGATAAGTGGAATGGAAGATGAAGGAATGAATGCTTTACAAACTTAAATATTCAGACAAAGTAGAGGAAGCAAGTATTTGTCCTCCCAGGGTAGGTCAGGACCTTAAGGTCTCCAGAAGCCAGACTTTGACTTACGGCTCCAAAGGCCACCGCCAACATGGTCTGCATGCGTCCGTCCTCCACGGCGCCGACGACGCCTTTTTTGTGCAACAGCGAGCCGCCCGCCAGAGTCCAGAACTTGATGTGTTTGATGCCCACCGACACAAACTGGCTGTCCGAGTCCGGTCGGAACTCCACCACGAAGATCCGCTCCGGGTGGCCCCCTTTACTCGTGATCCTGGTCCCTGCCGTCAAAAACACTCATCCGATGGTTGTCCCGCGGGAGGCGCCGACCACATTTTTTTTTTTACCTTCCTGCCACCGCCACACGGTGATGACGTGTTCGGGCTCCACCCCAACAGACAGAAGCAGCTTCCCCGTCGCGCTGAAGTTGACGTAGCCGACGCCTTTAGCGTGGGAGCAGCGTAGGATGGACAAGGTCTGCTTGGTCATGGCGTCCCACACGTGGATGCATGGAGCAAAACCTGAGGCCGCACAGCACAAACCGTAAGTAGCTAGGTGAGTAACTTATCTAGCGTCATCAACTAGCTCGTCACGAGCACGACGTCAAATGTAGCTCAGACCACGACAGGACCGAGAACCAACGCAGTCCACACAGACTCAAGATCAAACAGATGATGGAAATGAGGCCCGCATGCCGACATCACACCGGACTCGCGACATCGCCATTTTTGGACTCTTTGATGCTATTCATCATGAACCTGCACTGTATCTCGTACCTTCTGCATCCCCCGCTATTTTATTACGGGGATCTTACAGTACTCGGGCGAGTCCCAATCTAGAGTTGCCCGACTTCATTGTAGTACCACTTTGTGCCACTCGATACCGGGCTCCTTTGGAAGAAGTGCAGCTCTCCCCAAGCCCCTCCTCTCTTCAGCAGGGGAAGCAGAGCTTTCAGGGCTTCCAATTTGTGCAAAGCATCAGGGTCCTTGTTGCTGCTTCCCAAAGTTCCTGCGGTACTCTTTTAAACTACAGGTGGAAGAAAACCAAGCTAAATGTTGCTCTTTACTTCCATATTGTTATGAATGTGTGCATGATACTGTACTTCGGGCTTGATTGTTTTTTGTGACTTTATTTCATGAGACTCTGGGTTGTGAGTTAAGCAGTGGCGTACGGATCGTGTTCAGTGCATCTCTAAGCAACTTGGTCACTTACCAAATGTGTTGAATTTGCTCAGTGAGTTGCTCTGTACCAAATATGTGCAGGTCAGTACCTGCACTACACAATCAATCAAAAAAAAAAATCCGCAATGCACCGAATCAGCAATAAGTGAGCCGTGATATAGTAACCATAGACAGCAGATAGCTGTACTCTACGCGATGACAATCGAGACCGCACAAGCACACATTCCATACTCGGCGGACATCTGAGCTTCTACACAAACGACACATCCGACGTGCACCGCACGGATGGGACGCCGGGTGGGCGGGGCTTACCTGGGACTTCTGTGATGTCACCTGATGAAGGAGTGGAGACGACGAGGAAGCAAAAACAAAACAAAACAGAAAAGCGGCATATGGAGCAAACGCAGCCACGTTCATGCGGCGGGAGCAGCAGAAAAAGCCTTCGACGATTGACGAGCAGAGTGATCACTCACCGATCTGTCCCGTGGCGATGACGTTTTGGTATTTGGGGTGCTGGTTGACAGTGAGACACAGAATGTCGTCTGTGTGCTCCAGATAGAAACTCTGAGTTCCTGTTGGCACAGGAAACACGGCCACTAGAGCTGCAGCTAACCCCAATTTCAGTGGATCTAAGGACCGAGCCCGAGTGCCAATAGCGTAAATCCAGCAATAATAAATAGGTGTTTGTCCCCCCCCGCCAAGAATGATTAAGGAAAATAGAATTTTTTTTTTTTTTTTTTTTAAATCCGCAAATAGGTGGACCTGTGGGTAACGAACCACGTGTATGCAGGGTCCGCTGGGTCGATTATTTCATCGATTAATCGGATAAAAATGTATTTTGCATTAAAGTTAACTATTAATAATCCCCCCCCCCCCCCCATTTACTATATATTAACTGATTATTGTTGTTTATTTGGTGTTGTTCATTGTTTTCCAAATTAACTTGGCAGTTGATGTTGTCGGTTCCAGGAAGAATTTCTTGTCCCTTGTGCTAGTCTAAAAAGCAGCACTATCTTCTGGCATTCTGAAAATCTGTCTAATGGGGAAAAATAGTGGGTTTCAGTAAGGTGTTTTTTCAGTTGTTACCCCGAGCGAATAAAAACATTTTTTTGTTACGCAACATTTCGGCCGGCGCAGCAAACTACGGCGACCTTAGCGTCAACTCCAAAAAATCTGAAGCCGCTCCAGCCCGAGTGTGCGCGCCTCCGGACGCAAACTTGGCTCACTGACTCCCCACAGTCCACAGTTTCCCAGCCATGTTGTTGGATGTTTTCTTTTGCGACATGAACCATTCATTTCTACAATAAAGAGGTTATCGATCTTGTCTTGTCTTCATTTTAATTTTAATTTCTCAGAAGACGCTACAGTATGCCGTGTGTTTTTTTTGCTGTTGCGGGACAGCGTTTGGTGAAATCGCTGACAGCTGACGTGCTGCTTTGGGGGCTGCTCGTCACCTAGTGTTAGCGGATGGGCGAGCATTTATACATTTGAGGACAGACTTTTATATTTTGCGAGTGGTTTCATTGTGAATCAAATATTTCCACACGCTTGAGGCACCGCTGCTATTTTACATCCGTGAAGTCTTAATCTCTTGAATTGGTGTCCGCGTTGTTGCCAAAACACGCGATTGACGATTCATTGACGTCAAGCCGTAATCGTCATTGCGGAGTGGTAAAGTTGACGCGCAGACTCGTCGGCTCCACCCCCAGTGTGTGCAGTATTTCTTCGGGGTGTGTGGGTTGTGCCATGTTAGCAAAACGGGTATTGTACATACAGTAATGGACAGGAATATTCATTTATATTTTTGTACTTCAATACATTTCCGAGTCTGTCCTTTGTTACTTTTACTTACAGGAGCGCAGGACTTGAATCGGTACTTCTACTTTGACCAGAGTATGTGTGCTTATACTTCAGTACAGAGTAGGAGTACTTTTGTTACTCCTGCTCCGGGGTGCGCTACGAACCGGAGGACAGGTTCTGTATGACGGCTGCGGCCGCAGTGTGGAAGATGATGTCGGCGCCGTCGTTAAGGTAGTGAAGGTTGTTACGGCAGTCCAAGCCTCGGTACCCGAACACGTGGTCGAGCTGCAAGTCCTGAAGAAAACGCAATGAGGCCCGAGACGACAGGTCAGCCCACCGAGACCAAAACCGCAACTGGTCTCACCTCCACTGCCTTCTTCTTCCTGGACACGTTCCTCACGAGCTTGTCAGGCAGCGGAGTTGCCCGACTCACCGGAGGTCTGAAAACACAAAAGCCAGAATACACCAAGAACCAGGATCAGGTTCGAGACCATAAACAAGGCCAAAAACCCAGATAAGACCTTCAGTGTCAATCATTAAACAGCGTACAGAACATATCCAGATTGAAGGCTTGGATGTGCCAAGCAGACCAGGAAAAGCTCATCCATGATTTGATCTCAAGTAGGCTTGACTATTGTAACGGTCTTGTGACTGGACGCCCCCAAAAGAGCATTAAACAGCTGCAGCTCATTCAGAATGCTGCAGCTCGGGTTCTGACCAGAATAAAGAGGTCAGCGCATATTACGCCAATTCTAAAGTCTCTACGCTGGCTCCCAGTCAGCTATAGACACAGACTTTAAAGTTCTGCTACTGGTCTATAAATTCCTAAATGCTTCATTCAGGTCCTGAATACATTAAAGGCATGTTAATGGGATATAAGCCCAGTAGGGCTCTGAGATCTGAAGTCCAAAGCAAACATGGTGGTCTACTATGCTGCAGACAAATGGAATAAGTTGCCAACAGAAGTCAAAGCGGCGTCAAGTGTCGATGTGTTTAAATCCAGGTTCAAAACTGTTCTTTTTTTTCTCATGCCTTTTTAGAACATTTCAACTCTGAAATGATCTTTCCTGCACTGTTGTATTGTACTGGATTTGTTCTCTTCGTTTTTAAAAGTTTTTAAGATGCTTTATGTTTATGTTTCTCTTTATTTTTCAAAAAGCTTTTGATCGTGTAAAGCACGTTGAGTTACCTTGTGTATGAAATGCAATATATAAATACATTTGCTTTGCTTAATAGTATGCCAAGTAGCCAATGAGAAGCGTGCGCAGTTACCTCTCTTCCACAGGAAGTTCCTTGTGCTGCAGGTGAGGTTTGGTTCCAGTCATCTTCCTGATGCTGGCCGAGTAGACCTTGGTCACGTAGTCCACGGCCTTCTCCCGAGCCACATCGCTGTCATAGCCTGATGACAACACAGGAAATTTGGACTTCAGCGGAATAATGGAATTCTGCTGCATAATACTGCACCTTACAGAAAAGAGAGTACACCTCTCACAGATTTGAACGTTGAAGCAATTACCCTGCAGTCAAGCATACCGGTGGGAGTGTCGTTCGGTTCATTGAGGGAACCCTGAATGCAATCTGTATTGTGACAAACCGGAGCAGAGCGGGACCCCTCCCCTCCCTTCGGAAACAATATTCCAACAGGACGAGGGCCCCACAAACACCTCTGAGACGACCGCCGCCTCGCAAAAGACGCTGAACGTAAAGGTGACGGGCCGGCCGAGCGAGCGTGTCTCCAAACCTAAACGGAAACGCCATTGAGCATCTGTGGGGGCATCCTGAAACGGAAGGTGGAGGTGTGGAAGAGGGTTACACTGGACAATTTCATAATAAATAATGGTGGCCGCACAGAATTTTGACACGTTGGGAATAACTTGGACATGTTATTCTTTTTTGATTGAAGAAAAGCTTGTTTTATTCACATACATCAATGACTAGTCGGTTGTGCTCCGCTAATTAGGAGGGGCCAAAAATGCCAGGGCCGATTTTTTTGTCCCAGTCCACCCCTGCTAAGAAAATAATGTTGTGCTGAAGGCAACTTGAAGAATAGCAGGATAAAAATTAAACAGGTGACGGGGAAAATTACAAGTGGGATGAATCCTGGTAGTCGCCCTACTCAAAGACCTCAAATCTGGATTCTGTAATCCTGATCTTGTAGTCTCCGGATCAGATTGAGTTTACATGCACGGGCGGAGACAAGGGGTGGCAAGGAGTGGCCGTGGCCACCCTAGATACGCGTTTAGGGAAATATTGGGAAAATAGTTCTGCCAATTTGAGAGTTCTTTGAAAAAGCAGGACAAAAACTACAAGATCAATTGATCCAGGTTTGAAAAAAAAAAGAGATTCTGAAATGCATAAAACATAAAATACTAATAAACTTCATTACATGAGACGCTTTAAAGATTTCACCAATATATAACTTGAATAATTTAGGACCCAAAATAGACCCTTGTGGGACACCATAGGTAATATTGGAGGAACTTTATTCAAGTTTGCCAAGCTGCAAAATGGTTGTCTCTTCCTAATATAGTTTTCGATACAGTCCAGGGAGGCTCCTCTTATACCATAGTTGTTCATTTTGTCCTGTACTCTTACAACTTTATATTAGACTTTATACCAATCTGATCTGGTTGATCGGTATTGGCCGATAATTAGCATTTTATGCTGATCGACTGATCGGCTTTTATGTCATAACTCGCCAATCCGATCAATGATGTCATTGCTCCACAAAAGACATTTACTCCACGTCGCCGTTGTCCATCCATCCATTCATTTTCTACAGCTCATCCGAGGTCAGGTCGCGGGGGCAACAGCTTTGGCAGTGACGCCCAGACTTCCCTCTCTCCAGCCACTTCATCCAGCTCATCTGGGGGGATTCCGAGGCATTCCCAGGCCAGCCGGGAGACATAGTCTTTCCTGCGTGTCCTGGGTCGTCCCCGGGGTCTCCTCCCGGTGGGACGTGCCCGGAACACCTCCCCAGGGAGGCATCCAGGAGGCATCCTAATCAGATGCCCGAGCAACCTCATCTGGCTCCTCTCAATGCGGAGGAGCAGCAGCTCGACTCTGACCTCCTCCCGGATGGCCGAGCTTCTCACCCCATCTCTAAGGGAGAGCCCAGACACCCTGCGGAGGAAACTAATTTCAGCCGCTTGTATCCGGGATCTTGTTCTTTCGGTCACAACCTACAGCTTGTGACCATAGGTTAGAGGTAGGAACATAGATCGACTGGTAAATTGAGAGCTTCGCCTTTTGGCTTAGCTCCTTCTTCACAACAACGGACTTGCATCACTGCAGACGCTGCACCGATCCGCCTGTCGATCTCCCGTTCCATTCTTCCCTCACTTGTGAACAAGACCCCAAGATACTTGAACTCCTCCACTTGGGGAAGGATCACATCCCCAATCTGGAGAGGGCACTCCACCCTTTTCCGACTGAGGACCATGGTCTCAGATTTAGAGTTGCTGATTCTCATCCCAGCCGCTTCATACTCTGCTGCGAACAGCAAAGTGCAGCAAAGTTGGAAAAACAGTTTAGCGCAAACGACTCTAAATCAGTCTGGCATGCATTCCAATCGCTGACTAATTACAAGCGACGATCCCCCCAAGATGAGAACAATAGCAGACTAGCCAACGACTTGAATACCTTCTACTGCAGATTTGAAAAGGACACAACCTGGAGCTGAACACGCTCAAGACTGTGGAGATGATTGTGGACTTCAGGAGGCAACCTTCGCCACATACGAGTAGTGACGATTGGGTGGCAACCAGTTCAGAGAGTGGACCCCGCCTCCTGCCCGATGACAGCTGGGATAGGTTCGAGCACGCCCGCGACCCCAGTGAGGAGAAGCGGCTCAGTAAATGGATGGATGGATGGATTGTCACTTGAAACCGCACCCAGTCCTTGAACTCTCGGCGCCCTTTGCACAATGGTCATTGCACCGGACTATTGCAATATTAGTCATTCGAACTGCTCTAAGTGCTAGAGGACTCTGCCTCTTTTGCACAATTGTCAAAAAAACAAAAAATGTACCGGCATTACCAGATAACTATTAACCCTTTATTGCTCAGTGACTGTTTTTTTTTTTTTTGTCAATGTCTTTCTGTCTCCAAGCGTTCTCTGTCAATTGACCGTCTGTTGTCGTACTAGAGCGGCTGCGACGACCGGAGACAAATTCCTTGTGTGTTTTTTTGGACAGACTTGGCAAATAAAGATGATTCTGATTCTGATCAACAACAATGGATCGCGTCGTGTGTAATATAAGAAGAAAATGGGGAAAAATGTGTCGTGATGGTCACCGGTGCTCGGGAGAGGACTTTTATTCAAGGATTGCTTGAGGTACGTTCACGTACTTTTAATACGATAGACAACAAAACGTTATGTAGCCTAGCAAGCTAGTGCTAGCACGAACGGTTGTACGTAAACATACTGGCATTATGTCGAATCATGCTCTAAAGTTTCGGTGTGTGTGAAGTCATTTAATTACAATAAAGGAATTTGATTGCAGTAAGTTAGCACCCATTACTTCTATCATGTTGTAATGTTGGTTTGACCTGACTGATTAGAATACATGACCTGACTCGAGAATACTTTTGAAGATACTCAGTATACAGTACACAAGTATATACAGTAAATGAACAAATCATTTAAAAAAGACACATTGCTCCATCTTGTGATCGGATATCGTTTTTTTAAACTCGGTGATCGGTAATCGGCCCCAAAAATCCTGATCGTGTAAAGCCTACTTTATATTGCGGCAAAGTGTCGTTTCCTCAGTGTTGTCCCGCAAAAAGATAGAATCAAATATTTACAAAAATGTCTTTTGTGCCACACTGGCTGTACGGTACACAGTACCTCCGTCTTCCTCGGTGTCGTCGTCGGACTCTTCGCTGTCGACGACTTTGTTCTCATTGTGACCCGGAGGCTCCCTAGTCCAAATCATGAGCGCCGTGTCGGCCCCGCCCACCGACAGCAGCAGCGCGTCGTCATTGGACCAGCGGACGTTGGTCACATTGATGCTGTGACCCACATACTTCTTAAACTTGGCGAACTGACCCTGATGGCGGAGAAGGGGCACCGAGGTCAAAGGGCAAGCTGAAAAACGGGCTCCGTCCGGGCCTCACCCTGCACGGGAAGCTGAAGAGTTTCAGGAAGCCGAAGTCGTCCCCGCTGGCCAGCAGTTTTCCGTCTTTGCTGAGCGACGCCGTGTTGACAAAGCCGAACGTCGGCCATATTCCCTCGCAGCTCGGACCCAGAACTGAAGTCCAGGTAGCCCAGTCCAGCTTGTCCAACTGCAAAGACCGGTTCAAAGGGAAAACGTTTAAGCCAAATATTCGATAGTGACAACCCTATGTAATATCATCATACAATATATGCATGTGAGGTGCAGGCATTTCTTTGTCCACTTGGGGTCACATCTTCAAGTTCTACACTGTAGTATCTCATGTTGAATGTGTGTGTGCCTTTAAAAAGCGGTCCTGCCCTGTTGCGTGATGTGGAAGTCACCAAATCAGGCTGCACCGTTGGTCGGCTGTTAACTGGCTAAAGTGTTAGCCGCTGTGTGTGAAGAGTGACCGGGCCATCGGCAGGTCAGATAAGAATGTGCTTGTTGACTGTATTTTGTTTGTGTTTGTTCAATAAAGCGATAGAAAGGCCACCAATAACTCTTTTCCATCCTCCCTCGCTTTCCCCGTTCTCTGTCTTTTACGGTTAGGCTTAGGCTTGCGCTTATTCCTTATTATTTCTTATGAGTCAGCAGTAACAGTCGGTGTGGAAAAATAATCACCACAAAATCCCGCGCTACAGCAAATAATCCACAATCAAAACGGCTGAAAGGATTGTCGGTACCACCCTAGCCACCCTTGAGGACTTGCACGCTGCCAGAACTCAGACAAGAGAGTGCAAAATCCTCTCGGACCCTCCGCATCCCGGTCACCGGCTCTTCCGGCTCCTTCCCTCAGGTAGGCGCTACCGATCAATGCAAACTAGAACGAGCAGACATTCCAACAGCTTCTTCCCTCTTGCCATCAACTTCTTGAACACCTAACCTACAATTCCATTACAACATGCTGGCAATTTTTTGACTTGAGTTCGTTGTCACATTTCTGTGGGGCCAATGATATATTACTCGTGCACTCACTGTGGTAGTCTCGCCACGCTGCACTATTTGCATATCTGTTGTTGACCAATACTGGCCACTCATGCCAGAGTAGCATCTGCACCACTGAGGAGTATCTGCAACATTTGCACAATCAACATTGTCCCAGATGATCGCGCTACTCGTCACTTTTAACCGCATCCGCTCCTTGAAGTCTCGGCGCCATTTGCACAATGCTCATTGCACCGGACTATTGCAATATTAGTCCAGCACTATATTGTTATATGTCTTTGCATATGTTTTAGAAGAAGAAGAATCACCGTTATTGTCATGAACATGGATGCATGCACATGAAATTTATTCTCTGCATTTTACCTATCCCAGTGAACACACACACTTGTTAGTGGAACACACTGAAGCGCCCGGGGAGCAGTTCGGGGTATCAGTGTCTTGCTCAAGGACACCACAGCCGTGAGTCCGGGGGATGGTCTGGTCGGGGTCTTGAACCTTGGTCCCCCACGGTGGCAGGCGATGATTTTAACCATTGGGCTACGGCTGCACTCATCTTCCAACATCCATCCATCCATTTTCTGTACCGTTTCTCCTCATGGGTCACGGGCGTGCTCTGGAGCCTATCCCAGCTATCTCCGGGCGAGAGGCGGGGTACACCCTGGACTGGTCACCAGCCAATCGCAGGGCACATAGAAACAAACAACCATTCACACTCACATTCACACCTACGGACAATTTAGAGTCTTCAACGCATGCGTGTTTTTGGGATGTGGGAGAAAACCCACGCTTGCACGGGGAGAACATGAAAACTCCTCACCAGCAGGGCCGGGATTTGAACCCGCAACCTCACAATTGTGAGACAGATGTGCTAACCAGTCGCCCAGCGTGCCGCCTAATCTTCAAACATAATTAATGTATTTATAGAAACACAACACGGATATCTGATTAGAGCCCCTTTAAAATCACCGTCCACTTTAAAACCCAAGTGTGAGACTTTTGTCTTTGCGTATTGCGTCAAAGGGCCTAAGTCATAAGTGAGGATTTACAAGAGCCACTTGGACCAAACACTTTTCTGGAAACTTTCCCCAAAATATTCACAATTGCTTTAATATAATACAACTGAGCCAAATTGAATTGAATTCAATTAAATATCTAGCCATTGTCACTAGTTGACGTGCGCTGCTTACACTAACAACATGGCTGCGAAGAGAGAGGAGCTACGAGTAGTAGTTTACAAAAGCACACTTGTAGCCATTTGGGCTCGAAATAGAATTTTCACACTATTTTTCCAAGAAGCCAGAAGCAACTTTAATTCCCGCTTAAACATTTTAAAAAAGACAACGGGAGTGTAATCGCTGTCGTCACATTGTTTTGTGTTTTTGACGAGAGCAGCTGTTGCCCTGTCGTCATCTTCCGGAAATAATTTCTTTTAGTTAGTTATTTTTTGCCCAAAATATGTATTTGCACTTATAAAACGTACCTATGTATTCTATTCTGTTAATTATAACATCCTATAAATTGTGCTCTCGTGTGATGATAAATAAGGCCACCTTGTTTCTCCTTCTTTCTGTCATATTTTAGTATCGCTTTGCTGTGAGACAAAAGAAGATTTCTGTGTTGGGGGTGGGAGTGGGTCGCCAGTTGCATAAGGCAGAAGATAACTGACTGTTTGAGTGTATGTATGAGCGCGCTTCAGAAAGGTAGTTGGGCACTTTTTAGCAGCTGCCAACCTGCTTGTAACGAACTGTCTCCATGCATGCAAGTTTTTATTCAACTGTCGCGCTCCTTTTTCTTGTCCTGTCTCCTGCCCATTAAAGGGTTCACAATTTTCCTGTGATACTGAAAATATCACATCAATCAGAGATATAACAAAATAAAGGCAAAATAAAGAAAAAATAAAATAAAAATCATCCTTTTGGTCAAAAAAGGACTTGGGCCATTCCTTTGGGTATGCACGTTTTGAAATGATACGTCATCATTGATTGCAAATTTTTTTTGCGACAGCTCGCGGACCCCGCCGCGCTTCCCTGACATGAAGAAAATAAAACGAGCGCCCACCGACCTCGGTCCCGCAGATGTTGTGCTTGCGTCCTCGAGGAGCCTCAAAGAAAAGTTGCTCTTTGCTTCCCGTGTTGACTTGCAGAAGTTTTCCTGCGAGGACAACAACAGGAAGTCCAGTCTGAAAAGAAGCCAGCGACGCCTTTTCGTAGTGTTACAGGCTCACCTCTGGAGTCCCAGTCCACGTGAGTGATGAAGCTTGCGGCTCCTTTACAGATGCCCACTCTCTTGCTGGTCAGCACGTTGTAGATGTCCACGAAGGAATCGTGGGAAGCCACGGCCAGGTACTTCCCCGCGTCTGCAAAGCGCCACCGTTTACTTCCTGCGGCCCGCCTGCCCCCCAAAGTGCCCACTTCGGGTACCTTGGGAGAAGCGGATGTCGGAGATGAGCTCCCTGCGGTGGTGGAAGGTCACCATGTCCTCCAGGGTGTCGGCGTTGACCACCAGGAAGCTTCCGTCGTTCAGACCCACCGCCAGAGCCTTGCCGTCGGGAGAGAAGGCGCAACACCGCCCGCCTGACACACAAGCACCAACACAAGTTCTATTCAGGCTCCCGCGGCTGCCAGGTTGGCGTCAGACGAACCTTTCTTCAGCTTGCGCACGGCGACCATCCTGTGATTGGCCGACAGTTCCCACATTCTCAGAGTTTTGTCGTCGCCCACGGTGGCGCAGACGGGAAGCAGAGGGTGGGTGGCCAAACCCCAAACCTCGCCCTCCATGTGACCCTAAACACAACACATCCCGATTGACAATTTGAGTCCAGGTCTCGAGTCTTGAACTGGGACGTTCAAGTCTCAAGTGCGAGCGGATCGGTCTGACCTGGACCAGCAGCGTCATGGGTCCGCTCTTGTCAATCTCCAGAATTTCTCCGTTCTTGGTGCCTACGAGAATATGCCCGTGTCCCAGCGCTATGGCTCGGACGGACGGGTTGTCTTCCAGCAGCAGCCCTGAAGAGGAGATGATGCAGCAGAGAGGTCAGGCGAGCGCTCAGACCGCCGTAGTCGGCGGCGGGGCGTCCCACCTTTGGACGAGGGGGACAGAAGCGCCCTCTTGATGGCGTAGGTCTTCAGACATCTTTCGAAGGAGTCGTCCCAGAGTTCCACCACGCCGTCCTTTCCGCCCGTCACGAAACCCTGGAGAGTCGAGGCAACGAGCACCGTCGGAAGCCGCACGCCACAACGCACGTCTGTTTGGAAAGCCCTTTCTGCATTCCTTCCATATACCAATACAGCTCTCGATTGCCCATGTACTAGTCCGCTCTTCGTCCTCACTAGTCACTCACTATGTCTTACTAGTAAAGTTTTCTCCACGACTGGATGACACTTCGGAGCAACTTTGGCATACCAGTGGGCATTTTGGTGCTACTAGTAGTGTCCAGGAGGCTACTAGTGCGTGACACCGGCCTGAGACAGAGTCAGCAGCATTTCCCAGGTAACCCCGCCCATTCTCGGAAGCTTGTGGACAATCAAAATAATTCCCTTCAACAGTAAGCTCACTGAGTAAACGTGTTTTGGTACAGCAATGTCAACCCCACCTGACTATCAAAATGTTCTCTCGCTCTCTCTATCGGTTCACATGACTTCGTTCTGCCGTATATTCCCCCCTTTTGGGGTCATTGAGCGTTTTATGTTTCCCTCTGTCTCAACGTGAGAACGTGGTAATGGTTGCGTCCGATTCTCATCGGGTATGTTCGTGTCGTGGAGTTTTCGATGGGGGCTTCTTTCTTGTCATACGTAAAACAAAGTTACACAACGGTGCAAGGTGTCCTTAACTCTCCGTTCATTCTAGCCATACTAGTTGGGGATAGTAGTGTTACTAGTACAGCACAGTAGTTTACTCGTAAGGTGGAATTGCGTAATACTAGGCCAAACGTGCCACTCGCAGTGGAAAAAGACGCAGTCATTGTACTAATGCCCTGAATTGTATTCCTAGTGGGGACAAACAGCTTCTTTATACTCGCGCGGGCGGCCACCGCGCTGACGTCACTGCGACTATTCCACGCGCAGTTTGCCTTTGTACTCGAGCGCAAGCCACACGCGTTGTTTTGAAAATGTGCTGCAGTTCCCCTCCAAGTCGGGGGTCTCGCTACGGCTGGTATTGGCGAGGACACCACAGGGAGGCGTGTCCTCTACATTTTAGGGCCAATTCCGGTAGCCGTTTTTACTTTCCTTTCCGTAACAAGGAACAAAGCAACGACAATGACGAATGTGGAACGGCGCCTTCTAGAACAAACGGACCTAGATGACCAGATGATGCGTTGAATTATATTGCGAAATCGGCATAGTTGCGATGTGAGGAACCAAGGGGAAAGCTGACTAAAAACGGACCAATCACAAGAGATGATTTCCGCGGCATTCTGCGCGCGGCGACAATTTGTGGCGTGTGCGCGTCGAGTGTCGCGTAGTGGCCACCTCGGTCACGTGATGCAATGCGGGCGCAGGAGTACAAAGAAGCCTAAAGAGCGTACTAGTACATGGACATTCAGCCCTTACGGAAAAAATGCTCAAATGTCTTTCCTTAAATCAACCAGGACGCAGTCCAGACGAGACCTTGTCCAGCGAGCACATGGCGAACACGGGCCCGTCGTGGGCCTTGACGGTCTTGACGAGCGTGGTTTCTCTCCAAACGTAAACGTCTCCGTTGGTGGCCCCGGAGAACACAGAGTCCTCGGAGCGGCCGTAACACGCCGACATCATGGTTTCCTGCTTGCCCTGGTTCCCGAAGATTCCACGTTTGAACGTCAGACCGCCACCTGGTCGGGAAGAAAACAAGCTGACTGACTATGTTTGCTGAGCGCTTCCAAAAAAAAAAAAAAAAAAAAAAAGCTAAGTAACCGCGCCGCAATTGTTGATGTTGGTTTGGCGCTAGGTTCCACATAGCTAACAGCGGCGGGTCGTGCATTGGCCACATTTAATACCCGGGCCTTAATAATAGCACGAGCACGTCAACGCAATTATACATAACATCAACACTAGAAAAAATTGCAACAGAGCAGCACGCAATTCACGTCACAATCATTATTGAGTTAATAACGTGACAAAAACATCAAACATTTCAATAAAATGCGTCATATTCTCCAGAGACGCTGATTTTTAAACGTAGGGCTGCAACTAACAATTATTTAATTAATCAGATTAATCGGTTGATTTTTTTTTTCTGCGAACAATCGGATGAAACATTTTTTTTTTCAATTTCCACCGCTTTATTAAAAAACGAGACATGATTTCAAATCGACAGTGCAGAAAATGCACAAACTTAAATTGCTGATGAATCAGTTCCTGTCTTGGTCCATAACAGCCATCAGAAAAAAAAAATGTTGATGATTGTTTTCTAAATCAAATGTCTTATTTGGATTCAACCCAAAGATAATCCGTCTGTAAACATGGAGGACTGAAATCGGAGAATATTTTCTGTTGAGAGACTGAAATTCCAAAGATTTGGATAATTTTAAGTTAAACAAGGTCCATCAAGGGTTCATCAATGACCAAAATAGTTGTGCATTAATTTGATGTTGTCCATTAATCGATTAATGGTTGCACCTCTAATTAAATACATTCACGTGTTCTCATCTCGACAGGCGCGTTTTGCTCGTCCAATTTGGCTTGCTCTGACCAACCAATCAGAGGACGGAAAAAATTCCGACCTTGTTAAAAAAAAACTCACTTCACATGAAATGAGCAGTTTGGCGAAAAGTCAACATTTCATCAAAAAGGAGGTTTCAAGCTGTGTAATGGCACTCCCAGTTGAAGTTTACTCGAAAACTAAACCCAAAACAAAGGCAATGGAACCTCGTTTAGTTAAAACAAGCAAACTATGTTGGCTTTAGAACAGCCCGCTAGCTTAATGCTAACATGAATGGTAAAGGCCATTGACATGCTTACGGTTAGCATTGATAGTTGCAAATTTACAACGCCTATTTGAACACAAATGGCGGCACAAGTAAACGGGCAATGTAACAATACTCACAGGCATATATTCGTTATCCTGTATGAAGAATTACTTATATTACAGCAAGTTACTGTGTTGTAATGGAGTAGAAGAAGAGGTCTATTCTTCTTCGTTAGTGTCTGGGTGACTGCATGATACAGGTACAGCTCAAGAAATAAGAATAGACTCAAAAGCTTCATTTAGTTTGGCAGTTCGATTCAAAAAGTGAAACTCATGATGAGAGCTTACAGCAAACAAAATTAACCAATATTTTATTAGGCAGGAATTTGTCCACTGAAAATGAGTCTCTATCATGTAAGAGTCATGAAATAATGGAACTTTTCGACCATATTCTAATTTATTGAGTACTGCCACCCACTGGCCAAGGCGGGCACAGCAGAAGGAGCGGCCCACTGATTTGGATTGCAGCAATACATCCTGACACACAAAGTGTTTCATGCTTTACATTCTCGTCAATTATGTTTTTAGGAAGTACAATATTAGAGCGTACTATTTTTCCTTATTCCAAAAAACCAAACACAAAACATTCCGTTTTTTGTGGGTGGAGGCAGGACATTTTCAAATTCATTTCAATTGGAAAAGATGATTTGAGCGAATTCAACTCGTTTCTCAAGGCACCGCAGCATTGGGATCTCGGTTGCAAATGTCCAGGGGCTCTTCAAGAGGCCTTTTCACAGCGCACTCGCTCAGTGTGAAAGGACGACGGACGACGTAGCAGCCTTCTTTCCCCGCTGGCGAGACCGCAACGCTTCAAAACCGCTGTATTTGTCAATGGCGTATTTTAAGCAGGAGGAAAACAACGGGAACTGGTGCATCCCTTACTAAAGTCACGACAGGAGTTGAAAGTCGTTGATGAGCTCCAGTTCCACAAAGCGCGCTCGGAGCTGTATTTCATGCTGAGCGCGGAGAACTTTGAAAGCCCCCCGCAGAGACGTCTCACTCGGCAGATGCATTTTCCAACAGAATGGATATGATGTGGACAAGTCGGTAACAATTTTAGAGCTGAACCGCCACTGGCGCCAAGACACCCATTCCGTGGGCCCGCCCCCTCAGCGCATACGCAACGAACGGAAAGGTCGGCGGCGGCTTGCACGTTGCCGAGCGCGGTGTGAAAAGGCCTTAAGGGTGTTTACGCTGGCAATGCTACCTGTGTGTTGCCAGAACTTGATGTGTTTCATCCCCAGCGTGACCAGCTTGTCCATCCGGAAGGGATTACTCTTCACCACAAACACTTTGTCCTTGTGACCCCTGCACAAGGACCAGAGCGAGTCAAGGGCAAACCGAGGTCATTTTATTCCCACGCGCCCTCGGGGCGTCTACCTGCTTTTGGCCAGTCGCTCGCCTTTCTTCCAGTCCCAGATGACCACCGAGTGGAAGTCGTCCATTCCGATTGACACCAAACTCTTCCCGTCAGCTAGGAGCACCGAACATCGAGGAGCAGCCATAATGCAAGAGGACTCAGCGCTAACGTGCTAATCCAACGCTACTGGCGTGAAATTACCTGTGAAGTCCAGCGCACACACGCCGGTGCTGTGGTGACCTCGGAGCAGCGACAGACATTTCAGAGTCAGGATCTCCCACACGTGGACGGCTGGGTCCCGACCCACCTGAGCACACCCGCGGCCGATCAGAGACGAGGCGCCCGTCTAGAACTAAGGAGCGGCCCCGGTACCGACCGGCGTACCTGCGCGGTGGCGGCGTAGTCTTTGAGGGGGTGCACGGTGAGGCTGAGGATGTCGTCGTCGTGACCCTGGTAGAACCTCTGAGTGTGCTGCAGCCGGTTGTAGACCACCGCCACAGCGGCCACGTGGTAGACCACCTCGCCCGTCTGACTGTAGAACAGGTTGTTATGGCAGTCGAAGCCCCGGTACCTGCGGCGAGTGCGCCACAAAACAAAGGTCTGATGACCGCTGGTAGAAAGTAACCGTACTGTCAGTGTCGTGTAAAAATCAAGAATATACTACGCACATACTTGCAGTATGTAGCGCTTTAGCGACACCGTCGCGGTGCCCAAAGCGCTTAACAAAGCCTCACATTCGCCCATTCATACACCAACGGGCAGCTGCTGCCATGCGAGGCGCTGCCAGGCCCACTGGAAGCAAATTAGGGTTCAGTGTCTCGCCAAGGACATTTCGACACACAGACAGTCAGGGCCGGGACTCGAGCCCGTGACCCTTCCATCACTGGACGACCCGCTCTACCCACTGAGCCAGAGCCGCATCGTTTTACTGAATGAACCAAGGGAATTTGTGCACGGGCGCAAATATTTCTCAGAAGCTATTCCCATTCATGGCAGCTTCTGGACGTTCCCTTAAAAGGAACAGCGCGAAGGAAATGAACTTAACTCTATGCTGGGGGTTCGCCTTCGTTCATGCTAGCATATATGTTGATTTGATAGAATCAAAGTCCAAGCCAAAGCTAGCTAGCGAGGTCGGAGTTTGAAAAACAAACCATTTTTCGTTGTGCCAAGTTATCGAAACAGACTCGGGTACACACCGTCTCGTCATCCCAAGGTACGACGCTAACGGTGGGCCGATGGCCCCGCACCAGTATGACGCTGCGTCGGGCCAACACGTACCTCACAACAGGGCCGGTAGAAATTTCACAAACAAATAGGATGAAATCAACACATTTAGCCAGAATATTTGGAGTTGTATCTACTTACGTGACTCGATCAAGCCATTTTAGCGCACTGCGCACACTTTAGAGAAGCTAAATCTAAATGATTAGAATTGTGATTTTACCCGTGAACAAACTGCAGACGAAGCCCCTCCTCGGGAGCTTTCTGCCTCTTCAGGGAACCAATCAGCTTCCTCCGTAGCTGCGGCAGGTCGTCCTTGTAAACCTGCGGACGCAAACGCTTCGGTCAAACGTAAGGACGAAATTTTCCGGCCGGAACGTTACCGTCGCTTCCGGTCACCTGACGTTCGTAGTTGTGCTGAGATTCCTGTTCGATGTCCGAGTCGATCTCGGGGACATCGGATACGTCTGAGTCGGAGTCGCCGCTGTTCGAGTCCGCGTAGCCTTCTAAGACCGACAACCGGATCACGCCAACTTTTAGATACGTACTTATTCAAACTCGGACAACTTTCAAATGTACTGAGCCAAACGACACGACGCGACCTTTTGAGGTACAGTGAACCACCGCGACATTGCGCTATATTTCAGATTTTTTAGCTAGTGAACTGTGCGAGCTCGAGAGTCTTCTTTTTGTTTCCTCTAAGTGATGTTATACAATACTTTCCCATTTCCGGACAGCCAGGGAGTGAGAACAGGCGCTATGAAATACTTTAAAATGTGTCTTTATAGCGGTTCAAGTGACTTTTAATGAGTTTAAATGTTTTAAATGTGTGTGGGAAGGGTTCAACTAAATACTAATGTTTTCTGTTTTTGTTTTTTTGGTTTTTTTCACCTTGAGCACTGATTCCCAACCTTTATTGAGCCAAGGCACATATTTTACAATCGGAAAATCTCACGGCATACCACCAAACGGAAATGTCAGAAAAAGTGGACACACAAGTCAACTCCAGTATGTACTTCTCGCTCTAACCAGTCGCCCACCGCGCCGCCATATTCTGACCAATTAAGTCAAATGTAATCATTTCCCGCATCTCAACTGAACTGATGCTCCAAAATTCGGCCATTTTGGGTAACGAGCAAAGTAACGCGTTACTTTACCGGGAGAGTAATCAGACTACAGTTACTTTTGAGTCAGTATCTCTCACCAAGTACTGATTTTTGGCTGGTGACTCGAAAACCTGCCGATTTCTCAATAAGCAGAAGAAAGCGCAAAGAAATGAACGAGTTCATTATCGCCACACTATTTTTGCTATTTTCCTTTGTAAAAAGTGTATTTGCTTGTTGTTACTTTTTTATTTACACCTTCAAAATACAGTTTTACTGGCGTGTTGGGTGCGCAATGCATTTTGGGTTAATCATTCATACCCAAGTGCGCGGTCATAAATCGGTCATGGAGGTTAAGGACTGACTTCCGATACTTATCTGAAATAATATTTCCAATGAAAAGTGAGAACCTTCAACTCGGTCTGAGCCGGTTGAACGCGCTTGCACGGCTGACGTCACGTAGTAAGTGCCCCCCCCCCCCCCCCCCCCGTCAATCGCCCACAGCTTTGCTAGTTAAACAGTTGCGTAATCTTGTCACCTGTTCTCGCAATGGTGTGTGTGTGCTTGTACGCCCTCAATATCAAAGCGGCACTCGCTTTCACGTTTACGCGCACACACCTCTAGAGTTGCCTTCATGGACCACCATCGGCATCCGTCTATCTATCAGTTAAGAGTCTTTTGAGAAGTGTACCGAGAATGGTGTGCTTGTTTACGTGTAGTTACTTCCTGTACTGTGTTGGCATGTCAAGTGTGCACTCAGTTGCTCATTTCATGTGGCTTCAATTGCACTAATATTGAAGTTCTTGCTTCATGGTGATGACATCATTGTGTAATTTGTGTGGCCTACCTGACCAAGTCATGGGTACGGTTAAGCGAATGCTCTATCAAGGTAACCGTGGCAACATTGCAACTGAGGAGCTCGCACGGCACACCGGTTGGGAATCACGGCTCTACAGCAAAGAGTTTCACCGAACATTCGCTGTACTGATCCTAACTTGCGCCAGGTGACTGACTTGAAGGCTAAAAGAAGTCTTTGACCTTGGAGGAGGGGCTCCAGGACCCCGTTCATGACGCCGTCGGGCAAGAAGCGCCACTGGAAGACAGCGTGGTCCGCACCCCCGGTACTGACCAACCACTGGAGGTCGCTGGACCAGCGGACGTCGGTGACGTGGGCAGAATGTCCGATGTACTTCTTGAATTTGGCGCCTGCGGAACGGAAGAAACGAGGAGGACTGCAGGAAGCGCTCAAATCTGGTTCGTGCGGTTCGGCGGGCGGGACGGACCTTTCTTGAGGCACGGGAAGCGGAAGAGTTTGACGAGGCCGAGGTCGTCGCCGGTGGCCAGCACGGCGCTGCTGTAGTTGGCGTCCACGGAGTTCACATTGGTCACGTCGGAGTATTTGGGCCAGATGCTGTTGACTTCCGGGCCCAGCACGCCGGTCCACGTCATCCAGTGGACCCCCTTCGTCTCCTCCTTGGACACCGGCTTACCTGCTGTACACGAGGTCAAAGGTCACCCGCAAAGTGCGCAGTTTGGCGTATCGGGTTTACGCGGTGGACCTCCGAACAAGACTCGACGCCAAATTCCCGACTTGTGGGGGGGGGGGGGGGGGGCTTGCTTGGCTAAAACTTCGTATTCGTGAGATGTCTATTTTCAAGAAACGTTCTTTTCTGTGTTGTGTGCGTTTTTGAAACTTTCAATTCAGATGAGATTTTCTGTGGTTCGGGATTTGCTCATAGGATCCGTACATGATCGAAAACTATATGGACGCGATTCACAATGATTCGTCTTGTTTTCCGTTCCGTTGGAAGGAATTCCAGCGATGTCGATGCGGAAAATGAGAAGGAAATGAGATTTCTGGGCAGATCATTTTAGCAACATAGAAAGTGGCATCAAATTCTTAACCCTTCTCCGATTCTATCCGAAACTCGGGCTCCTTTTATTCGTGGAACACTTCTCTACCCAACGATGTCGATTTTGATGTAAAGGTATTTTGAACATTTTAGTAGCATACCTAGATTCCAAAATGATGTTAGCTAACCAAGTAGACAGACTCGTAAAATGCCGAGTCAAGTCATGACTTCGTGGCGTCAGACTCGTTGACTCGACGTGCTTGAAAAATGTTAAGGGAACTCCGCTGGATTTGCTTGACGCTTACTGCAGCGATCGGGACTTGCTCGAACCCTCCCGGTTAAGACTTAAGACTTCCAATGACTCAGACCGAGTTGCGGGGTTTACCTGGCATTCGGTAAAAGAGGCGCTCTCCCGCACCGTCGTTAGTTTGCAGGAAACGAGAGTCTACGGACCAGTCCAGGTGGGTGATGAAGGAGGCCGAGCGGGTGCACTCGCCAACTTTTTTAAAGCGCTGCGCCACGGCGTAGATGTCCACCACGCCGTCGTTGGAGCCCACCGCCAAGAAGGAGCCATCCGGAGAGAACTTGAGCTCGTGGATCACCTCCTTCCGGTCCTTGATGTGCACCACCTCCGTCATGTCCCTGCGGATGCGAGTCCTCATCATTGATGCGACCCCACGCGACCGACGTGCTAACCGCGAGGGGAGGGCTCACCTGACTCGCAGGACGGTGAAGGATCCGTCCTTCATGCCGAGAGCCAGCTGAGATCCGTCGTTGTTGAAGGAAACGCTCCGCACCGGTTCCTCCATGTTACAGCGGGCCAGCAGGGTGTGGTCAGGAAGGCTCCACAGCCTGGAGATGGGAGGGCGGTCACAAAGGGAAGTCAGACAGAGGAAGTGACGTCAGACCAGCAAGAAAGCGCAGCCGCTCACCTTACAGAACGGTCGTCGCTTCCGGTGACGGCGACCGGTTGTTTGGGATGGAGGTCGAGTGCCCACAGCTCGCCCTCGCTGTGCCCCTGCATCAGCAGCAGCGGTTTGTCTCTGTCCCGGACCATGACCTCGAAGATCTCGCTGTCCTGTGTCCCGGCCAGAATCCGGTCCGCCTTCCAGCAGACGCTGCGAATGGACAGACCTGAAAGCACAGACAGACGGCGCCGTGACGGACCGACGAGCGCTCGCCCTTCGCGGGAACAACGCTCGCCGCTCCGACCTTTGTATCCTTGCTCGGCTTCCCGCAAGTCGATCTTGGTGATGGGCTTGAAGTCGACGTCCCAAAGCCGCACGCAACCGTCGCGTCCGCCGGTGGCGAAGCCTTCTTCGCTGGCGTGCATGCTGAAGATTCCCGCCTGAAAGGACGCCGCCGGCCACGTTTCCCGTCAGCCTCGCCGCCGCCTCGTTCTCTTTCCTCGTTCGGCGCGTGCGTACGTACCCCGTGCGCCGCCTGCACCGTCCTGACGAGCGCGACTCCTCTCCACACGTACACGTCTCCGTTGAGCGCTCCCGAGTAGGTGGTCTGCTCCTTGGCGGCGGCCACGCACAAAATTGTCTGGAGGTCGCCCGTCTTCCCGAAGATTCCGCGTTTGGGGGTCAGGGCGTTGCCGCACAGAGTCCAGAACTGAAGAGCCACACCGAACAGACGCCATCATTGGCTACACGGGAAAAGCAGGGATTTTTGGGGGGGGTCCCGCTAAGGCGGGGAGGAGCAACATGTATCGGTCCCCGCACTTTTTTGAAATGATTTATCGCAAACTATTTTTTGCATACGGCTCGCGGACCACCATGGGACCGGCGACCCCGTTTGAGAACCGCGGCGCTCAAGTCATGCTAAACTAGACTAAACCAGACTTCACCTTGATGTGTTTGACGCCGCAGCTGATGAATCGCGTCGAAAGCTGCGGATCCCAAGCCACGTCGAAGATCTGCAGAAAGTCAAGCGGACGTCAAAAAAACGCTACGCGGTTTCCACCGACGATCGCTCGCGTGACTCGTACTCTGTCCGAGTGTCCGGTCGCCGAGGCCAGGACGCGTCCTCTCCTCCAGTCCCACACGCACACCGTGTTCTTGGCGTCCAGACCCACCGAGGTCAGTCGCTATGACGACACAGCACATGACAAATGGCGTCCCATCGCAAGCGAGCGCGCGTTGTGCCGCGGGGGGCCTCACCTGTCCCTCGGCGTCGAAAGCCAAGCACGCCACGCCGTGCGTGTGAGCGTCGCGCAGGATGGAGACGGTCTGCATGGCGTACGTGTCCCACACGCACACGTACGGGTCCTTGCCCACTTGGCCGGTCGCCACCTGCACTTTGTCGGGATGCAGCGCCAGGCTGGTCGCCACGGAAACACAACACGAACCACCGCTTCGCATCAGCGTCGCGCGCGTGACCGGTCCGAGTGTGGCGAGCCGTTTGAGCATTCGATTGGTCCGTCCGTTTTCTGAACCGCTTCTCCTGGAGCCCATCCCAGCTCTCTTCGGGCCGGGACCTGAACCGGTCGCCAGCCAATCGCAGGGCAGCATTTGATCCGTATCCTTGATATCCGGCTTAAGCTAGAACATGTTACTAGTTCACAACTGCGTGCTACTAGTGACATGATCAAATTCAACTAGGTGACATCTCGTGCTTCACTCGTACTAGTAGCACATCGATGTCAACTGGTGCACAGTTTTACATGACTAGCAACATGCTACCGACAAAATCCTTTTTGCACGACTTCAGTGGAGTTTTTAGGGCAAGCGACGCCGTTGGAAACGCCGCAGTCATTTCGACGCGCAGACTCGGAGAACCCCTGGGAATTTCGGCCCCCGCGAGCTTATTGGTGGATATTTCTCGACTGAAACTTTACTTTTACTGAAGCCAGTATGTCGAGGTACGGGCTGCAACTAACGATTATTTCAATAATCGATTATTCTGTCAATGACTTTTCTCGATTAACCAATGACTCGGATCCAAAATAAGAATAATAATAATGTGCATCCCATGATGTAAAAACGGTTTGCAAATGTCTTATTTTGACAGAACAGAAAGATAATCGGTCTGCTTTCATGGACGACTACAGAAACGGGAGACTGGCTGAAATTCCGAGCACTGGGATAATTTTACTTTAAACCTGGTCTCTAAACGATTCGTCGACTATCAAAATAGTTATCGATTCATTTGATGATCTATTTGTTGTCAATGAATCGGTTCATTGTTGCAGCGTTAGATGGAGTCATCGAAAGAATAATCGTTTGGAAAAATGTTCGATACCTGCGGCCCTATTTGCAATCAAGTCGAATACAAAAAGAATTTGTATCCGATTATTTGATGGGAAAATGGAAAGAATAATCGATTGTGAAAGTATCGGAAGCTTCAGCCCGAATACAAAAGAATGCTCAAAGGGCTGACCTGATGATGTCATCGTTGTGTCCCAGGTAGAACTTCTGAGTGTGCTCCCGGGCGTTGTAGACCACGCCCACCCCGGCCACAAAGTAGACCAGCTCTTTCCCCGCCGTGTAGAACAGGTTGTTGCGGCACTGGTGGCCGCGGTAGCCGTGGACCCACTCCAGCCTCAGCTGGCAGCGCGGCGCAGTCTTGTCCGCCATCTCGCCCGCCTCACAGCTGTAAAGACTCACGGGTTCTCGGCGCCAGTCCCGCCATGACTCCGCCGCCGCCGCTCAAGCTTCCTGTCAAGACTTTGGCATTCAAGTGGGACGTCAAATGCAAACAAAAATGATTATTGCGTGAATTGTGCTGATGTCAGAAGCAAATGGTAAAGGGGCTTTCACTTGTATCGCGCTTTTCCCCTTCAAGGTACTCAAAGCGTCGACTCAGCATCGGTATCTTGCTCAAGGACACTTCGAGATGGGCACAAAGGGTGAGGGTCGAACCTACAACCATCGAGTTGGGAGCAGTGGCGGTTCTAGCCCGTTTTTAGCGGGGTGGCCAGATCGGGTCCGAGGATCCTTTTCAAGGGGGCCGGACTACAATCGTCAACGGGGGGGGGGGGGGCTGCAGATGGAAAATTTTGACCGACCAATCCAGTCACATCCTATCCGTGTCGCGGATGGCACTGCCCCCCCCCCCCCCCATGAACCACCACTGCTTGGGAGACGCCCACCCGACCACCGGAGCCGTACCGCGCTCACTGAAAGTACGGCCAGCAACCGCTACGGCGTGCTCACTTCCCTTAGCCCATCTAT
Source organism: Phycodurus eques (assembly GCF_024500275.1). Classification (NCBI taxonomy): domain Eukaryota; kingdom Metazoa; phylum Chordata; class Actinopteri; order Syngnathiformes; family Syngnathidae; genus Phycodurus; species Phycodurus eques. Next base: position 31,831,022 of record NC_084530.1, read on the forward strand.
GATATGTTAGCATTACGCTTTAACGGACAATATGGTTTGGTTGAACATTTTGATGTTTAAATATACGACGTAGCGGTGCAACAATGAATCGATTAACTAGCAACGAACTGATTATCACGTAATGGACAAGTATTTTGATGATCGGTTAGAATTTCAGCCTCGCAACATTTTCCCTTTGTTGAACCAGGTCCGGCAACTGAGAACAGTTTTTCATTTACAATGCCGACCTGGAGGCATTGTAGGGTTCAGTGTCTTGCCAAAGGGCACTTCGACAGCGGAGGCGGGATTCGAACCGCCAACCCTACGACCCGCTCTACCGACTGCGCAACAGCTGGCCCAGCAGTAAATATTCTCTGCTTTTTGTAGTCCTCCATGAAAGCAGACTGATTTTCTTTGTGGTTTTTCAAAATACGATGTTTGCAAACTTGCTTTTCCTTTTGAACGTCGAGATTTTGACGATTTTCTGACGGATGTTATGGCCCAAGCCAGGAACCGACTCATCATCAATTTACGTTTGTGCGTTCTTCTAATGGTCCATTTGAAATAATGTCCTGATTTGAATAAAGGGCTAGAAATAATTTTTGTTTTCATCCGATTCATCGATGAAACGAAAAACTAAAACAGATTAATCCATTTTCAAATTAATCATTAGTTGGAGCCCAATTACAATGATGAATTCAATCTTGTTGTATGTGTTGTTGCTCCATGTGTTAAAGTAGCAGTTGTTTGACGGTTTAGAATGACCAAAACATCATTGCTCATTTCTGTTTGCCTGTCTATGGCATTTCCATTATGTGATAGCATTACGCTGGCGGACTTCTGCAGTTCTGCACTTACTTCTTCATCCACAAATCTGTTTTCTACAGCACTTATCCTCACGACAGGTCACCTCAGGGTGACTTTGGGCGTATGAGCCGGACTGGTCGCCGGCCAAACCCAACCGTTCCCACTCACGATCACAACTGGGGACAATTTAGAGTGTTCGAGGAACCTCACTTGGGGTTATCCATTTTTTTGTAAATGTATTTTAGTGAGGATAAGCGATAAAGAAAAGGGATGGATTATTTTTTTTTTTTTTAGGTTTGGATGGGCTCTCTATTTCGCGGATCTTCATGTATCGCGGGTGAGCGGGGAACGTATCCCCCGCGAAAAATGGGGCTTCACCGCAGCGCTCATTAGCGACGTCATAATAAGTAACAGAATATTAAAAACCCGTTTTCGACTTGTAGACGCGCACCTGCTGGCCTGTGGCCTCTGACGTCATCGTCATCCTCATGTTCTTCGGGCGGTTCGGGTCTGGTTGGAGTCCGAAGCGAGATTACAGCAGCACCGTGCTGTCACCGAGGAAAAGCGTCCGCCCGTCTGCGGCGGATCCCCGCAGCAGTACCTCGGTCCGGAATCACAGTCAAAAGCCGAAGGAAGGCTATCTAGATTGGACGCAGCTCAGCGAGACCGCCGACCACGAAAGACGGAAAGATTAATGCCAGCGCATCCGGCGCGGGCCTTCCAAATAAAACCACCAACATCATCATCGACAACAGAACTCAAATCTAAAACAAGAAATCAAATAGGAAATAAATGTAACAAGACGCTATTAATTCTTTCTGGAATCGTCGACTCCGCTTTCTGCCAGCACCACGTTGAACGTTCTCTCCTCACTTTTATTTTGAAGCGTAGGAATCCGCTTCGTCCTCGTTGCCGCCTCTTGGGCGCAGTGCAGGCTGGGAAAGAAAGTCTTTCTATTGGAAAGAGGGGAGCGGCGAACATCGCGGCTCCAAAATGGATTTAGCGACCACTCCCTTGGGGTTTTTCTAGATGTGCCCGACGCTGACCGGGCACGGACGGATCGGTTGCGTCATCGCTAGCCTCAATTCTTCCAAAGAAAAAAGAAGAAAACGTCGTCCGTTCGCCACATTTCAGTCGTGGGCAACCGAAAACGACGCACTTCTTTCAGTGCTGCGATTAGTGGAGGGCGTCCAAATCTCAACTGCAGGAAGCGAAAGCTTCCAGGATTTGGAGGTGGCTCGCGGCCCCGTCTCCTGCACAACAGATCCGCCCCTGCCCGAACGTTCGCACGCAAAACATTTGGCGCACTTTTTCAAAGATCGCAATGTTCGCAAAGAAGACGAAGACACGGAGCAGAGTGGAGCAAACCATTTTGGCTTCTGAAGGTGAATTGTCTTCAGGGCCGGGAAGCAAGCAAGTCATTTGAATCGGAAATAGTTGATTCGCATATCTGTCAATCCTGTTTATTAGTAGTAGACCACTACTCGTCGTCAGGGGTATCGCACCCACAAATGGCCCGCGGGCCGTAGTTTGGACACCACCGGATGGGCCCGTTGTTAATGGTTCTGTGCCCTGACGTTGCCTGGCGACCAGTCCGGGGTGTACCCCGCCTCTCCCCGAAGTCAGCTGGGAAACGGGCGGCCATGACGTCTTTTTCTCAGAACCAATCAGGGTTTGTTACGTAGATAATAGAAAATAAAAAGAGGAGCGCCAGTCACGACGTTAGCTCCGGAAAGGAGAAATGCGACACGTGACAAATGCGTTTCCAGTGGAAAACCTTTAATGACATTTGGCAGCAGCTTCGTTCACACATGAGAAAAGCTGGCGTGTTTCGCCGCAACTTTTCCGAGCAGCTTCTTCATTCCTAAGTGGGTACGTGTGATTGTGCAGCAGGTGGCGCTGACTTGCATACATGCCGAGTGCGTGGAGAAGCGAGCGAACTTTTGAGGACGAGCAAGGGACTTGACCGCATCGCACACTTTCATACATTCGTCCTACGTGCTGTGCTGTTCTTGAGCCGAGGTTCAGGCGGCGTAGCGTGCTGTGCTAGGCTAGGCTAGGCTAGGCCAGGCTATGCTAGTGGGCGTCCACGGCGGAAACATCAAAAAACAACCAAAAACGTTCTTGTTTCTCAACGGCGGGTGAAGAACGCCGCCGTCGCTTTAACAAAAAACAAAAGTCACGTCCACGTTTACGACCTCAGAAATCAGGTTGGTCACGTTGACCTTTCGTAGCTAACGTTAGCATAAGGTTACATCGTCACTCAAACGGGAAGCAGGAAAATGACTTCAAATAGTTCAAGGTCCTCCTCACTGCTTCTTTTTGCCGAACAAGCTAAAGCGTTTATCTTTCTCCTTTGTCTTCACGGCACGGGACTCTACGACGGCGGGCGGCGGGGCGTCCGGGTCCAGGGTCCCGTTGGCGGCGCTCGGCCCGACGGGGGCGCCGGCGTCGAGGACGGCCTGGATCCACGTGCTCGTCTCCTCCTGGGAACAAGCGCAACGACGTGGCGACCGGTCTGGAAAGCAGATGTGGCAACCGAGACAAACGAGGAACTCACCTCATCTTTGGCTTGAAACAAAAACTGGTTGCCATCGGCGACTCTGCAAAAGACAACATAAAAGCGTCAACTTCCGGGAGGAGACTTCCCGCATCGCCACGGCGACGCCCACCTGAGTCGGAAGACGTGTTTCTTCTTCTTGTAGCCGCCGGCCACTTCGCAGGCGGCGCCCTTCAGGCTGACGCGTGGATGGCTCGGATAGGCGGCGCCCTGCGCCGCCGCCTTGGCGTCCTTGTAGAAAGTCATTTCCTGTTTGGCGACCACGCACAGCACGTGGTGCCACGACCTGTCGATCACACGTGAGCTTGACCTTTTATTCTGCTATAAACGAACGACCTTATCGAGATTAGGGAACGCTGGCGCAATTAAAAGGGAGCCGTGGCCCGCCGAGGCGCACCCGGACGCCGCAAGCGAACCTATTGGACGCCTTCTTGTTCGGCCCCTCCCACTGGTGTTTTCGGTGCAGAAGTCCTTCCTGCGTCGCCGGCGCTTCCGGCACGATGCTGGTTTTGCTGCTTTTCTTCTTCTCGATGGGGGGTGGCGAGGGGGCGGGGCTGGGCTCCTCGGAGTTGCCGTCGGCGAGCCCGTTGACCAGTGAGACGCCGCCGCCGACCACGCCGCTCTGATTGACAGACAGTAAGCGAGAGTGCTTGAGGAAAATCCTGACAAGCAATCAGCCAATCAGAGGGCAGTTTTGATAAATCATCTGATTGGTTGAACATGGACTCATCCACCAAATATAGATGAAAGGGTGGCGCTAGCATGTTAGCTTCTTTTAAGACTTGAATGTGAGCGGGACTAATCGGCAGGCGACCAGTCTAGCGTTTATCTTGAAAACTGACCTGATCAGAAGAGTCGTTGCGATCGACGACATCGCTGGCAGAGCGAACAAAGAAATGGAAGGTTAGCAAAGGTGCACTTCCCGTCACGTCCACCGCGTGGCTGTGTTGCTCACCTCTGTTGCGGTTGGACGTGGAAGCAAGACGACCGCTCAGCCTTCCTCTGCTCCTCCTCCTCCTGCTGCCTCCTCACCTCCAACAGCTCCATCTGCAGGTCACAGCCCGTAGGGCGTCACGTGACCCATTTTTTTGTCTCGAGATGCGAAGAAAACTGGAGATAGTGCCTTGACTTCCGAGTATTGTTTGTTTTTCGCCTTCCTCGGTGAAGACTGACCGTGGTGAGACGCTCGAGCGCCGAGAAGCGCTCCTCCCAGGTGGCGGCGGACTTCTCGAAGGCTTCGTGACGCTTGAGGAGCTTCTCCACCTCGTCCACGCTTCGCCCCGCCTCCCGGCTCGACAGGTACGACTCCTGGCCCAGAAGCCACGCCTCGGCCACGCCGGCGTCTCGAGAGAACTGCTGCACCTCCAGGACTGCGGGGGGGCGACACGGTGACGGTGGCGCCGCCGTCCGAACGCGATCGCTGCCACTTACCGAGTTGGAGCCACTCCCAGCGATCCTCCCACTTGTCGATCATATCTTTCCTTTTGTCTGTCAACTGGAGCAGCTTTTCTTTGATCTGAAGGCGAAAACACAAACACGTGAAACCATTCATCAATTACGACATGGGAATATCTATAGTGGTTGACTCAAGGGCTGAAAAGCTTCATCGAATACTCCCTAATAATTACAAATGGATTGTTGTTTTTTTTTTATCCACGGTGGTACCTTGAGCTGTCCCGTACCTCAAACTATCTGTCTCCACTGAAATGAATTGACAATGCCATAAATGGGTTAAAGCCTCCGCCAAAAACCCAACAAAAATTTGGGTGATGTGTTTTTTAATACGGAAAATAGTACTCTCTAATATTTGACTTCATACGAAAAGACAGTCATAACAATTGAACAGAATGGAAGGAATTGAAATGTTTTTTGCTTCACTTCAGTGGACATTCAGGCTTCTTTATACTCGCGCGGGCGGCGACCACGCTGACGTCATTGCGGCTATCCCGCGCGCAGTTTGCCTTTATACTCGAGCGCAACTCACGCGCGCACTTGTGAAAATGTACTGCTACCGTTCGCTACGGCTGCTATTGGCTCGGACACCACAGGGTGGAGTTTCCTCCCTGTTCCTCTCTAACCCTTTTGTGGCCATTTCCGGTAGCCGTTTTTACTTTCCTTTCCGTAGCAAGGAACAAAGCAACAACGATGGCGACTGTGGAACGGTTTGTGCTAGAACAAATGGACCTAGATGACCAGATGATATGTTTAATTATGCTGCAAAATCGGTCAATAAGGCGGCGGTGGTATGTGGAACCAAGGGGAAGGCCGAGTACGTCATCACAGCATGCGACTAAAACGCACCAATCGCGAGAGATGATCTCCACGGCATTCTACGCGCAGCAACAATTTTTGTCGTGTGCGCGTCAAATGACGCAGAGGGGGCCAACGCGTCGGTCACGTGATGCAATGCGGGAGTTGTCGGCCACGCGAGCGCAGGAATATAAAGAGGCCTTTATGCTGCTCCTTCTGCTGTGCACGCCTTGGCCACATGGGGCAGAACAATCCAGAAATCCTGATATATATGGAGACGGTCACAACCCCTTAGTCAGCTGCAGTGTGACGTGACACTACATTTAAGTCATTTTTGGGGGGGGATAACTTGTACTTGTCAGAATCGTTTTAATGCAACAGAGTTTTTACTTTTACTTGTGTATTTCTAAGAAACAGTACTTTTACTCTATTCCATTGAGTTACTATACATACAGACCACACACAGTCTCTGCAGTACTCTTGAGTCTATTATGCATCTTTGATTAAAGAAAAACCCCGGTTACTTACTCAGTACTTGAGTAGTCCCCCCCCCACTGAATATTTACAGTAATCTGGGAAAAATGATTTTGCAATAAACTCGCTGGACAGGATTACAAAAATGTGGGTGCTACTGTACTGTATATAGTAACGAGGGCAAGTCAATTTTGTAGGATGCGACTGGCGGGTTCTCACTTCTCGCGCCGCGTAGTGCTTCTTGGCTAGCAGCGCCTTGCCCAGGTCCACGCAGACGCTGAGGTTGTCGTTTCGAGCATCCACCTCCGCCTTGACGCCCTGATGCTGGTTCATCAGCAGCTCCACCGAAGACACGTCCCTGAACGCACACACGCACGCAGCCGTTAACTAGCCAGCGAGCTCGATGAGCACAGTCAAAAAATCATTGGCAATGAGTTGTTATGTGCTATCATTTCTTAAAAAGTGCGAATCTACAACACATACGGGGACCGTCCATACAACTTGTCATATTGAACCTATTGCTCCTCCCTAGCTTAGCTTTGGGCCAATGAAAAGCTCGGAAAGTTATTGTGACATATCACATAATTCTAACGTCCCTAAATAAAAAAAGTAAAAAAGTCTTGCTGTATTATTTCAAGAAAAAAAAAGTCTTATTTATTTTTCATAACTTGGCTATTGGCAGGGAAACACTGTAATTCTATTGTTTCTGAAATTTCTTCTGACTCCCACATCAGAATATTACAACAGCAGCTCAGAGTACCCCCCCTTCTTGGAGTCCTTGACAGGGGTGCTGGCGGGCGCCCCTACCGGGGATTCCCTCATTCTTCTGCGGGACTTCAACACTTACGTGAGACGGCGTGATTGGGAAGAACAGCTCCCCCCCGACTCGAACCCAATCGCTGTCTTTTTATTGGACTTCTGTGCTCGTCACGGACTGTTCACGTGTGGACACCCTTATGCTTGAACATGGTTTTATGGACAATCCGTGAACAAGTCCAATAACAGAACACCGCTTGGGTTCTGAACGGGGGGGCCGTTCCTCCCAATCACGCCCTTCCACGTCTCATTGTCTTGCCCACGTGAGCATTGAAGTCCCCCAAGCAGTGGGACTATGGAGGCTGCTGATGCGTAATGGCAGGCCAAGTGGAATGCAGCTTTGGTAGTTGCTGAGGGAAAAACCTGGGCACGGGAGGAGTTCGGTGAGGCCATGAAGAATGACTTCTGGATGGCTTTGGGGAAATTCTGGTCTACCATCCGGTGTATCAGGAGGGGGAAGCATGTGCACCGTCAACACTGTGTGCCGTGGGGATGGGGTGTTGCTGACCATAACTCGGTACGCTGTGGGCCAAATACTTCAAAGACCTCAATTCCACCAACAGACCTTCCTTTATAGAAAAAGAGTCTGGGGACTCTAAGGCGGGTTCTCCTATCTCTGGGGTTGAAGTTCCTGAAGTGGTTAAAAAGGTCCTCGGTGACAGGGCCCCGGGGGTGGATGAGATCCGCCCGGAGTTTCTAAAGGCTCTGGATGTTGTGGGGCTGTCCTGGTTGACACGCCTCTGGAAACATCGCTTGGACATGGGGTCAGTGCCTCTAGATTGGCAGACCTGGGTGGTGGTCCCAGAGGGTGTGTTCCAACTAAAGGGGCATCACACTCCTCGGCCTCCCTGGTAAGGTCTATTCAGCAGTTCTGGAGAGGATGGTCCGTCAGGAAGCCGAATCTCAGATTCAAGAGGAGCAGTGTGGTTTTTGTCCTGGCTGTGGAGCAGTAGACCAGCTCTACACCCTCAGCAGGGTCCTCGAGGATGCATGGGAGTTCGCCCAACCAGTCTACATGAGCTTTTTGGACTTGGAGAAGGCGTTCGACTGTGTCCCTCGGGATGTCTTGTGGGGGGGCGGGGGGGGAGTACTGGAACCGTTGATAAGGGCTGATCGGTCCCTGTATGACTGGTGTCAGAATTTGGTTTACATTGCAGGCAGTAAGTCAGATTCATTTCCAGTGAGGGTGCGACTCCGCCAAGGCTGCCCTTTGTCACCTATTCTGTTCATTAGCTACATGGACAGAATTTCTAGGCGCAGCAGAGTTGTTGAGGGGTCCCAGTTTGGTGGGTCTGCAGTTGATATGGCTTCATCAAGCCGCGATCTTCAACTCTCACTGGAGCGGTTCGCAGCAGAGTGTGCATTGGGATGAGAATCAGCACCTCCAAATCTGAGACCATGGTCCTCAGTCGGAAAAGGGTGGAGTGCCCTCTCTGGGTCGGGGATGAGATCCTGTCCAAGTGGAGGATTTTAAGTATCTTCGCGGTCTTGTTCACCAGTGAGGGAAGAATTGAGCGGGAGATCGACAGGCGGATCGGTGCAGCGTCTGCAGTGATGCGGATTCTGCATTGGTCCATTGTGGTGAAGAAGGATCTGAGTCACAAGGGGAAACTCTCCATTTACTGGTCGATCTCCGTTCCTACCCTCACCTATAGTCACGAGCTGTGGGTCGTGACCGAAAGAACAAGATCGCGGATACAAGCGACCAAAATGCGTTTCCTCCACGAGGTGTCCGGGCTCTCACATAGAGATAAGGTGAGAAGCTCCGTCATCAGCAAGGGGCTCAGAGTCAAGCTGCTGCTCCTCCGCATCGAGAGGAGCCAGATGAGGTGGCTCGAGTATCTGATTAGGATGCCCCCTGGACGCCTAGCCGGTGAGGTGTTCCGGGCAGGTCCCACCCGGAGGAGACCCCGGGGACGACCCAGGACACGCTGGAGGGACCACGTCTCCCGGCCTGCCTGGGAACGCCTCGGATACCCCGAAAGAGCTGGACGAAGTGGCTGGGGAGAGCTTCCCTGCTTAAGCTGCTGCCCCCCCGCGACCCGCCTCCGGATAAGCAGAACAAAATGGATAGAAGGATGGATGAATTTGCTAACATAACATAACGGCATTTTTGTCTGGAAAAAGGCTCATTTCAATGCCTCTGGCATTTCAGGGTACGCATGGTACTTAGGATCTCTTGGTGATCAATTACTGTGGACACCCACTGTTGGTGGGGGTTTGGGACCGGGCCCGACCGCAAACAGCGAATATCCTCAAATCATTTCCATGAAAAATAATCCGATATAAATCTAAATAATTCTGTTAAAAAAAAAAAAAAAAAAGACGTGAAGAGGAGGATTGGGGAGAAAAAGAAAAGCAAATAAGCAGGGGATCGTGGAAACAACAAAAACGCAAATAAGCAGCGGATCGGGAAAAAATATCAGGAATAAGTAGGGGGGAAATAGCGGTGGATAGGTTCCCCCAAAAAATCTGCAAATGCTGAATATGTGGGGGTCCACTGTAGAATTTTGTAGAACATTTCTCCTCCGTAAAGTTCCGTGTGAGCTTACCGAGGTTTCTCCTGGGCTTGGATGATCCAGATCACGTGGTCCATCCACATCATCAGGTCTCGGACCAGGTTGAAGAAGCGGAACTTGTCGCCGGTGTCCAGGAGTCGGAGTCTGCGGCGGTCGCAGGCGTCCAGGAGGTCGTTCCACGCCCCCAGGACCTCGCTCTCCCGACGCTGGATGTCGTCAGCTTTGTCGCCGGCGTAGGCCGACTGGAGGCGTCCGGCGTCCTCCTGAAGCTGCCTCACCTGACCCGGGGCAAAGGGGGGACTGTAACTGGCCTATACAGTCGTCTTAAGCTTCTACTTTCAAGCAAGTGCCGAGTCATGCCTGGATAAGAACACGAGACAAATTTGGTCTCTCACGATGCATATACAACACAGTCCCCTCCAAAAGTATTGGAACGGCAAGGTCAATTCCTTTGTTTTTGTTGTATACTGAAGACATTTGGGTTTCAGATTTCAAAAATTAATATGAGACAAAAGTTCAGAATTCCATCTTTTATTTCACATACCTGCAAATCAGTCGCCTTTCAGCGAAGTTCGCCGTTTTGAACTCAAAATCGGCTCTTTACGTGAATCGTATAGCTAGAGTTCATAGGCTGTTTCGTACTCCTTGAACGCTGGCAGCTAGATCCATTCCACACACAGATGTGATTGTGAATCTTACACGGGGCGGACTCGTGCGGGTGCATCGGCCTGAAGTTCCGCCCGTGCGCTCGGGACCCGCTTTGCATAAGTCACAGGAGTTGACGAGACCAGAAAAAAACACTTCTGCCGCTAAGAAGTAACGCTACTTTTACTCCCGTTACAATGATCTAAATGTCGCTCGCTACTTTTATTTATCAATGATTGCTTTTTTAAGACGACGACTTCGACTTCTGCATTGGGCGCTGGTTGCTCCAATCCAATTTAAGCGCTAGTGACGTTTAAGTCTAGTTCGCCAATCAAACGACGGTTTAGGTGGTTTCTTCATTTTAGTTTGACCAAAACGAACCCTCCCAAAACTTCTAGAATATTTAACCTCCTCCTCCTCAGCTGGTCTAAACTCATAAATGTTCAGCCATTAATTTACTGTATTAAGTTGTATGCTAAAATGCTAGCTGCTTAAGCCAAGTTGCACAAAGCATGTTCATTCCTTTTTAGAATTAACAATGTGAATTTAAGAAATTAAACTGTTGATTATATAAAAAAGAAACCAATTAGTCATACGTTATTAAGTGAAGGGTCTTATTTTCTCTTTTTTAATTCATAATTGCTCTTTAAGCATGCAAAAATACACTTTATCCAAATACTCAATTGCTCAATAGAATTTTCAGTCGGATCCACGAGTACTAAAATATTCGTTAGCTGCCGTCATATTGTCGGATTTTATAATTTCATAAAACCCTTGCTTCGGGGTGATTAAGCTGCAAAAAAATCCTCAGAGAATGTTTTTTTATTCCCATACAGTTACTAGTTACCTATGAATAAATGTAGTCAGTAATGTAATCCAAGTGATGTAACTTGACTACCTACAATTACTTTTGGATGACTCCAAGAGCAAATATGACCTAAGAAATTCATTCATTTTCCGTAGCGCTTCTCCTCACGCGGGTGGCGGGCTTGCTGGCGCCAATCCCAGCTGACTTCGGGCGAGAGGCGGGGCGCACCCTGGACCGGTCGCCAGCAAATCGCAGGGCACATCGAAACAACCATTCACACCTACGGGCAATTTAGTGTCTTCTATATTGATATATATTTTCTGTCTCGTTCTGTAAATGTTTAATATGCGCGTTTTCTGGAACGCGGGAGCGGCAGGAAGACGGAGCCGCCGGGATTGAAGTCCAGAAGGTCCGAACTGCGAGACAGACGTGCTCGCCTCTTGTTCGCCGTGCTGCCTCGCTTCAGAAGAAAGTTTTGACTCTGCGTGTGTGTTTTACTGAGTGAAATGAAAAAAAAAGCAGGACGAATTAATTTTTTCCCACAGTATTGTCTCTCTTTTAGATTAGGATTTTTCTGTCAAAAATAGTCCCAAAACCACCATCATTTCCTCCTTTCGTGCGTCCTCTTTAACGATGTGTCGGGAGTTGCTATTTTTTTTACCTCTTCGTTGATGTTCGATCACATTTGATCGTGGGCCATTTCGGTCTTTGAGGACTAGATTCGAGATCGACGACAAACAGAATCGTTGCGTGGTGTTCTGTGTCGAGATTACCGGAGCACGGCGCACGCAGTATAACCGAAACTTCATGTGTGGGTTCTGTCACAGATAAACAATCTTTTAAGGTTTCAAAAACCTTTCTGCGTGTAGCAGGCCTTAGTCTGATTGGAGTCAAGTCACGTGACTCGAGTCCTCCGGCTCTGCAAGAAAGGTCTGGCTAGGCTTCAGTAGGCGGCGGCGGCGGCGGCGGCGTGTCCAGCTCACCTGCGTGCCGAGCGCGTGTATGTCGTGCTCGAAGGCGCCGTGGGCTCGCTGCAGCAGGTCCGCCGTGTTCTGGTCGCGGCCCACCTCCTCGGGGAGCTTGCGGCGCTTGTCTAGCACGCGAGCCTGGACCTCCGCGGCGTCGCGGTAGAACTTGTGCAGCTCGAAGGAGGCGGCCAGGATCTGGGTCCTGGTGTCTACGAGCTCCAGCAGGTCGGCCCAGGCCTCGTCGACGCCGTCCTTCCACTCGGCCACCGCGGCGGCGTCACCGTGACCCGAGTTGATGAGCTCGTCCGCCTGCCGGTTGACAGCGTCCACGCGCTCCTGCCCGATGTTTCCCGTGTCCCGCGCGAACTCCCTGAAACGCTCCTGTAACATCTGAAGCCATTCCGAGCACCGACACCGATTAAGTGCGTCGCAAGTCACGTGCTAATTGCTAACTAGCTCAATCATTCCCAACCACGTTACTTTTTTTGGACACTTTTGTTCTACGGTGTATCGTGACGTTTTTCCAATGTAAACCAGGTGGCGCGGCTCAATAAAGGTTGGGAAACACTACATTCTAGATCCTGTTCTCTCACACATTACTCACAAAAGGTTTGCGACTGTCATGGAAAATTTCACATTTCACCTTGTAGAACAGCTTTTAGGATGTTTTTGTAACTTGAATCGTGATCGGCAACAGTCGGTTACATGAGAATACGCAAGAAGTGAACAATTGCGAAACCGACTCCATGCATTTCTATCAAAGTTACTTCAAGTTTTCATTTCAGGTATTCTCCATCGGCGCGAGTCATTTTTTTTCACAATGCCATGTTGAGCATTCGGGTGGAGTTTCAGGATGGACCCAAAATGTTCACCAGGTATAATAACCTTAATTTGACTTTGTGTAATCAAGCTACATGTCCAACTATAATAATAATAATAATAATGCATTCCAATCATAGAGTGTTTTTCATGAGCCTCAAAGACGCTTGTGCTTTTTGTACGCTCGACAACAAGGAACTCAGTGGCAAAATGATCCACGATTGATGGCCACTTGTATGCCTTTCTGTGACTCTTCCAGTCTCTCAGTTGCAAGCCGCTGATGACACTCGAAGCTCAGCGGCCACTTTCTTTTGGATGGCGAGTCGCTGTCGATCAACTGTTTTTGGGTGTCGTTTTGGTCTGGCGATGTCCAAATGCGACGACGGGGACAGTTAAAAAACGATTCAACGTAAGCATGCCGCGTATTTGCCACTCAGCTTCGTGTCATCCAAAAGCTACTTGTGCGAAAGGTAATGAAACATTCTCAAGTTCACTTTTTTCAGTTCATTTGGTGAACAAATTCTAAGTCATGGTAGTAGTGCCCACTTACTTCTGACCCATTAATACAACCACATTGATTGTTGAATTATTCTTACTGCATACTTATGACTATTATAAATAAAATTGTTTGTTTTTTGTTTGATTAGATTTTCTTCACCTTGTTGACGATGTTGCTGTTTGTATAAGCCTTTACATTTTAATGGCTCAATGTATACCGCTGTATTTGGAATGGTGATAAAAACTGCAAATCGAGAACTAAATCATATTTCAAATAAACATTCTAAAGTTGAAAGAATGTCAAATTAAGTTCACGTGTAAAGGTTATCGATAAGTGCTTCTCAAACATCTGTCACCAAGTAGCACCTGAAAGAATACCTCCATCAAAGCCAACATTCAAATGCAGTAGCGTATTAAAGCCTACGTGTTCAACTTAGGGTTGATCAAGTGGTGAAACTAATGGGTCGGTCGCCGGTTACGGTTCACTGTGTAATACGCAGGAACGACGGGGAGCTTTACCCCTTTAAAAGGAGAGCCGGTCAGGACTCCCTTAGTTCTAAGGCGCAGGGAAAGCCTGGGCTCAGCGAGGTCTGACTCGGGTTGAAACGATTCATCAAATAAAAAATCTCTGCCTCAAAGCTCCGGAGGGATTATTTCTCCACTGAGGATGCACGCGCCACCCCCCCGTAGAAATACGTTTAAAATTTGTTTTAATCGATCGGATAATCGGAAGAAGACTCGGTTCCAAAAATATTCGATAGGTGCAGCCCTGGTGTTCATCAAAAGCGAGAAAGAGCTTTTCCATCCATCCATTTCCTGTCCCGCTTATCCTTACTCGGGTCGCGGACGTGCCGGAGCCTATCCCAGCTATCTTCGGGCGAGATGCGGGGTGCACCCTGAGCTGGTCGAAACAAACAGCCATTCACACCTACGGGCAATTTAGAGTCCTTCATCAACCTACCACGCATGTTTTTGGGATGCGGGAGGAAACCGGAGTGCCCGGAGAAAAGCCACGCAGGCACACGGAGAACATGCAAACTCCACACAGGCGGGGCCGGGATTTGAACCCGGTCCTCAGAACTTGAGGCAGATGAGCTCACCAGTTTTTTCACCGTGCCGCCGAAAGAGCTTTTATTGCTAAACATTATATGTCGTGTAAGCCACTATAACATGATGGACAGTTGGAACATTAACTTGAATATGGTACTTAAATCATTCGATGAAAAATGTATTGCAACTCAAAGTTAAATAGAAATTGTGCCTCCAATCATTTTGTACAAACAAACCAGTAAAGATGAAACAATGATGTATTTTACCCAACTGTTACATGAAACGGCAACCGAAATCAAATCCCGGTCTCGCCTGTGTGGAGTTTTGCCTGCGCGGGTTTCCTCCCACATCCCGAAAACATGCACGGTTGGTTAATTGAACCAGTCTAAGTCGCCCTAACGTGTGAATGTGAGTGCGAATGCTTGCTTGTTTATATGTGCCCTGCGATTGGCTGGCGACCGGTTCAGGGTGTACCCCGCCTCTCGCCGGGAGATAGCTGGGATAGGCTCCGGCACGCCGGCGACTCACGTGAGGAGAAGCGGAACAGAAGATGAATGAATGAAGGAATGTTAAATGAAACAGAACTTAAAAAAGTACTTCACTTTAAAGTAAAAAAAAAATGTACATGAAAATTTAAAAATGTACGGTACTGGATTGAAAAACCCCAAAAAGGTTGAAACAGGCTTGCGTAGCAAAAAGCTTCATTCTGATTGATATGTTGGATTTGAGTTCATGTATAAATGTTGTAAATGGTTTTTTCTCAAGGTGCTTTTGTGGCAAATTCTGATGACCGGGCGTTCGGTATCTTGCTCAAGGACACTTCGGCACGGTCACAGGGGCGAAGGATCGAAACCGCAAGACTTCGGGTTGGGAGACGACCGCTCTGTTGCCCGAGTCAAAAAATGTTGGCAATTTTATTTGTATTTAATTCAATGATTCTTTGACGTAGCACGCTTTGAGAATCACTGTTATGGCGCATTTTAGCTTCATCCTGAAAGTTCAACTTTTCAGGAGTAGTGTATGTGCAATAGCGCAACGCGAGCAGCAGGGTTTTTGCTTTTTTTTTTTTTTTTTTTGTCGTACCATGATGTGTTCGTAGTCCTGACCCAGCTCGTGAGACCCGGCTACCACCTCCCTCTCGGCCATCCACTGTTCCACGTCATCAACTTCCCGGTTGAGGAGGAAGAGGCGGAGTCTCTCGTCCAGTTTGGCCTGCCTCTCCTCGGACAGATCCTTCAGGCTTGCGTACAACTTGTCCACCTGAGATTGACGCGTGCTGATGCGCTCGCTGTCAAATACACAAAAAAGTGCGAAAGAACTTAATTCACCCTTGTTAGCCTGGGCGTCCTCCTCAGACGTAGAAAGTAGGGCTTGAACACCTTTGTGGCACAAAGGCGTATTCGCTGGCTTTCGCGTGTGCTGCTGTGTTCCAGAGTGGCTAACGCAAAGTACCCGCTACACTACAGGTGTTACGGCGCTGCTGCAAAAGGCATGTTATGGAATGCGCGCAATGGTAGCGAGTTGGAATAAAGTACCGTCGGCACACAGTTGTTGCGCTCGTGTTATTGGACACAACATTGGCGACGAAGATGGACTTTCACTTTGCGCCGCTCCCCTCGTTCCTCGCCCTCCCAGGTGAGCCCATCGCACTAGCGGAGGCTAACGACGCACGGCTTTCAGCTATATTAATCCACAACTTGGGCAGCCAGGGCCAGCGCATTTTCCGTACTCTCAGATCCTCACACGGACTGTGTCGCCTTGTTGGCCAGACACACTGCTGCTCCACAGACTAGTTCATGTAGTGACAAGCAAAAGTGAAAGTAATCCGCCAGACTGTAGGTGGAGTACTTTCCGCCAGCGAGGGCAGCACGCAGGCGAACCGGAAAAAGTATTCCCATGACAAGCAGTTGGAGGAGGCTTGGAGAAGAAATGTATCTTCAATCTACAGCAAGCTTACGTTTTATCAGATTCACTTAAAGGCTCATGTGGCTGTATGTAGAACAGAGGCGCACAGTTGAAAGGGCGTGTCGCGGTTCTGACACGACAAGAATAAGAACTCCTGAGGGAGTATTGTGCGAGGGCATCTAAGGTCGCTGGGGTGAAATTTAGATCTCTGGATGACATTGTTAACATCCAGGTGCTTAAAAGTGCCAAGTCGATCTGGATGGATGCTACTCATCCTCTCAACTCGGAATACAAATTGCTTCCTTCTTGTGTCCGTCTAGCCGTGCCCCAGCTACCAAAAACAGACTTAAGTACTCCTTTGTACCGCTCCCCATCCAGGCATTAAATGTCGCAAAGAGAAGGAGGTGATCTCCGGTCTCCGTTGCTGCAGTTTGCATTTGAACTTTTGGCTTTTTACCATCATTTTATGGTTGTGTATCAATTTTATACTTTGCACTCGGAACTATTTATTGTCATCTGTTATACACTTTATTACTGTACTTTGGCTGGTCACATCTTGCATGTTTTATCATCTATATCTTCTGTTGTCTGAACATGTCCGCTGCAAATCAAATTGCCCTTCAAGGGACTTTTAATAAAAAGTGACTTGACTAGACTGGAACTTTGAACTACCGTAATTTCTCGTGTATAATGCGCACCCATGTATAATACGCACCCCCAATGTTGACCTCAAAATTCTGGAAAACCCTTCTACCATGTATACTGCATTTTTACAATGCGTGATTTTCTAACATATGATCAAAATATGAAGTATTATCTGTATTTTGTTACTTTTTTTTCAAATAATTATTCTGAAGTTAAGCACTTTATTTGAACATGTAATATTTCTTGAAATTTACTTGTGCTTATTTTTGAAATTCACAGCACTACCTTTATTTAGTAAATGAGAAAACACCCAGTTGTGCTCATGTTTGATTACCCAGGCAGAATTTGTAAGATGGGTACAATTCTTTAAAGAAAACATGAAGGGTCAGGCAAAACACATTTAATTTTATTTTAATGGGATTCAAATTAAACAGTCAAGCAAGTCAAGCTCTACACCCTCAGCAGGGTCCTCGAGGGTGCATGGGAGTTCGCCCCACCAGTCTACATGTGTTTTGTGGACTTGGGGAAGGCGTTTGACCGTGTCCCTTGGAGGCTCCTGTGGGGGGTGCTTCGGGAGTATGGGGTACCGAACCCCCTGAGACGGGCTGTTCAGTCCCTGTACGACCAGAGTCAGATTTTGGTCCGCATATCCGGCAGTAAGTCGGACTCGTTTCTGGTGAGGGTTGGACTCCGCCAAGGGTGCTCTTTGTCACCGATTCTGTTCATAACTTTTATGGACAGAATGGTCCTCAGTCGGAAAAGGGTTGCGTGGCCTCTCCAGGCCGGGGATGAGATCCTGCCCCAACTGGAAGAGTTGAAGGTACCTTGGGATCTTGTTCACGAGTGAGGGAAGAATGGAACGGGATATCGACAGGCGGATCGGTGCAGCGTCTGCAGTGATGCGGACTTTGTATCGATCCGTTGTGGTAAAGAAGGAGCTAAGGCGAAGCTCTCAATTTACCGGTCGATCTACGTTCCTACCCTCACCTATGGTCACGAGCAGTGGGTCGTGACCGAAAGAACAAGATCCCGGATATAAGCGGCCGAAATGAGTTTCCTCCGCAGGGTGTCCGGGCTCTCCCTTAGAGATAGGGTGAGAAGCTCGGTAATCCGGGAGGATCTCAGAGTAGAGCCGCTGCTCCTCCGCATCGAGAGGAGCCATATGAGGTGGCTGGGACATCTGATTCGGATGCCTCCCGGACGCCTCCCTGGTGAGGTGTTCCGGGCATGTCCCATCCGGAGGAGACCCCGGGGACAACCCAGGACACGCTGGAGAGACTACATCCTTCGGCTGGCCTGGGAGCGCCTCGGGATCCCCCCAGAAGAAGTGGCTGAGGAGAGGGAAGTCTGGGCGTCCCTGCTAAAGCTACTACCCCGACGACCCAACCTCGGATAAGCAGTAAAAAATGGATGGATGGATGGATGGAATAAAGCTGCAAAAATGTCAACAATTCCATTGTTTTGCTGTCAATATGGGGTGCTGTGTGTACTTTAATGAGGAAAAATATGAACTTAAATGATTTTAGCAAATGGGTGCAATATAACAAGGAGTGAAAAATTGAAGGGGGTCTGAATACTTTCCGTACCCACTGTATATGCAGTCATACGTACCCGTCATATTGGAATAAAAGTGTCGGCTACACCTTTTTTTATAACCACTCGGTGGCGGTGGCATATTAGGATGAAAGTGTACACCTTTCTCATAACCTCTAGGTGGCGGTGGCATTTTGGAATCAAAGTGTACATCTTTTTCATAACCACTAGATGGCGGCATACATTTATAAAATGTGAAAGTTTTTTCCACTTGCCCATATACCTATGTATAATGCACACTATTGACTTATTTCACATCGCAATACATATCACAGGTTTAAAAAAATATCGTGGCGCCCTAGTCCAGTGGGTGAAAAATGTGTCGACAGAGTACAAAAGACACGTAAGAGGAAAAGACACTAGATTTTTTAGAAATCCATTGAAAACAAAATTTCTTGTCACACACCACCTAAATGACTGGCAAATGCACCCCAAAAAAGGAGATTTTTATTTTTTCTAATGGCCCCGGAGGGCATGAGGCTTGAACTTAAACGTTGATGGCTAACAGGCTAACGCTAACCTCTCTGGGTGGCCGGCGTCCACGAGTCCACGACTGGTCTTGGAGAGCAGGTGCACGGCCTCGGCGTAGTCCTCCACAGCCTGCTCCACGATCTGATGTTTCGTCAGCATGCTGACGGAGCTCTGCTCGTCCTGAAACACACACGCCCACAGAGGTCACGCCTCTCGCCATATTACGCCCGCTTGGCACCGAGCGACCGCTCTCACTGATGGAAAACGGATACGATTGTGGATTCATTTTGGTACAGCCTCGCTTATGTGACTTGTCCATTTATTTCCGTACTCATACACGATACAGATTCAATCAAAACTTGGGAAAATACCTTTCCGAGGGGAAATTGCTGCCTACTTTCTACATTAAAAATTATTTTCATTGTTTCTTGATTGGTGGCGACTGGTTAGAGCGTCAGCCTCACAGTTCTGAGGACCCGGGTTCAATCCCCGGTCCCGCCTGTGTGGAGTTTGCATGTTCTCTTCGTGCCTGCGTGGGTTTTCTCCGGGCACTCCGGTTTTCTCCCACATCCCAAAAAACATGCATTAATTGGAGACTCTAAATTGCCCGTAGGTGTGAATGTGAGTGTGAATGGTTGTTTGTTTGTATGTGCCCTGCGATTGGCTGGCAACCAGTTCAGGGTGGACCCCGCCTCCTGCCCGAGGATAGCTGGGATAGGCTCCAGCACGCCCGCGACCCTAGTGAGGAGAAGCGGCTCAGAAAATGGATGGATGGATGGATGGATGTTTCTTGATTGTTTGTTACGTAATATTCTAGTTTCGAGAGATGGTGAATTTTGGGGTTTTCGTTTGCTGTAAGCTATAATCGTCAAAATTATACATACAGTATACTGTATGTGACCTTCCAGCACACTGCAGGCACGGATTTAATTCAAATGTATGTCATTAAACGTATGAACCAACAAGAGGCCGTAATAGAGTCCCTCGTGGTGTAAACAAAACCTCCTTGTTTCTAGGCTAACGCTGACGGATTTGCGGATTTGTCTTGGACACTCGGATTTGTCTTGGACACTCGGATTTGTCTTGGACACTCGGGTGAAGAGAGGAGCGGAGCTGTCAACTGATGACTCCGATGGCGGGGGAAGATACTGGTCCTGACGTGGCAGACCCAAACGTGTTGTGTGGGTCTGCTGGGAACGTCTGGCAGAATCCCCTGTCAGGGGGAGTTTCGACTCCCATCTCCGACAGAACTTCACCCACGTCCTGGGGGAGCCGAGGACATTGAGTCCGAATGGACCATGTTCCGCGGCTCCATTGCTGAGGCGGTCGACCAGAGCTGCGGCCGTAAAGTGGTCAGTGCCTGTCATGGCGGCAGCCCCCGAACCCGTTGGTGGACACCAGTGGTGAGGGATGCAGTCAAGCTGAAGGAGTCCTCTTGGGCCTTTTTGCCCAGTGGGACTCCCGAGGCAGCCGATGGGTACGGGCTGGCCGAGCAGAATTCAGCTTTGGTGGTCGCTGAAGCAAAAACGTGACCGTGGGAGGAGCCCGGTGAGGCCATGGAGAACGACTTCTGGACGGCTTCGAGGAAATTCTGGTCCACCGTCTGGCGTCTCAGGAGGGGGAAGCAGTGGACCATCAACAGAATGTATAGTATTGGATGTGGCGCTGCTGACCTCGACTCGAGACGTGAGTCGGTGGGGAGAGTACTTCCATACCTCCTCAATTCCACAGTCATGCCTTCCCGTGTAGGAAGCAGAGTCTGGGATCTCTGAGGTGGACTCTCCGATCTCCAGGGTTGAGGTCACTGAAGTGGTTAAAAAGCTCCTCGGTGGCAAGGCCCCGGGGGCTGGATGAGATTTGCCCGGATTTCCTAAAGGCTCTGGATGTTGTGGGGCTGTCTTAGTTGACACGCCTCTGCAACATCACATGGACATCGGGGACAGTACCTCTGGATTGGCAGACTGGGGTGGTGGTCCCCCTTTTTAAGAAGGAGGACCGGAGCGTGTGTTCCAACTACATGGGGATAACACTCCTCAGCCTCCCTGGTAAGGTCTATCCTGGGTATCTGGAGAGGAGAGTCTGTCGTGAAATAAAATCTCGGATTCAGGAGGAGGAGGAGTATGGTTTTCCTCTTTGTCGTGGAACAATGGACCAGCGATACACACTCAGGAAGGTCCACGAGGGTGAATGGGAGTTTGCCCAACCAGTCTACATGTGTTTTGTGTCCTGTGAGGGGTGCTTAAGGAGTATGGGGTACCGAACCCCGTGATACGGGCTGTTCGGTCCCTGTGTCAGAGCTTGGTCCGCATTACTGGCAGTAAGTCGGATTCGTTTCCGGTGAGGGTTGGACTCAGCCGAGGTTCCCCTTTGTCACTGATTCTGTTCATAACTTTTATGGACAAAATTTCTATGCACAGCCAAGGCGCAGAGGGAGTCCAGTTTGATGGCCTCAGTATTGTATCTCTGCTCTTTGCAGATGATGTGCTTCTGTTGGCTTCATCAAGCCGTGATCTCCAACTCTCACTGGAGCAGTTCGCAACAGAGTGTGAAGCGGTTGGGATGAAAATCAGCACCTCCAAATCTGAGACCATGGTTCTCAAGTCGGAAAAGGGTGGCGTGCCCTCTCCAGGTCGGGGATGAGATCCTGGAGGAGTTCAAATATCTTGGTGTCTTGTTCACGAGTGAGGGAAGAATGGAACGGGAGATCGACAGGCGGATCGTGCAGCGTCTGCAGTGATGCGGACTTTGTATCGGTCCGTTGGGGTGAAGGAGGAGCTAAGCCGAAAGGCAAAGCTCTCGATTTACCGGTCGATCTACGTTCCTAACCTCACCTATGGTCAAGAGCTGTGGGTCGTGACCGAAAGAACAAGATCCCGGATACAAGTGCCCAAAATGAGCTTCCTCCACAGGGTGTCCGGGCTCTCCCTTAGAGATAGGGTGAGAAGCTCGGTCATCCGGGAGAGGCTCAGAGTAGACCCGCTGCTCCTCCGCATTGAGAGGAGTCAGATCAGGTGGCTGGGGCATCTGGTTAGGATGCTTCCTGGAGGACTCCCTGGTGAGGGGTTCTGGGCATGTCCCACCGGGAGGAAACTCCGGGGACGACCCAGGACACGCTGTCTCCAGGCTGGCCTGGGAACACCTCAGGGTCCCCCCGGAAGAGCTGCACGAAGTGCCTCGGGAGAGGCAAGTCTGGGCTTCCCTGCGTAAATTGCTGTCCCCGCGACACAACCTCAGATATGCTGAAGAAAACGGATGGATGGACCCTTTTGATAAAGCCAGGTCACATTGACCTCGCTCACTGTACAAAAACACATTTACTCAGTGAGCTTCCTTTTAAGGGGATAGCTTCTCATTGTTTTAATTGTCCACAAGCTTCTAAGAATGGGAGCGGCTTCTAAAAAATATTGGTGACCATGAATTAATACCCATAGAACATAAGTTTGATTTGGGGTCATTGACCAGAAAAGTGGGGAATCTACGGTAGAATGCTCTAAGGTGAACCCCCACCAGTGAGTTAAGTTTATTTCATTCGCCCTGTTGTGTAACGTTTACTCAGTGAGCTTCCTCTTAAGAGAATATCCTCTCATTGTTTTTTTTTTCGACCACGAGCTACCAAGAATAGAAGCAACCTCTAAGAAATATTTGTGACCATGTCTAAATAGCCTGGGTTCAGTAAAAAGATCAGATCGTCACCTCCAATCGTCTGTCTGTGTCATATTTGGGTCATCAATTTATGCACGACACAAAAATATTCAATCATATCATACTTAAGTATGATATCCAGGTCCCCTAGATATTATTGAAGCTAACGCCCACCTTGGCCTTCTCCTCCGACATCATGTAGAGCTCCTGCTCACTCATCCAGGCTTCAGCCTCGGCGGCATCAAAGTAGAACTGCTGCGCCTTGTGGGCGTCCTCCAGACGGCCGTGGCGAAGCTCCGTCTCCCCTGTTAGCTGTCGCCACAGAAGCTGAAGGTCAGACACCCGCCGTCCGGTGGTGTCGCCGCCCAAGTCACCGTCTTTCAGGAGCCTGCGACTGCGCTCCAGGATGTCGTCGATGCGTGGCCGGTGGCCTCGGATCTCCTTTTGGAGTGTCTACAAAGGACACGACAGGTCACATGAGTGCATTCCAGAGGAGGGAGGAAGTCAAAGTAAATGTCAAGTCTTATTAACATTCAACTTTCAAGCAAGTCCCAAGCTAGTTTGGCATAAAAAAAAAATATAATTTTAATTTTAAAAATCAAGAGGAGTCCCCACAAAATTTCAAGCAAGTCAAGTCAAGTCATGACTTGGGTTAGGCCAGTGAAGCTCCAAGTGTGGCGGTACGTGGGGCCCCTCTGGTGGTACGTGAAATAATCAATGAACATTCTCGCAACCCTGCATTTGTGTTGAGCAGAGTCTGAGTTTTGTCATTTCCAATTGTCTGGAAGGCCATGAGGGTATCCGGGTCGTGTCTACGTTGGACACAAGAAGGTTGACGGTTGAGAGTTTCTACTAGTTTAATTTTGTTTTGGAGCGATTATGGCCAACAGCAATCATTTGTTTTTAAATAAAGAGTTTGTTGATAGCTCCCTGCTCGTCCTGGTTCCTTAGTCCAAGCCGCCGCGCATAACATTTGAAAAAACTGGACGCAGTAGCAGGTTGTACATGCAAGAGGTTTAATCGCAAAAACAAACAGTAAAGAGTTCAAATTAACTATTAGGTTTCAGTCTGCAAAGAAAGGTATGGATCAAGGGAGTGATAGAGGCGCAATATTTGAACAACAATGAGCCGAGCACAGGTGATGACAGTGGCTACTCTGGGAGGGCCGACACTGGCAGTAGCAATTGGCACATGCCATTGAAAAGACTAACGATATTAAATGTGGTTTTACCTGGAGCACAATGTGTGGTTTGTGGCCATGTGCAGAGTAATGCATGATGAAACCTTAGTATCTCAAACGCCATCTTGTAACAAAACACACAGCACTTATGGACAAACCGGCAGTCTTTCTTTAACGAAAACGCGATGAACTGAAACAATCAAAGTCCACTATTGCACCTTGTTGTGGTACAAGCGTAGCCACAACAAGGGAAGCTTCATATCGTGACAGCCTCCTGATCACCAGAGCCGATCAGCCCCACACAATCGGAGAACAACTGCCTTTTTTTATAAAGCTTTCTCCCAGCTTTTCTGACCACCTACCTTTGTGAAAAAGGCTTCTCTTCACTTGTGTTTCTTTTTCAGAAAGTAATATTCTGCTCTGACCGACCGGGCCAGGTCCTGAGACAGAACCACCAAAGGCATCGATCCCGCAGCGCCTTTTCTCTTGAAGGTTTTTCCTCCATACTTCTTGTCAATAACGGCAGGATGTTGTGTGTGAGGCAGTATATTCTCAAGGCCAATTGGCTCTTGCCACACAGCATCACACACATTTGAGTTGAGCTGGTGGGTACCAACCATGAAGTGGGCAGGTACCAGGTAGAGGTGCCAGGTCACAAACACATTATGACCAATGCTATGCATAAAGCAGTGGAAAATAAATGGACTGGGACAGTCTGAGTCGAGTCAGAGGTCACGTGACTCATGCCTCCCTTCTCTGGATCAGACCCTCACATGACCCCACGATCTTCACCTGGTTCTTCTTGATGAGCAGCTGGACGCTCTGCAGGTTGTGTCCGTGGTCATTGGACAAGGCGAGCGACATCCTCTCTTTGACCCAAAGCTGGAGGACAGAGAGAAGTGATGAAGATCAGGTTCATCCTCACGAGGTCACACCGAAGACTTACGATCTCGTCCTCCACGTCGCGGTTAAACTGATGAACTTCTTTAGACGCCACCAGGAAGTCCTTGCGGCGACGCAACGGCTCCAGCAGCTCGTGAAACTTCCTCTCCACAAGCTGCCGCCGTCCGTCCGCCTGATCGGTATCCGTCACCTCCTGACCGAGAGCCTTGACATGAGTCTCCAGCTCTACCACCTCACGTTGGCGGACCTCCACCTGTTTCTCCAGCATCTGCACGGATGCCGTGGCAAGGGAGCGGCAACGGTTACATCAAAGTCGTTCCCGAGGCGGTGGAGTTATCGGTACTAGTACCTGTTGTTTCTTCAGCAGGATGTTGACAGACGTTAGGTCTTTCCCGAAGTCGTCAGACTGGATCTGACCCTCCAGCCCGCCCAGCCACTCATCCAGGTCGGCACAACTTTGCATGAACAGCTCCGCCTTGTTGGCGTCGAACAGACACTGAGCTTTGGTCTGCGTGTTGCACTCCAGGTCCGCCCACATCCTGTGCAGCCCAGTCAGCTTCTCTGTCACCACCGCCTCAGTCTCCGCCTTCTCCGACACCAGCAGCATGCCGTCCTAACGTGAAGGTTGAAAGCCATGAGCCGCCATTTGTCATTTTTGAATGACCGTCTACAGTATGAAATGTCATCTCATTCTATCTGAGAAGAAACTTCTCGGTACCTTCTGGATCTTTTCCAGCCATTCCTTGTTGGACTGCAGTTCGGCCATGAAGGCCTGGTGCTTGAGCCACTTGCTGTGCAGGTTCCGGGCCTCGTCATACGTCATGTCCTGGGCCGTCAGCATCTTCTCGTTGATCCACAATGTCAGCTTTGAAGGGAACAAGATTGTGAATCTCACATACACAACAAGGTCAACGTCGGTACAATGTGGCAAGGTGTCGGAGGTCACACGGACTAACCTCCTGGCAGTCCTGCAGGAACTTCTGCAGCTCTCGGTTGTCCTTCAGTTTGATCAGAAGCTCCACTGCAGCCTCCCTGTTCTTCTTATGCCTGAAGCACCAAGTTGAAGTTGAGTCGTTCAGTCTGAAAGATCGTACTGTCAAGCTAGACTCACCTGTCATCGATGGAGGCAACTCTCTCCAGAATGCGTTCGCCATTGACCTTCCCGTGACTGGCCAGACTCCTGCCAGTCTCCACCACACTGTTGATCTTGTCCTCGTTGGCATCCATGGTGGTCATGAAGTCTTCCTGCTTCCTGATGGCAGCCTCTGCCCTGTCCAGGGTGGCGGGCATCTCGGTGTGGGCAAGGATGTACTTCTGCAGAACATTTGAGATTGAGGGCGTGTTTTCAATCACCACTTTGATGTTCTTAGCCAGCTGCTGCGATAAGGTTCTCACCTGGTTGTTAAGGAAGGCTTCGACCTGCTTTCCATCCCTGAGGAACATCTGGTACACGTGGGACTGGGAGAGCAGTTTGTGGCGGTTCTCCCACATTTTGTGGAGCTCGTTCCAGCCGACATCTAGCCCTTCCAGCCTCTGTTGCAGGAACATGTACTGAGCATCTGTTTGACCCCGTGTCACCATCTCGCCCATGTCCCGCATCTTCTGATAGTCTTCTTCGTAGTTCTGGATCTCATTGCGGATGCCCTGGTGTTGGCCCATGAGCTTCTCTGCCTCGGCCAGGGTGTTGGGCATGTCCTCAGAGGCGATGGCCGTCTGGGTGCGGGAGAGCCAAGACTGGAAGTCATCTAGCTCTCGCAAAAACTGCTGCAGCTTGCGGGCCTCGCCCAGAGAGTCCTCACGATTCTTCAAACTGTTCTTCAGTTCCTCCCAGACGGCGGCAATCTCGGCCAGTCGGCCTGTGATGGCGTCACACTGGTCGGGATGCTCGTCAGCCAACCGCAGGGCTTCTCCTCGCAGGTCTCTGAGTTTCTGCTCGATGGCAGCCAGGTCTCGCTCCATGCCGCTCACTTTACGCTGCAAGGCCATGACCCCTGCCAGGTCATTGCCCAGCTCTTGGGTGGATTCGATCACTTTGGTCTTCTCTTTGATCCAGGACTTGGTCTCGTTACAATCCAGGTGGTAGTTCTGCACACCCAGCGCAGAGCTCAGGGTTTCCTTCTTCTGGTCCACCAGATCACGGAACTGGCTCCACCTGGTGGCAGAAGAGAGCCTTGGAATGGGCTAATTTTATTCTAGCTGCATCTAGGAGAAACGTTACCATGTTTGTACCTGTTGTTAAGTTTGTCCTGCTGGGTCCTGATGTCCTTCTCACCAGGATGAGCATTGTGAAGCAACTGACGAGCGATCTGATTGACCACCGCGACACGGGAGGCCTGACTATTCATCTCCGGCTCCAGACTTTCAAACCTGCCAAGGACACAAAGTGCTTTGACACCAGCTGGAAAGGACACGGTCTAGATGAGCACCCGGTGGTCTTACCTGTGTTGCACCACCTCCAGGTCTTCCAGTTTGTCAGGGATCTCCATGCTGTTCAACCACTGTTCTTTCTCGTCTATCCAAACCTCGCAGGCTGCGACCTCACTAACGATCTTATAGAGCGACACAGTGTCCTGCAGTGACTGCTTCCTCAGCTTGGTGAGCTCTGAAACCTCCCTGAAGCGTTCCTCAATGCCTGCCAGACGCCCCCACAACTCATCTGACTCAGCCCCCTCTCTGGGCAAGGTGGAGGCCTGTTCGTGCAGCATGTCTATGACAGGCCGGTAGCTGGCCACCTCCATTGCAGCGTCTTTATGCGTTCTGACTAAAGCCTGAATGGAGAACTCATCATGGCCCGTGTCTCCGCTGGAGGCCACACGAAGAGCATCCAGTGTCCAGGCGTCCACATCGTCCGCGTCGGCCTGAAACTGGTGCAGAGCCAGAGCTTCTTGCAGCTTATTTTTCCTGAGCACCGCCAGCTGCTCCAGCGATGCCCACTGAGCTTGGAGATCACCAATGCGCTCTTGGATCTTTGCGGCGCCGAAGTGGTCTTCCTGCACCATGTTCTGGCCCTCTGCGACAGTTTTCTGGAGGTGTCCCCTGCGACCGCTCATCTCATCCTCCAGGGCTCGCTGCTTGCTGAGCAGACGCAAGACGCCCGTCAGGTCTTTGCAGTACTCCGCCGACGACAGGATCTGCTCCTTTTCCCGGATCCAGCCCTCCTCCTCAGCCATCTCCAAGAAGAACTTCCAGAGACGACGGGATTCGTCCAGGCGGGCCCGGCGCTCGGTGGCCAGTTGAGCCAACTCATTGTAACAGAAGTCGAGATGGGCCACCCGGTCCTCGATGACCTGAGGGTCACAAGCCTTGTAGCCTTCACAGACAGGACAGAGTGATCACAAGCTAAACCTTTTCACTTCTACTTCCTGTTTCCAACCAAACCTTCTCACCGTTGTTGCTGTTGGAGAATTTGTGGGCGCTGACGGTGACCATCTTCACCCTGTCGGCCTGGATGGCAATGTCCACCTCCACTAAGGCGTGTTTCTGCAGAAGGTCTTCCACTCCCAACAGATGCTTGCCGTAATCTTGAGACAGAAGAAGCATCTGGAAAGTAAACAGGAGAAACGTCTTTAGAAAATAATTCTTAAGCCACGCACTGTTGCTATTAGGATGCCTGCTCTGGGATGCAACAGAATTACAAAGCTGAAACCTCACGTGGTTAGATTTTGGCCAGGCTTTATCCTTTTTTTTTTTTTTTTTTTTTTCTTGTCCTGTTCGGCTGTTAGGTCAAGCAGAATGGAAAATCTGCATCCTTTTAATGCCGGAACAGTTTTATTGTGTCACAGTGGTGTTTTGAAGCTTCCGCTGTGGTATTATAATTGAGGTTTATTGAGAATCAGACTTGATCAGTCGAACAGAACAAGGTTTCTAGAAGGGAGAAAGAAACAAAGACAAAAGAGAAAGCCCTAATTGTAAACAGGATGAGTGAAGTAAATCATTACATTATCTACAACAATGAAACGTTAAATATGAGTGTTGCATGGGGCTCTAGTGCTACACCTGCTGAGGGAAGGACAGGAAAAGATAGAACAGGACAAGGACAGGAGAAGAAGCACGCAGGACCAGGGTCGTGAACCCGGCTGTACAACTGAAGTGCGGTGGCATTAATTACGTAATTTATAAAAGTGTACAGGACGAGAGTATAAGTAAGGGGATACACAAGTGATTTGTATATTCAGTTATGTTAGAGTTAGAGTTATTTGTTGCAGTAAGGGGTGTGTGTCTGCGGATACATGCAAGTGAATTGATACCGTTTTTCATGCACAAAAACTGACACAAGTGTCCTGTAATTGCTGTGGCCGCAGCGCGGCAGCTGAGGACCCCACCCAATCAATCGAGGGGCGGGATCGGGCCCAGGGGTCCACCCGAGAGCAGCCCGGCGGACGGGACACGTCCCACACCGAAGGACCCGGGGCGGTCCGCCGGCCCCACCGAGGCGCCCCGACAACCGGCCACCGGGACCCAATGCCACCCCGCACCCCTCCACCCCCAGGAGAGCCAGATGCCCCCTCAACCGACAGGGCCCGCGATGCAGCCAGTCCCCGCCCAGCCCGAGGGTGGGAGAGTGTCCCTTGTTTGTTGGAAAGGAGGGCGGATAGGGGCACCCGACAAGGGAACGATAAGGGGGCGGGGAACCCAAGGAGCAGCCCTGGGCCATGAGAGGTCAGCCCCAACACCAAGCAGTCATCCATCCATCCATCTATCAGAAGGATATAACAAACCTTCATCTCGTCCATCCAGTCCATTATATGGAGCATCTCCTGGAAGACTCTTTGCAGGCCCAGGTTCATCTCCAGTCGCTGCCGGCGGGCCTTGAGCAGCTCCAGCAGGTACTCCCACAGTTGGACGACGTTGTCCGTCCTGGCCAAGATGCGTTTGATGTCGTGGTACCGCTCCACTTCCAGTTCTTTGGTCACCACCGACCAGAGCCTGCACGCGCTCCTCGTACGCCGCGATGTCCGTCTCGATGGCCTCGTGCTTCTTAGTGGCCGCCTCCACGGCCTGAAGGTCAAAGCCGAAGTTGTCCTGGACACAAAAAGAGTGGGATTCAGGAAGTGTCAATAGATGCCTGCACGCGGCCACGTCCTCGTTCCTCCCACCTGAGAGACCAGTCTTTGGTTCTCACAAAGCCAGGTCTCCCTCATGGCCGCCT
Source organism: Phycodurus eques (assembly GCF_024500275.1). Lineage (NCBI taxonomy): Eukaryota > Metazoa > Chordata > Actinopteri > Syngnathiformes > Syngnathidae > Phycodurus > Phycodurus eques. The sequence goes on from NC_084530.1 coordinate 31,860,703, forward strand.
TGCGATCCAAGCGACTGGCTAGCTGTTCCAGCTTCTCCTGACGAATCAGCTCCGTCCGCAGAGCTACCTCTCTCTCGTGCTCTGCCTTCTCCAGACGCTCCCACGCCTGTAAGTGGAAAAACTTCAGACAAGCTCCAGACAAATGACTTACTCCAAAGGATGTGACAAGGGTGAAAAATGGTCGCAGAAATGGCATGCTTGAGAAGTGGGGTACACCCCGAACTGGTCGCCAGCTAATTGCAGGATCTTCAATGACGCTAACTTGCATGTTTTTGGAACGTGGGCGCAAGCCCTAACCCTACCTGGAGAAAACCAGTGCAAGCACAGGGAGAGCATGCAATCTCCACACAGGATTTTGGTGAGATAGACATGCTGACCACATGACCACAATACTGCCCATATTTAAAAACAGAGTCAATCAAAGTTCCGTCTCAGAGTGTACTCAGAGTGAAGCTGCCGCTGACCTTGTTGATATCCGAGATGAGCTTTCCCTCTCGAGGTGTGTAGACCTTCTGGTTGTTGGCCCTCATCTTGCTCTGGATGGTGAAGAGAAGAACCTCCAGGTTCCCCTTTTCCGTGAACCTGAACAGCAATTACAGAAAAACTGCATCAACCAGAAGGTCAGATGTTTGAGTAGTGCAACAGCAGCTCGAGGTGGAGTCAGGTTGGAGGGGGCGGGGTAGCAGAGGAGTCAGAATGGTGAAGGTTGCTGACTTCAGGGGTTTCTCCACAGTCCTGTAGGTGTTGAAGGCCTGCAGCTGCTGCTGGACACCCGCCAGCAAGTTGGCGAACTTCCTGTTGTTGAGGATGACGATGGTCTGCTCAATCCACTCCAGCAGGTCGGACGCCAAAGACTCATATTTGTCCACCATCTTCTCCGTCTCCACGGCACGATCCAGAACCTGCAGGGCGAGAAACCTGGCGTCACTTGACATCCTGTTTACGGCTCTAAACCGAACATTGGTTAAAGGTGAAATTCCTTTTGAAGACAGCAAGAAAGTAGCATAGCAGAGACGTCCGAGTATGGAAAGCCGCTCAAGCACTTAATCAATATTCTTTTCGTGCTCAGGCCAAAGCATTAAAAGTGTTACTTTGGTGCCATCTCATGGGATCTTGGTGCTGAGGAATTATGTTGAAGTGAGTTGGGGAGCTTCATTTAGACAAAGGTATTGCTTTACTATACCATCTTTAGACAATTACAAATGTCTTTAGGGGGGCCTCAATTGCTCGCAGACTTTTGCAGCAGGGCTGCGAATCACAAGGGTTCCACTGTTGGCCAGTTACAGGTTGGTCCCGCTTTTTATGCTCAATGAACGTGTGGACAAGAAAGACGTTCTCAGATTGTGAGATGAAACAAAAATGTGGGTAGTCCATATTTCGGGCGGCTTTTGAGCTGACCTTCCCGATTCGCTTGCCCTCCACCTTGAGCGCCTTCATCTTGGAGAAGTAGTGGTAGAAGGTCACCACGTATGTAATGACCGACTTCTCGTCCGGATGATCCACACTGACGTCTAGAAAGAAAAACACATCACCGGGACAAGGTCACCTTTAAACCAGGCCCACCAAATCAATGGTTGACGCGTTTAGGGTCGTTCAGGTTCAATTGTATTCACACTTTATCAGTCTACATAATTCCACATTGTTTCATATTATTTCATTCACACGCAATTTCTCCAGAAATTGCAATGTCTAATTAAGATTGACCGAGTGGAGGTCGAACAGGTCACCGGTTGAGCTTGGTGAAACCAGAGCTAAGTTCGGCTGATAAAGAAAGCGCTTGAGTTAAACTAGCTAAAGCTGTATGACACTTAGAGTATCTCGTGCTTTTCAAGGCCTTCAAAAATGCATGACTATTGCACACATTATTCATTTACTCTAGTCACACCGCAGTGGTGGTGGGAAGCTACTTGTGTAGCCACAGCTGTCCTGGAGGGTTAAGTCAACAGAATTCAGGTTTAGGTTGTAAAGAGGATTGTTAAACAGGGTTAGGGTTAGGTGAGCATTGTGGGAAAAGGGTAGGGTCACCCTCGGGGTCGAGCAGCTGCGTGAGGCCCAGGTGTTGTTCAGCCATGTTGAAAGCATTCTGCAGGTTGTGGTGAACGTTGGACTTCTTCAGCTTGTCAAAATCGATCAGATCGGGCCTGAAACACACAAACGGAACTTATTAACACAAAGGACCCCACGTTGACGACGACAATGGTTACGATTGCTGGAATGACGATGATGATGAAGGCCACCTGTGTTTGTGTATTAGTGCGTTTAAGGCCATCCCGTCTCTCCAGCTTGTGGTGAAGTTGTGGATGTTGACGTTAGTATAGCTGAAAACAAGAAGGCAACGTGTTGTCGTATCATGGATAATCCTACTAATTAATCATCAACGGGATCAATAATCACCCGGCTGTCTTCATCTGACACCAAAGCAACAAAGCATCTTTGGCAGACTTCTTCTCTTTGTTGTCTTCGGTCTCCACGCTGATGTCTTGGATCTGAAAGGACACGCGATCACAAAATTGCAGATACGACAACATCGACTTATGCGTTTTTGACATACGAGCCGTCACTAGATCAATTTCTTTGTCTTGAGATACGAGTGAAAATTTGAAACACGAGTGCGCTTCAGACCTCGGCCGCTAGATGGCGGCCGCACACGTCACAACATCCGGCCACCATCAATTCACACTGGTTTCCTCGCAATGGAAGGACAATACCAGCTGCTGGCGCCAACCCTCACCGGGACTCGTTCCCGGTGAGGGTTGGACTCCGCCAAGGCTGCCCGTGCTCACCGATTCTGTTCATAAGTTTTATGGACAGAATTTCAAGGCGCAGCCGAGGCGTAGAGGGGGTCCGGTTTGGTGGCCTCAGTATTGAAACTCTGCTTTTTGCTGATGATGTGGTTCTGTTGGCTTCATCAAGCCAAGATCTCCAACTCTCACTGGAGCAGTTCGCAGCAGAGTGTGAAGCGGCTGGGATGAGAATCGGCACCTCCAAATCTGAGACCGTGGTCCTCAGTCGGAAAAGGGTGGCGTGCCCTCTCCAGGTCGGGGATGAGATCCTGGAGGAGTTCAAATATATTGGTGTCTTGTTCACGAGTGAGGGAAGAATGGAACGGGAGATCGACAGGCGGATCGTGCAGCGTCTGCAGTGATGCGGACTTTGTATCGGGCCGTTGGGGTAGAGAAGGAGCTAAGCCGAAAGGCAAAGCTCTCGATTTACCGGTCGATCTACGTTCCTACCCTCACCTATGGTCACGAGCTGTGGGTCGTGACCGAAAGAACAAGATCCCGGATACGAGCGGCCGAAATGAGTTTCCTCCGCAGGGTGTCCGGGCTCTCCCTTAGAGAAGGGGTGAGAAGCTCGCTCATCTGGGAGGGGCTCAGAGTACAGTCACTGCTCCTCCACATCGAGAGGAGCCAGATGAGGTGACTGGGGCATCTGCTTCGGCTGCCTCCCGGACGCCTCCCCGGTGAGGTGTTCCGGGCACGTCCCACCGGGAGGAGACCCCTGTTGACAGGGGGCGCTTCCAGAAGTTGCCAGCAGACCCTCACAATACGTTCGGACCTGTATCTTCCCCCGCCGTCGGACCCAACTCACCACCAGGTGGTGATCGGTCGACAGCTCCGCCCCCTCTTCATTCCGAATGTCCAAGACATCCGACCGCAATGCGGTTTTGACAAAAGCGAAATAAAATACATCATGTGACCTGAAATCGTAGGATGATGGTCCAGATGAGGCCCAGCGTCAGCCGGTGGTTCCCGTCCACGATGTCGTGCGAGCCCATATTCTCCAGATGGACGCGCTGCTCCTTGAGGAACTGTAGAGCCTTGTCCACGTTCTCCAGGCAGTGGATCCGCATTCGACCTTTGGTGGGCTTGGGCTGAACGGGACCAACGCATCCATTCAAAGACCGTCTCGGTAAGTGTGTGTGTGTGTGTGTGTGTGTTTGTGTGTTACCAGCTTCTCCCCTGACAGAACTTCCAGAAGTCGGATGAGCATTCGTCCGTCTCGCAGGTCCGTGTAAAGGTCTGAGATTCTGCATGACACTCGGGAGAGGTGAGAGTTCACCCACTTGGTGAAAGTCTTCTTCTGCACAGTTTCCCGCTCGTCTGGGAACGCACGCACACACACACACACAAAGGTAAAGAGAAAGAGAGAATTGGCACAAGGTCCCCCAGCACACATTTTCCCCGTGTGCCTGATCGAGTGGATTCATATCCTTTCCTTTTAAAATACAAGTGGCAGCGAGCGGACGCAATGTGCCAGGCGACCTCTGGTTACCTTTCAGCACTCGGACGCGATCCTCCAGCGGCTTGCTCAGCGCCTCCACGGCGGCCGCCTGTTCGAGGGCGCCCTGCCACGTCACGCTAGTGCGCCCGTTTGACGGGCAAAGTAGTACACTTCCTGAAAGGTCAAAGGTCCACCACGCCATCAACATGTGTGTGCATGTGTGTGGGGACAACCAATGACATGAAAGCATATCGGTGATGTCATCAGGTAATTTCCCTCCCCTGTAGCTTCACATTCCAGAGTGAGCCGCACAACAGGAAACAGGAAACAAACTTACTATATACACACACACACACACACACACACACACACACACACACACGAAGCGCTGCGTGTTGAGTGTCCGTCCTTCAGCCTGGCTTCGATAAACCAACTTTTGAGATACATTTTCAAAGTCTTTAACAAGCGCCATACAATACATACACATATAGGGTTAGGGTTATATACACATATATCGTTGGCGGCGTGTTACTGCAATGCAAAATATTAAAGGTCTCGTATTTTGCCAAACTAACTTTTTCGAGTATTTGGGCAGTAATATTGTCTCTATGGTGCCTCAGTAAACATGTGAAATAGGAATTAAAATCATCCACGCGTTCCAGACGCTTTTCTGCCAAGAGGCCTGAAATCAGCTGATTGGAATTTCTCGATCTTATCTATGTCACGAGCGAAGACCTCCGCCTACCTCTGCGCTCCCGAGCCAGCGCTGTCCACATAATAAACACGGAGGCAACCAATCGGCGGACAGGGGGCCAATTTGGCCTGAGCCAAATATGGACAAAGCGGATACAAAACTGGCTGAAACAGAAGCAGATGTCAGAGGGGCCTTTTCCGGACGCTCGTATGACAAAATGAGTCATGAGTCACTCTGTGGAGGTTGAAATCGAGAAAATATGGGCCCTTTAACCATCGTTGTGGCGGTTGCCTTGACTTCGACTTTTCAGCTGGCCTGACCGCAGTGAAAAGCGCCGAGAGTCAATCGAGAGGGAAATCACAGCCGTCAGGTTCTTTGCAGTTTGTGACCGTGCACGACTGACCAACGGTCACGCGGAACAGCGGAGACGTGGCGTCCTTGACTGTTCGACTGAAAAGTCGAACGTTATTGGGTTTTCTCCATAAATTGTACTTGCTTCCATGAAGTTGCAATTTGTGATTGCACTTTGTAATGGCATAGTTATTGAGTTAGCCCTTGCTCAAGTAGAATTTCTTGGGGTCATTTCTTTTTTTTAATTATTATTATTATCGATAATTTATTCTGATTTAAAGATTCCTTTTGCACTGAAAATTGTTACGTATTTGCTGAAAAGGAGTGCACTCAAATATTTGTACCTAACATGAAGTATAACTGTGATAAACAATCGTGATTACACTCTTGATCAAAATTATTTGATTGATGATTCAATGATTATTATTTTGGCCATAACCGTGCAGCCCTAGACAAAAGTTTGGCACTTCTTCCCCATTTTTACGTATGTGAGTGCTTGCACTTACCGCTAGCCTATAACTAGTAGTCGTCGTGGTACCTGTAAATGTGCCCTCATATTTTCGACTGTTTCGCCGTCGGCAGCACCTTCGCTGCCAGCAAACCCTCTTTGCACTGCGCCGATATGCTCGGGCATTTGCCTTTTGTCTGTATGAAGTATTTACTCTATTTCCAACCCCTGAATTGTCTGGTCTCGTCATTATTGCAAACATACAGCCGACAGACTTATGAAGCCGATTGAGTAGCGCGGCAGAATGGCACATGACGAGGGAGAGAGCCGATCAAAAAGAAGAATAAAGAGAGCGACAGATCCAATCACAAAGCGGCAGAATGGCACGAGATCAGAGAGAGCCAATCAAAAGCTGCAGCTTTAGAAGGCAGAGGAAAACAACTATTTGATCAATCCGTTTTGCTGCAATTTAAAATAAAAAAAGAATTCAAAATCAAAATTGTAATCATCGAAAATTCCAAAAGCAGCTTTAATTTAATTACATACTTGCTCTCGCTAATATAACATTACAATGACTTAAAAATGTAATTATGTAATCTAATTACATGTACAGTGGGTGCGGAAAGTATTCAGACCCCCTTAAATTTTGCACTTTTTGTTATATTGCAGCCTTTTGTTCAAATCATTTAAGTTCATTTTGTATTCATTAATAGACACACAGAAAAAAACTGAATTTTGACATTTTTGCAGATTTATTAAAAAAGAAAAACTGAAATATCACACAGCCAGAATAAGTATTGAGACCCTTTGCTGTGACAGTCATGTTGAACTCGGGTGCTGTCCATTTCTTCTGATCCTCCTTGAGATGGTTCTACACCTTCATTGGAGTCCATCTGTGTTTGATGATACTGATTGGACTTGATTAGGAAAGCCACACCCCTGTCTATATAAGACCTTACAGCTGTAAGTCAGAGCAAAGGAGAATCATGAGGTCAAAGGAACTGCCTGAAGAGCTCAGAGACAGAATTGTGGCAAGGCACAGATCTGGCCAAGGTTACAAAAAAGAAATTCCGCTGCACTTAAGGTTCTTAAGAGCACAGTGGCCTCCATAATCCTTAAATGGAAGACGTTTGGGACGACCGGAACCCTTCCTTGAGCCGGCCGTCCGGGCAAACTGAGCCATCGGGTGAGAAGAGTCTTGGTGAGAGAGGTAGAGAAGAACCCAAAGATCACTGTGGCTGAGCTCCAGAGATGCAGTCGGGAGATGGGAGAAAGTTCTAGAAAGTCAAGCATTACCGCAGCCCCCCACCAGTCGGGGCTTTGTGGCAGAGTGGCCCGACGGAAGCCTCTCCTCAGTTCAAGAACCACGGAAGCCCGCTGTCATGGTCTGTGTTTTGGTTTGGGTTGTGTTTAGTTTTGTTCCATGTTTTCCCGTGTTCCATGTTTGTCGTGTGCTCATTTGGTTGTTGTGTCCACCTGTTCTCGTCTAGCTTGTGTCGACCAATCAGCTCTCTCCAGCCACTCGTGTCTTGTCCAGGTGTTCCTCGTTGTCTCGTCAATCTGTTTGTATTTTGTTCTCTGGTTTCTTTCAGTTCTTGTCGGTTCATTGTCGTTGTCAGGTGTCTTTGTCTCTGTCTGTGCCATGTCATAGTCGCCAGTTGTCGCTCAGTTATTTCACCAGTCATGTCTTGTTTCTTGTTTTGGGTTTACTCAAGTGTTTCATTGTTACATTTAGACTTTTTCGTGATCTTTGTTTTCGGAATTAAATATAATTTTTTATATACTACTGCGTTGCCTCCCTGCTTCCCTGCACTTGGGTCCTCCATGTTTTTGCCTTGCGTTCCTCTCCTTCGGACAAACCCAAACGTGACACCCGCGTGGAGTTTGTGCAAAAAAACACCTGAAGGACTCCAAGATGGTGAGAAATAAGATTCTCTGGTCTGATGAGACTAAGATAGAAATTGTTGGCCTTAATTGTAAGTGGCATGTGTGGAGAAAACCAGGCACTGCTCATCACCTGTGCAATACAGTCCCAACAGTGAAGCACGGTGGCGGCAGCATCCTGCTGTGGGGCTGTTTTTCAGCTGCAGGGACAGGACGACCGGTCTCTATCGAAGGAAAGAATGTGGCCAAGTACAGGGATATCCTGGACCAAAACCTTCTCCAGAGTGTCCAGGACCTCAGACTGGGCCAAAGGTTCACCTTCCAACAAGACAGCTTACTGTAGATTGAAGATACATTTCTTCTCCAAGAGACTGTTCTTAAATGGCCCAGCCAGAGCCCTGACTTAAACCCAATTGAGCATCTCTGGAGAGCCCTGAAAATGGCTTTCCACCAACATTCACCATCCAACCTGACAGAACTGGAGAGGATCCCCAAATCCAGATGTGAAAAACTTGGGCGCACAGGACTTGTAAGTCCGCTGCTTAAATTGTCGGTCCGCGCATGGCACAACAGCAACTTTCAGACGAAGTCACGAATCCTAAACACGTGCTGCAGCCCGGAGGCTATAATCCTGAGCGGTGCCACAGCCGGCGGCCGGGCCAGTCGGCCAGCCGTGTGCGGAAGCCCCCCTTGGCGTGCACGGCTTGGTTGACATTAGAGAGGTTACCCCATAAGTCGGGTTTTTTTCAACAGCGCTTATCCCGGTTACGGTCGCGGGACGCTGGAGCCCATCCCAGCTAACTTCGGGCGAAAGGCAGACTACACCCTGAACTGGTCGCCAATCAGGCGCAGGGCACATATAGACACGGACGACCATTCACACCGTCACCGAGTGGGAACTGAACCCACGCTGCCCGCACCAAAGTACCGCGACACCATCAGTGACCCCATAAGTCGTTTTGTACTTATTAAATAATAGTCTGTAATTATGATTTGTTAAAAGATGGCTGTGTGTATTGGAAGTTATACAGGAATTAGCCTATTAAACAAAAGAAAAAAAAAATGCTCGGCCTGGAATGGACTGGCCAGTTTGGGAGTTGCCCCCAAATTCTCAATTGCCACCCGCCCCTGCCGACTGATATCATGATATTAGAGCACAATAATGCAAGTACATCTCATCAAAGAACAATTAACTCAAAGAGTATATGAAACATTGGCATTGTAATGTAGAACAATAAATAACATATCTTAAAAACATGGGCTCTGTTCACAAAAATTGCACATTTGGCACAGATTAAACACATCGATGCCTTAACAGACAATCTACTGCCAGTCAAGTTTCCAGTTGCTGACGAAAAAGTGCAAAGTAGATCAAAGGAACCTGCTTCGATTCAAGAAGTGTACTACTTTTCAAAAGTCTGAAGCTTTCTTCAAACGCTGCTTTGTTAACATGTTCAACGGCTACATATCTCGTGCAACAGTGAGTACGCTATACTGTAAATAATGTGAGCATATGTGCGCCATATACGCTGTCGCGTTGGTATTTGCAATGTTGGGCAAATCGGTTCCAGAATTGCAAGCCAACAGGAAAAGTCCCACTGTGTTTTTTGTTCCCAAATGAAGAAATTTGGCGGGAGGGTTGTCTTTAAAATGGATTTTGTCACTTTGAAGTTTTAAGCTGTGTTGTCTTTGTTGCGACTTCATCCAAATTCAACATAACAGCTCGTTGGCGTGAGCGGGATGCCTGCGCAGGTTCATCTGTACCAGAGTAATCAATCGGTGTGCTAACGTAGCCAAGCCGAATGTCGGCGGTACCTGCGAGCGCTTTGATACGCGACCGTTCAAAGAGTCGCGCAGAGCTGTTCTCGTTGTCCCAGTCGTCATCCCAGCGTTTGCCGCCGTCGACGCCGTACTGCAGCTCCGCGCGCTCCACCGCCGTCATACTCGCTCGCAAAACTTTCCACGTTGGACTGGAGACGACGGCCCCGTCGGGCCGGGCCGGCTGCAGAACAAACAGGAAGTGGTCAGTGTGAAATGTGAAGCTCAACCAGTTTCAAATTAATGGCAAATCATCTTTCCCCATTGAAATGAATTCCCCCTTTTGAGCTAATACAGTCTTTTGGGGATGTTAATTAATGGGATAAACTATATCCACTTCAATGTACAGAGATTAGGAAATTGGACTCAGAGTGGGTTGGAAGCTGTGCACGAGCAGTTCAAGGACGTTCCGAAACCGCATAGCTGTCGACACGCTCCTCGCAAGAGAGGGAGGTGTTTGCGGTATGTTTGGAGAACAAACAATACTGCTTCAGATGGCAGCTTGTCCCGTGCCATCGATGGGTCTACGGACCCTCAATCAACACTCCTTGTGGGACAGCTGGAAGGACGTTTTTGGTAAATACAAAACCATAATTTCACCAATATTGATATCAATTGCTGTTTTTGCAGCCATTCTGACATTGTGTGGATGTCGTTGGACCCCATGCATTCGGGCTTTAATCAGTAGATTAATTACCACAGCAATTACCCCCATAGAGGAACCGTAGGGGGCAGATGTATCCTTTATTGGAGGTTGATAGTGATGATGATGATGATGATGATGTTGTTTTACCCGATTTGTTTCCTGATCCAGGTGATTACGATGTTTAAACTACAACATTCATGTATGACAAGTTGACTCTGAGTGTAAGTGTATTTGTTTCATAAAAATGATTCTACAGTTAAAAGATCGAAATGAAGTGACTGTAAAATGATATGAGAATTTGTGCAAATACATGATAAACAGGAGGGAAATGTTCAATATATTGTAGAAGTTATCATTTATTTGCTTAGCTTGCATTAGTATTATGGACGATTTTGAGAAAGGAAGATGTCTCGCCTTCAAGATGACTCAGCAGGAATCATCATCATCATCATTGTCATGAACATGCATGCATGCACACGAAATTTGTTCTCTGCATTGAACACATACACATGTTAGCGGAACACACCGGAGCAGGGGGCAGCTGAAGCGCTTGGGGAATCATCAGAGAGAAGGACGTGGCCGGGACGTGGCAGGCGTCGGTCCCATGTTTTCACCTTGAAACCCTACCCTTAGTGTGTTATGTCTTGTAAACCTAGTAAACGGTGGCCTATTTTCAAATAAATGCAGGAGCGACGGGAGAGATTGTTTCGAGCGTGTTGAGAGGCTGTCATCTGAACAATCTCCCATACGCCCTCCTCATGAGAAAAAGAAACCAGCGTCTTCATTCCTTTTGTGTGTATTTTGTATAATGTTGGGTAAGATAAATCCAACAACAATGCAACAACTTTTTCACACCTGGATTTGGGGATCTTCTGCCAGTCCCCTTGCAGAGCCTATCCAGTTCTGTCAGGTTGGATGGTGAACATTGGTGTACAGCCATTTACAGGTCTCTCCAGAGAGGCTCAATTGGGTTTATGTCAGGGCTCTGTCTGGGCCATTCAACTCAGTCATGGAATTATCCCGAAGCCAATCCTTCGTTATTTTAGCTGTGTGCTTCGGGTCATTGACTTGTTGGAAGGTGAACCTTCGGCCCAGTCTGAGGTCCTGAGCATTCTGGAGAAGGTTTTCGTCCAGGACACTGTACTTGGCCGCATTCATCTTTCCTTCGTTTGCAACCAGTCGTCCTGTCCCTGCAGCTGAAAAACACCCCCACAGCATGATGCTGCCACCACCGTGCTTCACTGTTGGGACTGTATCGCACAGGTGATATATACACACACACATATGTATGTGTATATATATATATATATATATATATATATACACACACACACACACACACACACATATACATATGTGTGTGTTTTTCAGCTGCAGGGACAGGACGACTGGTTTCAATCGAACGAAAGATGAATGCGGCCAAGTACAGGGATATCCTGGATGAAAACCCTTCTCCAGAGTGCTCAGGACCTCAGACTGGGCCGAAGGTTCACCTTCCAACAAGACAATGACCCGAAGCACACAGCTAAAATAATGAAGGAGTGGCTTCAGAACAACTCCGTGACTGTTCTTGAATGGCCCCGCCAGAGCCCTGACTTAAACCCAATTGAGCATCTCTGGAGAGACCTGAAAATGGCTGCCCAGATGATCCCCAAATCCAGGTGTTAAAAACTTGTTGCATCATTTCCAAAAAGACTCATGGCTGTATTAGCTCAAAAGGGTGCTTCTACTAAATACTGAGCAAAGGGTCTGAATACTTACGGGTGTGTGATATTTCAGTTTTTCTTTTTTAATAAATCTGCAACAATTTCAAAAATTTAGTTTTTTTCTGTTAATATGAGGTGCTGTGTGTACATTGAGGGGAAAACATTTACGGTTGGCCGACTGGTTAGAGCGTCAGCCTCACAGTTCTGAGGACCCGGGTTCAATCCCCGGCCCCGCCTGTGTGGAGTTTGCATGTTCTCCCCGTGACCGCGTGGGTTTTCTCCGGGCACTCCGGTTTCCTCCCACATCCCAAAAACATGCATTAATTGGAGACTCTAAATTGCCCGTAGGCATGACTGTGAGTGCGAATGGTTGTTTGTTCCTGTGCGCCCTGCGATTGGCTGGCAACCAGTTCAGGGTGTACCCCGCCTCCTGCCCGATGACAGCTGGGATAGGCTCCGGCACGCCCGCGACCCGCGTGAGGAGATGCGGCACAGAAAATGGATGGATGGATGGATTTTAGCAAATGCTGCATTATCACAAAGAGTGAAAAATTTAAGGGGGTCTGAATACTTTCCGTACCCACTGTATATATATTTTTTTTAATGGCGGAAATGGGCTTCCATACGTTTTTTTAAAAAAAAAGCAAAATATTTTTGGGTTTGTCTGAGAAATGTGCTCCACCATACGAAATTAAAAAAATACTAGCAGAAATGAGCTCCCACAAATGTCAAATTCTTATTTTATTGCCCATTTCAGATTCTTTTTTACTTGAATTGAATCAGTACTTCTACTTTTACCAGTGCCTTTTTTTTAAACAAAAGTATCTGTACTTCTACTTAAGTAGCCTACCGATTGTAAGTACTTTTGCCCCATGTGGTAGGTAGGACCAGTAGTAGTGTATTAGTTAGGCTTTACACGATCAGGATTTTTGGGGCCGATCACCGATCTGCGAGTTTAAAAAACCGACAACCAATCATAGGATGGACGAATAAATGACCTGTTCACATATACACTTGTGTACTTAATTGCGCAAACAAAATCTATTTACAAGAAATAATGTATCTTTGTTCCTCTATTTATGCCAGGGAGGCATAGTGACAGACAGAACAAATGAACGGTCTTTTATTAGATGGCAGGAAGTACATACAGTCATTCATGGATCCACTTTTTGTGCCGTGAGATTTTTCAATTGTAAAATATGTTCCTTGGCTCCATAAAGGTTGGAAATGACTGCTGTCGTCAGATCGTGCATTCTAATCAGTCAGGTCAAACCAACATGACAACATGACAGAAATAATGGGTGCTAACTTACTGTCATTAAATTACTTTATTTTTAATTAAATGACTTCACCCCCACCGAAACTTTAGAGCATGATTCGACAGAACGGCGGCATGTTTACGTGCAAGGGTTCGTGCTACCACTCGCTTGCTAGGCTACATATTGTTTTTGTTGCCTGCTTGCGAGCCGTATCGTATTCAAAGTACGTGAACGTGCCTCAAGCGAGCCTTAAACTAACGTCCTCTCCTGTTCCGAGCACCGGTGACCACCAACACACGTTTTCCCCCCATTTTGTCCTTATAATACAAAGTCGGCGAGCTCCACTCTTGTTGTCGTCGCCACGGTAACGAGTGTATCCGGTCGCATTTGAGTTGACAAGGTAAAGCCCAATGATCGTAAAAACGGGATGCGGTGGTATCGGAATACCAGATTTTATTTTATTGCAGTAGTCTGGTGCAGTCGCGAAAGAGCAAATTTGTCTTGTCGTCTGATCCGGGGCACAACGTGTTGTCTTTCTCAGACGTGTTGTCTGTTCCACACCGCCGAAATGTTTTTTCTTTTTTAAAAAATAACTTTATTGGCAGTCAGATATTTACAGGACTACGCCAAAGACACGCGACAAGGCTAAAAATAAACTAGCTTTTGGATTCAAATATACTGTGCACGATGGCGTCGCGGAGTAAATGTCTTTTGCGGAGCCGATCAATGACGTTATTGATCGGATCTGCGAATTATGACGTCAAGCCGATCAGCATAAAATGCTAATTATGCTGACAATTAGCAGCATAATGCTGATAAAATCGGTGTAAAGTCTAGTATTAGTGTAATGTAAACTAATGTGGTGATGTACTGCAGTGTAGTAATAATGCAATGTAGTGTAATGTATTACTGTAGTATAATGTAGTGTGGTAATGTATTGTAGTGATGTATTAATGTAGTGTATAACGTAGTCTTGTGTGTAAAGTGCAACATTGCAAAGTACTAATGGATCCCTATTGGCTGCTGATGTCAGCTGATGAGCACTAATGCAGGAAGTGCATCCGGCGAGTCTAACTGGCCATTAAAGCACCCCGAGCGGACGGTTATCGACCGCTTCCCGGAATGCTTGGTGCTGAACGGGAAAACTAAACGCCACTTATGCATTGTTGTTAGCACGCTAACAAAACGCCAGCGAGCGACTACGATAGCAAAGATCAACATGGTGGCCTAAATGACAAGGCCGATGTAGCACGGGAAGCATTCAACTCGCTCATGTGACTAAGCGTATAAACAATCAGCATGCAAGTGTGGATAAGTAAAGTAAACAATCTATGAGAAAAGAGTAAACAATGAATGTGCTATCGATGCTAAGTTTGTAACCAATCAGTGAGCTAATCTGGCTAAATGTTAGCATCAGAGTAAACAATATACGCCCTAAGGTTGTAAGTGTGTAAACAATCAGTGTGCTTTACTTTTTTTCGTTCTGGACGGGCTCAAAGCAGATTGTTTTGCCCTGAATTAGCAGATTGTCTCGCTCGTTACGTCATCTCAATTTAAACAGGAACGCTACTTCCTGTTTGCACTTCAAATTAGGGGCAGCTGGCAGATTTCCCCATTGTTTTGAAAGACATCAAATCAACTACACGTCACATATATGATGATATTATGATGACTTCATGACAACAACAAATATCTTGTTGTCTTTGTGACGTCATCAGCGTTGCGGTTCCGAACATGACTCGAACTTGTGCTGGTCATGCGGCAGGTAAGCAGGGAGCTATCGTCGCTAATTAGTCACTCTTGCTGGTCACAAAAGCGGGCGCCGGACGGGTCGGTACCGGTCGGAACCCCGCCCGAGGCCGACCCATCTCCCCCAGGCGCCTGAGAGCGACTGTCTTGTGCTGTCCCTGAACGCACCATCGAGGCGCGCCCACCAGGAGCCGAACGAACCGAACCGGGAAAGCGCAAGCACCTCACCTGATGATGAAGATGACGATGACGATGAGGAAGAGACCAAGTTGAGATAAAAAGAAGCCGCCAGCCGGAGGAGGAAGATGAGGAAGATGAGGGCGCCGCTGCAGGGGATGACGCGGCGGATGGCCACGCCCCTTTCCCTCTCCACTGGCGCGTTCACCGGCGCCGTGATGTCACCCGCACGCACGCGACTTCCTGTTTACGAGGCCAAGCCTGCAGGAAACGCCTGTCACTTTTGACCACCAATCAATAATTTTTTATTTTTTTTAAAAACGACATCAAAAAGCAAATGTTTGAAAACTGACGACAACACAAAACATCAAGAACACGCCCGCCATCGAGAGAAGAAGAAGAAGAATCCTCTTTATTGTCATGACATGCATGCACACGAAATGTGTTCTGTGCATTTGACCCATCACAGTGAACACGTTACACGTTAGCGGAACACACCGGAGCAGGGGGCGGCCGAATCGCCCGGGGAGCGTTTCGGGGTATCGGCGTCTCGCTCAAGGACACCGCAGCCGTGAGTCCGGGGGATGTTGGCGGATGGTCCGGTCGGGGTCTTGAACCTAGGTGACCCACGGTGGCAGGCGACGATCTTAACCGTTGGACCACGGCTGCCCGTCGCACCAGATCACCCCGGACTGGTCGCCAGTCTATTTCATGGGACATCAAACAGAGTAGCAAAAATAATGTGGTTGCACAAGTCTGCACACCCTCCTCGAATTGGAATGCGCCAAAGACACACGCGACAAGGCCTCGTGCTGGACCACCTCAAGAGCGTCACAGGTCCCCTGCTGGACACCCTGGATGACACAGTCAACATGGGACTGCACTTCATCCTCAAACACCTCGGTGACCTATGCGAGGATTCTCTTCGTGGACTTCAGCTGTGCATTCAACACAATCATCCCCGTACTCCTTTTCTGCAAGCTTCTCCAGCTCAGCGTCTCGCCTGCCATCTGGCGGTGGATTTACAGCTTCCTGACGGCCAGGACACAACAGGTGAGGCTGGGGGACACCACCCATCCGTACGCACCACCAGCACTGGGGCGCCCCAAGTTGCGTCCTCTCTCTGCTGCTCTTCTCTCTCTCCACGAACAACTACACCTCAACGCCTCAACACCTGTCAAACTCCTGAAGTTTGCAGACGACACCAGTCATCGGCATCATCAAAGACCGTGACGAGTCCGCATATCGACAGGAAGCGGAGCGGCCGGAGCTGCGGTGCGGCCGACGCGACCTGGAGCTGAACACGCTCGAGACTGTGGAGATGATCGTGGACTTCAGGAGGCATCAGCTGCCCCTCACGCGCTGTTCAACTGCCCTGTGTCATCCGTCGAGACCTAACCCTGACCCTGGAAATTATAGTCTCTCAGGACCTGTAGTGGGAGACCAACATCAACTCCATCCTCAAAAAGGCCCAGCAGAGGATGTACTTCCTGCGGCTTCTGAGGAAGCACGGCCTACCCTCGAGGACTTGCACGCTGCCAGAACTAAAACAAGAATATGCAAAATCCTCTCGGACCCTCCGCATCCCGGTCACCGACTCTTCCGGCTCCTTCCCTCAGGTAGGCGCTACCGAACGACGCAAACTAGAACTAGCAGACATTCCAACAGCTTCTTCCCTCTTGCCGTTAAATTGCTCATTGACTCTGAATCATTTGCACAACCGTAATTGTATCAGCATTACCACATGACTGGTAACCTTTCATTGTTCAGTGACTCTCCGTAGTGTTATGATGTCTCAAAAGTATTGTTTGTCAAAATGTCTGTCTTTTGTCATACTATAACGGATATAATTACCTGAGACAAATTCCTTGTGTTTTTGACATACTTGGCAAACAAAGATACTGATTCTGGTGTTGAGTGATTAATCCCAGATCAAGTTCAGCTGTTCTAGCAAGCTTTTCCTGACCTTTCTTTCTGTGTTCGAGTACAAGCCAGAAAGTTATGTGCTGATCCATCCATCCATCCATCCTTTTTCTGAGCCGCTTCTCCTCACGCGGGTCGCGGGCGTGCTGGAGCCTATCCCAGCTGTCATCGGGCAGGAGGCGGGGTGCACCCTGAACTGGTTGCCAGCCAATCGCAGGGCACACACAAACAGACAACCATTCACACTCACAGTCACACCTACGGGCAATTTAGAGTCTCCAATTTATGCATGTTTTTGGGATGTGGGAGGAAAGCGGAGTGCCCGGAGAAAACCCACGCAGGCACGGGGAGAACATGCAAACTCCACAGAGTCGGGACCGGGGATTGAACCGGGGTCTTCAGAACTGTGAGGCTGACGCTCTAACCAGTCGTCCACCGTGCCGCTGTTATGTGCTGATGCTGAGTGAAATTTAGAAGTGTTGATTAACAACAATTGATGTTCGGGCTACCAGCCACCACCATACTTCACTTTGGGTATGGCGCTCATTCTTTTGGTGAGGAGCAGTGTTGACGCTCAAGACTGTAGAGATGATCGTGGACTTCAGGAGGCATCCTTCGCCACAGCTGCCACTCACGCTGTCCAGCTGCCTTGTGTCAACCGTCGAGACCTTCAACTTCCTGGGAATGCCAGTCTCTCAGGACCTGAAGTGGGCGACCAACATCAACTCCGTCCTCAAAAAGGCCCAGCAGAGGATGTACTTCCTGCGGCTTCTGAGAAAGCACGGCCTGCCACGGGAGCTGCTGAGGACAGTTCTACACAGCGGTCATCGAATCGGTCCTGTGTTCTTCCATCACAGTCTGGTTTGGTGCTGCTACAAAAAGGACAAACTCCGACTGCAACGGACAATCAAAACTGCCGAAAGGATTGTCGGTACCCCCCTACCCGCCCTTGAGGACTTGCACGCTGCCACAACTAAGACAAGAGCGTGCAAAATCCTCTCGGACCCTCCGCATCCCGCTCACCGGCTCTTCCGGCTCCCTCCCTCAGGTAGGCGCTACCGATCAATGCAAACTAGAACTAGCAGACATTCCAACAGCTTCTTCCCTCTTGCCATCAACTTCTTGAACACCTAACCTACAATTCCATTACAACATGCTGGCAATTTTTTGTCTCGAGTTCATTGTCACATTTCTGTGGGGCCAATTATGTATGACTCGTGCACTCACTGTAGTAGTCTCGCCACGCTGCACTAGTTGCATATCTGTTGTTGACCAATACTGGCCACTCATGCCAGAGTAGCATCTGCTCCATTTGCACAACCAACATTGTCCCAGATTATCGCGCTACTCGTCACTTTAAACCGCATCCACTCCTTTAAGTCTTGTCACCCTTTGCACAATGGTCATTGCACCGGACTATTGCAATATTAGTCATTCGAAGTGCTAGAGGACTCTGCATCTTTTGCACAATTGTCAAAACAAAAACTTGTACCGGCATTACCCCATAACTAGCAACCCTTTATTGCTCAGTGACTGTTTTTCTCAATGTCTTTATGTCTCAAAAGTGTCAATTGACCGTCTGTTGTCGTACTAGAGCGGCTCCGACTACCTGAGACAAATTCCTTGTGTGTTTCTTGGACATACTTGGCAAATAAAGATGATTCTGACTTTTTGGGATTGTGCCCACAAAGTTCAACCTCACTTCCATCAGACCACAACATTTCTTCACATGCGTCTGTGACATTTCAAGTTTGTTTGATTCTTTGTGAGACAAGGCTTCCGTCTTGCCACATAACCTCGTAGGCCAAACATACAGTGGGTACGGAAAGTATTCAGACCCCCTTAAATTTTTCACTCTTTGTTATACTGTAGCCATTTGCTAAAATCATTTAAGTTCATTATTTCTCTCAATGTACACACAGCACCCCATATTGACAGAAAAAACATAATTATGACATTTTTGCAGATTTATTAAAACAGAAAAACTGAAATATCACTCAGCCAGAATTAGTATTGAGACCCTTTGCTGTGACACTCATATATTTAACTCTTTTGCTGTCCATTTCTCCTGATCATCCTTGAGATGGTTCTACACCTTCATTGGAGTCCAGCTGTGTTTGATGATACTGATTGGACTTGATTAGGAAAGCCACACCCCTGTCTATATAAGACCTTATAGCTCACAGTGCATGTCAGAGGAAATGAGAATCATAAGGATCAAAGGAACTGCCTGAAGAGCTCAGAGTCAGAATTGTGGCAAGGCACAAATCTGGCCAAGGTTACAAAAAAATGTCTGCTCCACTTAAGGTTCCTAAGAGCACAGTGGCCTCCACAATCCTTAAATGGAAGAGGTTTGGGACGACCAGAACCCTTCCTAGAACTGGCCGTCCTGCCAAACTGAGCAATTGGGGGAGAAGAGCCTTGATGAGAGAGGTCAAGAAGAACCCAAAGATCACTGTGGCTGAGCTCCAGAGATGCAGTCGGGAGATGGGAGAAAGTTCTAGAAAGTCAACCATCACTGCAGCCCTCCACCAGTCGGGGCTTTATGGCAGAGTGGCCCGACGGAAGCCTCTCCTCAGTGCCAGACACATGAAAGCCTGCATGGAGTTTGCTAAAACAACACCTGAAGGACTCCCAGATGGTGAGAAGTAAGATTCTCTGGTCTGATGAGATCAAGATAGAAACTGTTGGCCTTAATTCTAAGTGGCGTGGGTGTAGAAAACTAGGCACTGCTCATCACCTGTCCAATACAGTCCCAACAGTGAAGCACGGTGGCGGCAGCATCAGGCTGTGGGGCTGTTTTTCAGCTGCAGGGACAGGACGACCGGTTGCAATCGAAGGAAAGTAAAACGATCAAGATCACAATAAAAAGATCAAATCGGCACATCCAACCATCTGTCTCTTCTTTGAGCCACGACATATTGGCGCTGTCGGCAGCGGAGAGGTCGCGGACATCTGCGGGCCGCCAATTTGACACCTGTGCAGCGTAGAATGTACAGAAAGTAGAGCGAAACGAGATGGCGCATGGATGACTTTATTGAAGATAGGAAAGTGCTACATTGCATGTCGTTACCCAGAATGCAATTGACATGCTGTTCAAAAAAACATGAATTATAGAAACTTGTTGTGGGAATCAGTGACGACGTCAGTGTCAGAAATCGAGCCATTGATCCAAGTAGATGCAGTTGGACGGCGAGATCTCGCCGCCTTCGTGACAGTCGTCGAAAACCTGCCAAACGGCAAAGGACGACAGATGTCAAATTCCCAAAAAACATCTTTTTTTAACAAGGAAAAACAACATTATAATATTGAACTTTGTAAAAACAAGGTAATTTGTGCATCAGGATTTAATGTTGCAATCCAATTCAGTGTGCTGTTCCTTCCGGTGTTCCTCCCTTGGCCATTGGGAGGTATACAATAAATATATATACAGCATATGTCAGTCATGCAAACACAAACGAAGAATAGACTTCTTATACTCAGTGAGTTGCTCTAATATTAGTCATTCTTCGCAGAGGATAAAGAATATATGCCTGTGAGTATTGGTTTATCTGTCCACACGTGTTGTTCAGCCATTTGTGTTCAAATATAAGTTGCTTAAAGTGTTATAAAATAGTAACTATCGACGCTAACGTTATGTCGATGCCAAAAATGACAGAGGAGCATAAAAATTGTACCGGCATTACCAGATAACTAGCAACCCTTTATTGCTGAGTGACTGTTTTTATGTCTCCAAAGCGTTCTCTGTCAATTGACCGTCTGTTGTCGTACTCGAGCGGCTCCGACTACCGGAGACAAATTCCTTGTGTCTTTTGGACATACTTGGCAAATAATGATGATTCCGATTTTGAAGACTATTAGATGTATAATGTACATAAAACATGATGTATGAGTGAGCTGAATGAATCTTCAATAGATCTCCGGAACTGTGCGAAGTACCTCCTTGTTTCAATCAGAATCAGAATCATCTTTATTTGCCAAGTATGTCCAAAACACACAAGGAATTTGTCTCCGGTCGTTGGAGCCGCTCTAGTACAACAGACAGTCAATTTACAGAACACTTTGGGGACATAAAGACATTGACAAAAAACAATTGTGCAAAAAGATGCAGAGTCCTCTAGCACTGAGAGCAGTTCGAATGACTCATATTGCAATAGTCCGGTGCAATGACCATTGTGCAAAGGGCGCTGAGACTTCAAGGAGCGGATGCGGTTTAAAGTGACGAGTAGCGCGATCATCTGGGACAATGTCGGTTGTGCAAATGTTACAGATACTCCTCAATCAGTGTGCAAATGGAGCAGATGCGACTCTGGCACGAGTGGCCAGTATATGCAAATAGTGCAGCGTGGCGAGACAACTACAGCGAGTGCACGAGTAATACATAATTGGCCCCACAGAAATGTGACAACGAACTCAAGTCAAAAAATTGCCAGCTTATTGTAATGGAATTATAGGTTAGCTGTTTAAGAAGTTGATCGCAAGAGGGAAGAAGCTGTTGGAATGTCAACTAGGTCTAGTTTGCATTGATCGGTAGCGCCTAGCTGAGGGAAGGAGCCGGAAGAGCCGGTGACCGGGATGCGGAGGGTCCGAGAGGATTTTGCACGCTCTTGTCTTAGTTCTTGTTTTAGCAGCGTGCAAGTCCTCAAGGGTTGGTAGGGGGGTACAGACAATCCTTTCAGCAGTTTCGATTGTCCGTTGCAGTCAGAGTTTGTCCTTTTTTGTAGCAGCACCGAACCAGACTGTGATGGAAGAACACAGGACCTGATTCGATGACCGCTGTGTAGAACTGTCTCAGCAGCTCCGGTGGCAGGCCGTGCTTTCTCAGAAGCCGCAGGAAGTACATCCTCTGCTGGGCCTTTTTGAGGACGGAGTTGATGTTGGTCGCCCACTTCAGGTCCTGAGAGATTGTAATTCCCAGGAGCTTGAAGGTCTCGACGGTTGACACAAGGCAGCTGGACAACGTGAGGGGCAGCTGTGGCGAAGGATGCCTCCTGAAGTCCACGATCATCTCTACCGTCTTGAGCGTGTTCAGCTCCAGGTTGTGTCGGCCGCACCGCAGCTCCGGCCGCTCCGCTTCCTGTCGATATGCAGACTCGTCACCGTACTCGATGAGGCCGATGACAGCGGTGTCATCTGCAAACTTCAGGAGTTTGACAGTCGGGTTCGCTGAGGTGCAGTCGTTCGTGTACAGAAAGAAGAGCAGCGGAGAGAGGACACAACCTTGGGGCACCCCAGTGCTGATGCTGCGTGTGGATGAGGTGGCCTCCCCCAGCCTGACCTACTGTGTCCTGCCCATCAGAAAGCTGTAAATCCACTGGCAGATGGCAGATGAGACACTGAGCTGGAGAAGCCTGGTTGAAAGGAGGGATGGTGGTGTTGAACGCTGAGCTGAAGTCCACGAACAGGATCCTCGCGTAGGTCCCTGCACTGTCGAGGTGTTCTAGGATGAAGTGCAGTCCCATGTTGACTGCATCATCCGCAGACCTGTTCGCTTGGTAGGCAAACTGCAGGGGGTCCAGCGGGGGACCCCTCTTGAGGTGGTCCAGCACGCGTGCTGGGACAAACTCCGACTGCGACGGACAATCAAAACTGCTGAAAGGTTTGTCGGTACCCCACCTTGAGGACTTGCACGCTCCCAGAACTAAGACAAGAGCGTGCAAAATCCTCTGGGACCCTCCGCATCCCGGTCACCGGCTCTTCCTGGCTCCTTCCCTCTGTTAGGCGCTACCGATCAATGCAAACTAGAACGAGCAGACATTCCAACAGCTTCTTCCCTCTTGCAATCAACTTCTTAAACACCTAACCTACAATTCCATTGCAACATGCTGGCAATTTTTTGTACTCGAGTTCATTGTCACATTTCTGTTGGGCCAATGATATATTACTCATGCACTCACTGTAGTTGTCTCGCCACGCTGCACTATTTGCATATCTGTTGTTGACCAATACTGGCCACTCATGCCAGATGTAGCATCTGCTCCATTTGCACAATCAACGTTGTCCCAGATTATCGCGCTACTCGTCACTTTAAACCGCATACACTCCTTGAGGTCTCGGCGCCATTTGGACAATAGTCATTGCACCGGACTATTGCAATAGGAAGAGGAAGAGTGAGGCTACAGGGAGAAGAGATAGTAAGGGTGGAGGACATGAAATACTTGCGGTCAACCATCCAGCGCAATGGGGAGTGTGGTAAGGAAGTGAAGAAACAGGTCCTAGCAGGTTGGAATGGGTGGAGGAAAGTATCAGTTGAGTTATGTGACAGAAGAGTCTCTGCTAGGATGAAGGGCAAAGTTTAGAAGACAGCGGTGAGGCCGGCCATGATGGACGGATTAGAGACTGTTTCACTGAAGAGAAAACAGGAAGCAGAGCTGGAGGTGGCGGAAATGAAGATGTTGGGGTTCTCTCTTGGAGTGAGCAGGCTGGATAGGATTAGAAATGAGCTCATCAGAGGAATAGTCAAGGTTAGATGTTTTGGAGACAAAGTTAGAGAGTGTAGACTTCGATGGTTTGGACACGTCCAGGACAGATAGTGAGTATATGGTAAAACGATGATGAGGATGGAGCTGCCAGGCAAGAAAGCTCGAGGAAGACCAAAGAGAAGCTTGATGGATGTCGTGAGGGAAGACATGAGGGTAGTTGGTGTAAGAGAAGAGGATGCAGGAAAAAGAACATTCATTCAAAACATTCCTCTAGCAAGCCTTAAACAAACGTCCTCTCCTGTCCTGAGCACCAGTGACCACCAACGCACGTTTTTCCCCATTTTGTCCTCATAATACAGTCAGCTCGCTCCGCTCTTGTTGTCGTTGCCACGAAAACGAGTGTGTCCGGTCGCATTTGACACGATCAAGCCCAATGATCATAAGAAACGGGATGCGGTGGTATCGGAATACAAGATTTTATAGCAGTAGTCTGACATTGTGCAATCGTGAACGAGCCAATTTGTCTTGTAGTTTGCATTACGTGTTGTCTGTCCCACACCGCTGAAATATTTTTTTAAATAACTTTATTGGCCGTCAGATATTTACAGGACTACGTCAAAGGACACGCGACAAGGCTAAAAACAAACTAGCTTTTGGATTCAAATATACTCTGCACGATGGTGACGCGGAGGAAATGTCTTTTGCGGAGCCGATCAATGATGTCATTGTTCGGCTGGGCGAATTATGACATTAAAGCCGATCAGCATAAAATGCAAATTATCGTCCGATACCGATCAGGCCGATAAAATCGGTGTGAAGTCTACTTTTTTTTTTGCGCGTCAATTTCTGGTGGATTTACGCAATCGGTGGCAGGAAAACAGGCACGTTACCGGGCAGAGTCCGCAAGGCGTCTTGACCAGGCCGGTGGGCGCGACGACGACATTGACGGCGCGGTACAGTTTGATGCGTCCGTCCACGCTGCCCAGCGTGCCCTCCTTGGCTGCCATCACATTCATCTCCACCTTGCCGTCGTACACCAGCGTGTCCAGGATGGTCTCGATGTCATCCATGGACAGGTCCACCTGGCGAGGCAGAAGAGCAGGGCTGTGGATCGAAGCTCAGGGGGTGGGGCTGAGCCACCTGAGGGGGAGGGGCTACCTTGCTGATGCCTAGCTCGCAGATGTACTTCCAGACTTCATGCGAGGTGGCGAAGGAACTGTTCCTCTGGAGCATCGGACTCTGCTTGCTGTCCTGTGCAGACTCCGCCTGGCAAGCACCAGTGCAATAGCGTTAGCGTAATTCAGCCCCCGTTTGAATGATCACAATGGTACTTCCCAAAGCCGTAGAAACTAAAGGGTGGACCCATTTGGAATCCCTACACTTACTCATCACTGGTTACATCCACGTCAAATTACTCCTCTCAAATCCATGTCATATGGTTTACGGACGCCATGTTATTTCTATTCCCGGCATGGACTAGTGTTAGCATCAGACAGTTTTTGGCCTTTTTTTAAGTTGATTTTTGGCAATTGGGGGGAATTTTTGTCAAAATGGTTAAGTGGCTGTAGACTGTTCCACTTGTCCCAGACAAGTCATGCGGATCATGCGCATCATTCCCGAAAACCCCAAAAGACGACACCTGTGGGAAGTAAACCCTACAATATATGAATCAAATATTAATCCAACAAAATCTAGCATTTTTTAAAACATCGGTGCTCAAGAATCCACGTCCCCTTTTGACGGCCTTGGTAAAAACAACAACAACAACAAAAAACGTGTCGGAAAAGACCTCATTCATGGTGAGAACTTTGGCACTTATTCCGTAGGTCTGGATTTAAAAATGAAAAAAAATCCTCCCAAAATTGACTCAGTAGTAATTTCAGGCTCGTTTTCTGATATATTTGATTTTCAGCTAGATTTTGGCCCGCCCACATATATTGACGCGTCAGCCTGTCACAGCCCCAGCACGTACTAGCAGGAGCCAAATTACATTTCCTCATTGAACTTCTATATATTCTGGTTGCCTATATTAAAAGTCTGGCATTTTTTTTATACCACAATAACTGAAAACTGTGAAACATGTTGGAAGGCTTGTTTGATTAAAAATAAAAAATAAAAAAATAAAAACCGACGATTGAAATGTCTCCTTGAGGAAAGAAGATATAGCCATGTCATGCCAGATGACATGCGTTACATAGCTTTATGTCCCAAAACAGTAGGTAACAATGCATGACAGACATGAGACATGAAAAAGGGGCGCTGTCAAAACAATGTCACCAACAATTGCTCCAAAAATGATGGATATTATTGGAAATGACCTCCAGTTTCATTGTATTGAGCAAAAATACATGCTTGAACTTGGTGAAATATGGACCGTGAAGACCATACTGTATACAGTGGGGCAAAAAACTAGTTAGTCAGCCACCAATTATGCAAGTTCTCCCACTTAAAAAGATGAGAGAGGCCTGTCATTTTCATCATGCACATGATCCAAGATGGCGCCTCCCTGTCTGGACGACTCAGATACGTGCTCCCTAGTATTGTCTCTGTTTTTTGTGGTTTTTGTTCGTCTTTTGAGATATTACACGACTCACTTACATAAGGGAAGACTTGCTAAACATCACGGAGTCTACCCCAGACTTTCTTTCAGCAACATTGGCAACTGCGCTCAGCTCCCGGCTTCCATCTTCACCGGGCAAACCGCGTCATAGAGTTATATGCTTTTATATCAACGACAAATTATGTACGGACGTACATAATTTGAGCTCAGCACACACGGCAGCCCGCATTTAGAGTTGCTGTTTTTGAACTGTAAGCCATTCTACTCGCCTCGTGATTTCGCATCTTTCATTCTCGCCGGTGTTTACATTCCACCTCAAGCTAACACGAACGCCGCACTGCTAACGGTCGCTGAACAAGTAAACGAAATTGAAAAAAACCAACCCAGACTCACCCCTCATTATTCTCGGGGACTTTAACAAAGCTAAACTCAACCACAAACTCCCTAAACACAAGCAGCACATTGACTGTCCGACCAGGGAAAATAACATTTTGGACCACTGCTATACTACACTAAGTAACGCATACCGTGCTATACCTCGCGTAGCTCTGGGCTTGTCTGATCGTTGCTTAATTCACTTAATACCAACATACAGGCAAGAACTTATATGTGCGAAGCCTACGGTGAAACTAGTGGAAAAAGTGGACCAACGAAGCAAAGATAGAACTTCAAGGCTGTTTCGACTGCACAAATTGAAGTGTCTTTGAAAATTCAGCTGGCAGCCTGGATGAATATACGGACACTGTCACATCCTATATCAGTTTGTGTACCAACAAAGTCATTTCGCACGTTCAATAACAACAAACCGACACAACCTGGAGCTGAACACGCTCAAGACTGTAGAGATGATCGTGAACTTCAGGAGGCATCCTTCGCCACAGCTGCCCCTCACGCTGTCCAATTGCCCTTTGTCAACAGTCGAGACCTTCAAGTTCCTGGGAATTACAGTCTCTCAGGACCTGAAGTGGGAGGATCAACATCAACTCCATCCTCAAAAAGGCCCCGCAGAGGATGTACTTCCTGTGGCTTTTGAGGAAGCACGGCCTGCCACGGGAGCTGCTGAGGCAGTTCTACACAGCGGTCATCGAATCAGTCCTGTGTTCTTCCATCACAGTCTGGTTTGGTACTGCTACAAAAAAGGTTTCAAATCCCCATTGATTCATTCATAGCACTAGATTTCAGAATCAGAATCTGATTCTACGAAAAGAACTGCGAGTGACACTGTTCAGAGTCAGATTCTAAGAAAATGAAAGCTGCTTGTGACAGTGTCGAGAATCAGAATTAGATTATATTCTAAGAAAAGGAAAACTGCTCGTGACAGCTTTAGGAAGTACTTGGCATGGATGAGCGGAAGGATCTGTGCTGTGCTTTTTCTCACGCTGTGTCACCATCCTTTGCTCTCTACACTTTTCTACGGCTTTGGTACAGCCTCCGCCTCAATTAGAGCTAGGAGAACCCCTGTGCAATGCGATGTGACGTAACGCGACATCACCTTGCTGTGCAGGAACTTGAAGCACTGCTGGTTCAAAACCTCCACGAACTCCGACTCAAAGTCCTGGTCGCTGTACCAGGCGCCGCCGGTCACCGAGCGGTCGGGCTGAACGTTGTACAACATGTACACTTTCTTCTTGGATGCCTAAACGCACACATGCGCGCACACACACTCGCACACACACCCTTATTCAGAATTTGAAACGTGTGCGACTTTTTGTGCTAATGAGGTGCACATTGAAGCTTCTAAAATGTGTATATTGTGGACGGCTGTAATGGAATGTGTGTGTACTGTAATGGGAAGGTAAGCTTGCAGAGGCTTCCAGAAGGTTTTTGAAGGTTGTGGATTGTTCTGTGATGTGACGGAATGTTCTGGAAGGTGGTAAGAAGGTGACGGAAGGTCTTGGCCAGTTGCGGACAGACTCACCGCCACAGACTTGACAGCTTTGATGAGTTTTTTGCTCTCCAGGTTCTTGAGGATCTTGTTGATCTCAGTCAGAGGAAGGTTGCTCTTGAAGCGGATGTCTCGACTCCAGATGCCTGCATGCACATGCACACGTCACGCAAACGTCTCACACACACACACACTCAAACACACACACATTCGCCCTCTCACACCCCACTCACTCCCTCTCACACACACAATCACTCAAACACTCACATGCACTCTCAGTCACAACACATTTGCTCTGACACAAACTCCCTCACACACACACACACAAACACTAGCTCGCTCGCTCTCTCACACACGCACACACACACACACACACACACACAAACACTCAGTAACGCACACGCTCGCTCTCACGCCTGCGGGCACACACTCTCTCTCTCTCTCTCTCTCTCTCTCTCACACACACACACACACACACACACACACACACACACACACACACACACTTGTTGTCTCACTTTGACACGCACACACACACGCTCACCTTTGTTGGCGGCGTCTTCAATGATCTGGTAGACAAGCTTCTCCTGATTGTCTGAACCTTTCATCTTGCTGGCATCACAAACAACAGCTCACATGACAACACGCGCTTCCTCAGTGTGTGTGACGTTAGCGTGTGGCGTTACCTGGCACTCTGCGTGTCCTTCAGCCTGTAGAGGAGACCGCTGCTGTTCCTCAGAAGATCCAGCAGACCCTGCCGTACAGGTCAAGCAGAGGTCACGCAGCGGTCACGCAGAGGTCGGGCATGCGAGGTCACGCAGAGACCGACCAATGAGAGCAGTTTGTTGATGGCCATGGCTCTCTGCTGAGGTTCCAAATGAGGCATGTCGTTCTGGATCACCTCGTCCGTGATGCCGTGAGGAAACTGCTGACACAGTGCCTTGATCCTAAAAACAAGCATAGGCATTGATCCCATATGTTGTAATTAGGCGACAGCAATGATATCACTACAAAGGATTTTTACTGGATCTTGGATTGAACTATCTACGTCTACTATATAAAAATCCCTATATCGAGAGCATATGAAAGTCAAATCAAATAAGGCCCCTGGTAGTGATGGCTTGAAGGAAATTCAAAGCCTTATTACGATGAAGGTACGCAGGAATGAATACATATGTAGCGTGACCCCATTTACACTGGAACTATAGGGAGGGGTGCAGTGCGAGCTGGGCGGTGGCCGAAGGCAGGGACCTCGGCGGTCCGATCCCCGCGAGCTGGCTCTAGGGACGTGGAACGTCACCGTTCTGGCAGGGACGGAGCCCGAGCTGGTGTGTGAGGTTGAGAAGTTCCGACTAGACGTAATCGAGCTCGCCTCCACACACAGCTGCACTCTGGTACCAGTCCTCTCGAGAGGGGTTGGACTCTCTTCCACTCTGGAGTTGGCCACGGTGAGAGGCGCCGAGCAGGTGTGGGTATACTTATTGCTCCCCCGCCTCGGCGCCTGTACGTCGGGGTGCACACAGGTGGACTAGAGGGTAGCGTCTCTCCGCCTTCGGGTGGCGGGGAAGGGTCCTCTCTTTTGTTTGTGCCTATGCACCAAACAGCAGTTTTAGAATACCCATCCTTTTTGGAGTCCTTGGAGGGGGTTCTGGAGAGCGCTCCCGCTGGGGACTCCATCGTTCCGCCTTTGGGACTTCAATACTCACGTGGGCTATGACGGTGAGACTTGGGAGGAACGCCCCCCCCCCCCCGATCAGAACCCCAGCGGTGTTCTGTTATTGGACTGTGCCCATCACGGATTGTCCATAACGAAGACCACGTTCAAGCATGAGGGTGTCCATACGCGCACTTGTCACCAGGACAACCGAGGCCGCAGTTCGATGATCGACTTTGTGGTTGGATCTTCGAACTTGCGGCCGCATGTCTTGGACACTCGGGTGATGAGAGGGGCGGAGCTGTCAACTGATCACCACCAGGTGATGTGTTGGCTCCGACGGTGGAGGAAGATGCCGGTCCGATCTGGCAGGCCCAAACGTTTTGTGAGGGTCTGCCGGGAACGTCTGGCAGAATCCCCTGTCGGAAGGAGTTTCAACTCCCACCTCGTTAGTTTGTTTTTGTATTTTGTTTTATTTTAGCATCAAGTAACGTGAATAAATAAAGGCATATTTTTATAATAAATATAATGGAAAATATTGCTCAGTCGGAAAAGGGTGGCGAAGCATTTAGCATGACGTTCCCCACGACGTACTTCAGTTGGGCACAGACCGCAAATAACTTACATGTTGTTTGTCCGCAAAATAGTCCCACACCGACGACGTGTTTTTTCACGGACAAGATTGAAAAAACTTTATTGGCCGTCAGATACTGACGGTACTGCGCCACAAGACACGTGACAAGGCTAAAAATAAACTAGCTTTTGGATTCATACGCAATGGCGACGCGGAGTTAAATGTCTTGTGCGAAGCCGATCGATGACGTCACTGATCGGATCGGCGAATGACGACGCGAAAGCCGATCAGCATAAAATGCTAATTATCGGCCGATACCGATCGCACCGATCAGATTGGCGTAAAGTCTAATGATTATTTGAAAAAAGTCCCCGGTGTGTGCTGTACACCAGAAATTAAACCAAATATATAAAAACAAATAAACTTTTCTCTCACAAAATAGCGGTTTAAAATATAATAAGAACTAAACGACACCATGGAGTTTAGGAGACAAACCTGCTGTCTGTGCCACGAACGGCAACAATGTAAACATTGAGGGAACACCGTAACTGACTGCCCATCGGTGCTGAAAACCAGAAATTACATAACAAAACGGGTAAAAACAACTTTTCTTCTTCTTTCTTACTGTCTCAAAGGAGTCGTGACAGCCCAGCGCTCTCTGTGCAGCCAGGTTAACAACAGTGTGCAAGAAGTACACACTACACGACAGGTGTTACGGTTACGGCGGTGTTGCAAAAGTCATGTTTTGGAATACGCACAATAGTAGTTAGGGTTAGAATAAAGTACCATTGGCACACAGTCATCATACTCGCGCGATTGGACACAACATTGGCGCTGAAGATGGACTTTCACTTTGCGCCGTTCCCCTCGTTCCTCACACTCCCGCCGGTCCACGCTATGTTAATCCACAACTTGAGCAGCAGGGCCAGCGCATTTTCCGCACAGGCCGTGCTTCCTCAGCAGCGGCGGGAAGTACATCCTCGGCTGCGCCTTTTTGAGGATGGCGTTGACGGTCTCCCACTTCAGGTCCTGAGAAACTCTAATTCCTAGGAACTCCTGAGCATGCCGGCAGACGCGCGATATTTGTTGATACGGACTCACGCTGGCCCCACCGAACGCAGGAGGGCCCTTGTGTGTTTTGATGTTAATTCCATTTGTAGATCTCATTTATCTTCCAGTGAGCGAACGTTGCAAAGGAAGATGTGTAGGAGCGGTGTTCTGGAGGGGCTAGCGTTGTTAATCTTAGCTGTTAGCTCACCACAACAACGGTGCCTCCGCATCCAGCCAGCGCACTCCCCAGCCCGCTCACTCCTGAGTCAGCTTGAGCTGCTATGAGAGTCCGTCGCTTCGTAGGCCGCCGGGTCTTGCCGAGCGTCATAGTTACGACCTTAAAGTCACTGGATGTTTGTCATTTCAGCAAATGTTGGCGATTATATGCTACTTTACTGACTATTAGAGACTATTTTTGGTGTTGTAGGTGAAGAATTTTAGTGAGAATATCCATAACTGTCCCAAGCCAATCCAAACAGCAGCCGCTGGCGACCAGGGTTGTTTTATCAAGAGAATCTGTGTTGAGGGTAATTAAGTACCTGCTGAAGATCATTCTCACAGCATGTAAAAAGGTCCTTACAAAGAAACGGTTTAATCCAGGGCCTCCGACGCCAGATGACTGGTTCATAATCATAGACACAATACATGACACGGAACTATTAAACTGCAAACACTGGCTGACCAGACAAACGAACTAGAAAAAAGCCACCCACATCCCCCCCTTACTATTCTTGGGGACTCGGGGGGGCGGCGGGTAGCACGGTGAAAGACTGGTTAGCACATCTGCCTCACAGTTCTGAGGTCCCGGCTTCAAATCTGGCCTCCCTGTGTGAAGGTTGCATGTTCTCCCCGTGCCTGCATGGGTTTTTTCTGGGTACTGCGGTTTCCTCCCACATTCCAAAAAAAATGCATGATAGGGTTAATTGAAGACTAAATTATCCATAGGTGTGAATGTGAGTGTGAATGGTTAGTCGTTTCTACGTGCCCCGCAATTGGCTGGCGACCAATTATTCAGGGTGAACCGCCTTTTGCCCGAAGTTAGCTGAGATGGGCAAAAGCACACCCGCGGCCCTAGTGAGGATACGCGTTTTGGAAAATGTGTGTGCCTACATGTCGGAGCAAGTTTAAAAATGATAAATCATTAGCCTCTCGTGGGCAGTTTACTAACGGGTGGGTGTAGGACCTCCAGATGACGAAGCCGGCGAACAATGCCAACATCGTCATTTGTACGAACGTACATGGAGCTCAACCAATTCCTTTTTAAACGCCTGTTTTAAAATTCCACTTAAGCATCCGACGTCTCTTTGTGAGCTCTGAAACTTGGCTTCCTTCGATGTCTTCTGCCAGACAGTTGTTGAGTTTTTGCCCTTTCCGATTGAGTGAGGAGGCGCTGCACCGCCTAATACAACAACGTTTGACCATATTTCGATTGGGTCAGCAAAATATGACAATAAAGAGGGAACGCCGCGACAGAGCTCATCTTGCTTTGGACACAAAGAGACCACGCGTACTGCGTAGCCCCCAAAATGGTCATTTCGCCCATGGTGCGACGCGGCACGACGAGACTTTTCCACGTCTTATTCGGTTGACATTTTCTGAAAGAGATGAAAATGCTCCTCAATTGTGGTGTTCAAAATCACACGTACGCAGCATCTGGACACGATTGAAAACTATATGGACGTGATTCACGAGTATCATCATTCTGAAGATGCGCTTGCTCTCAATTTGGCCTGGAAAATGAGAGGACGCCACCACTGAAAAATATGAAAATGGCCTTATTAAACATCACATTTTCATCTCAACTAATAAGAAACATCTGGGCATTTTTCTACCAAAGAGTCCAGTTTTCAGTCACACATTTCCTATTGATTTACATTAATTTCTGAACAAGTCAATTGGGCCATTTTGTGATCCAAGATTACTAACATACCTAACCTCCCAATATAGTGATGGATTGTTTTTAATGGACGATATGGTCTAAATACAACATGTATGTGGCATTTCAACATGAAACTTGCCAACAATGCATGCAACAATATGAAGTCTGCGCAGTGTAAAGTGCATTGAAAGATAGAAAGAGCAAGAAAAAAAGTGTGTCAGACCTGTTTTCAACTTCGGCGGGCTCACAAACGTTCGTTTCCATCTTCACTTTCACTTCTGACATGTTCACCGTCCTCCTCGCCACTTCGTAGAATTATTACACTCGACCAATTGTCCTTGTTGCCGCACTAAAGACAAGACGAGATCTTTTGAGCTGCTAGCCAGCCATGCTACACGCTCTTGCGCTGGCCGGGGTCCTACAAAGCTGACACAAACGCGGGGACGTCCAAACGATTGCCTGATCTAAACCGTACCATTTGTCACATTGTAGGACCGATTGGTAAATGACGAGAGCAACTCGACTTCGTGAAATATAGCTTATACGATAAATAGCCCCTTTAATATTAAGACTAATAGACTCATTCTTGTTGATGCTGCACTAAATTGTATTGGCTTTTTAAAATGTATTTTTAACGTTTTATTTAGAAACAAGAAACCAACAAATGCAATCGCCAGGGGGTGAAATCCAAACAGAGGCAAACATTCAGTCTCATGACGGAAATAAATTATATAGAGCACGTAACTCTCAAGTGGTATGTGCTTAAACATTCGTCTAATGGACGTAACATATTGCTTGACTTGATTTTCAAAAATGCAAAACAGTGGTTATTGATATGTGGACTGACATTCATGAAGATGCCATTCAGTCAATAGTACGACTCCATGAGATGAATCATATAAAATGTTGCATAGTTAATGAAGCCAAACAATATAAGTTCAAATCAAAGAGGGAAAAAAATGATTCTATAGAATCAAATTATAACTATATTTCCATAACTGGGCAGAGAGTCACTGATGGTGTAGCGGTGCACTCGCCTGACTTTGGCTTCAGTTCCCCCTCAGTGACGCTGTGAATGTGAGTGCGAATGGTCGTCCGTGTCGACTGACCGGCGACCAGTTCAGGGTGTCGTCCGCCTTTCGCCCGAAGTCAGCCGGGATAGGCTCCAGCGCCCCGCGACCCTAAACGGGATAAGCGGTGTTGAAAATGGATGGATGGATGGTGGGCAACTCCCAAAAAAATGACAAATATTTTCAGGGGATCCTTCACAAAAACAGCAATTAGTATCGATGTCTTTTATGAACACCTTTGAATTATTTGAAAGGATACGTTTCATGTTATTGTTAATCAAACATTTTGCAGGTAAATTCCATTATTTTCCCAGTCAAGATCATCATTATTATCATCCATCCATCCATTTTCTTAACGGCTTCTCCTCACGCGGGTCGCGGGCGTGCTGGAGCCCATCCCAGCTATCTTCGGGCGGGAGGCGGGGTACACCCGGAACCGGTCGCCAGCCAATTGCAGGGCACATAGAAACAAACAACCATTGGCACTTAAATTCACACCTACGGGCAATTTCCAGTCTTCAATCAACCTAGCACGCATGTTTTGGGGATGTGGGAGGAAACCGGAATACCCGGAGAAATGCCACGCAGGCACGGGGAGAACGTGCAAACTCCACACAGGCGGGGTCGGGATTTGGACCCCGGTCCCCAGAACTGTGAGGCAGATGCGCTAACCAGTCGTCCACCGTGCCGGCTTCATTATCATCATATTATTCCAATTATAAACTACGTATGGAATTGATGCAACATCTTTTTGAAATAATGTTTATAAATTACAATGATTTGTGTGTCTTGAAGAGAAACAAATCTCGGCAATTTCAGTTTCGGTTGGATCAATATTTTTAAACTCAGATTCTGACCTGCCGAACTTTTAAATAGCATAATACTCCAGTCGAGATCACATTTAGAACAATATTAAATTCACGAAGAGATATAATTCCATGTTTCAAAATAAACTGTCGGTATTTCAAAAGCGAGCCATCCAACCATTTTCCGTACCGCTTATCCTCCCGATGGGTCGCGGGCGTGCCGGATCCTATCGCAGCTGTCTTCGGGCGAGAGGCGGGGCACACCCTGAACTGGTCGCCGGCCAATCGCTGGGCACGTATAAACAAACAATCGTTCGCACCCAGTGGCGGAGCAAGACTTTTATCCTCGGGGTGGCTGTTGGATTTATCTCACCAAACATGATAATGAATAAACACAAAAGGAATGAAGACGTTGGTCATTTTACTCATGAGGAGGGCGCATTGGAGATTGTTCAGGTGACAGCCTCTCAACGCGCTCTAAACAATCTCCCCCGTCGCTCCTACATTGATTTGAAAATAGGAGGGTTCTACAAGACATCACGTTCTAAGCATTAAGACACAACACAAACCATAGGACCGGACGACACCCGTCCCGTCCCCGACCACATCCGATCACGTCCTTGGTCAAGGCGCCCTTCCATCAAATGTTGCTGAGTCATCTTCTTGAAGGCGAGACATCTTTCTATCGAAATATTGTCCATAATACTAATGCAAGCTAAGCAAATAAATGATAACTACTAAAATATATCTAACAGTGGCCAAGGCTATTTCAGGGGGTCCGCAGACTATGACAATGAATTTGTTTCTCGACCAACGCATTGCGATCCGAGTCTCTAAATGTTTCGATGTACATACTACGCACACAGAAGATGAGGTTTGTGCGCATAAAATAAAGTTGATTAACAATGTTTACAACACAATGTACACAGAAACACAACTGCAACAATTTTTCAATAATCCACACAATTACCCACTCACAGTTACTCACGCACACGCACGAGCACTTCACTCACGCTCGCTCTGTCCGCCTTACCGTCGCCTGACTTGCTTCTCTTTAAAATGAAGTTATATACCTTGTCGCCGCCTTTTGATTTCTGAACAGACCCCATGAAAAAAGGCCAGTTTTGTTCCGCTGAACATCACTTGCAATTGCACAATGTTCTCCAATCCCCACTTCAAGTCCAAACAATGTCAGGGGAAACAAACCACTGGCGATGTAAGTTCAATATTCAAACATTCAACTACTGGTTTTGCCTCAGGACCCAACATTTGATTTGGTTTTTTTTGGGGTTGATCACAACCCAACTTTTTTGTCGGTACCCCCCTAGCCACCCTTGAGGACTTGCACGCTACGAGAACTAAGACAAGAGCGTGCAAAATCCTCTCGGACCCTCCGCATCCCGGTCACCGGCTCTTCCGGCTCCTTCCCTCAGGTAGGGCGCTACCGATCGATGCAAACTAGAACGAGTAGACATTCCGACAGCTTCTTCCCTCTTGCCATCAACTTCTGAAACAGCTGACCTACAATTCCATTGCAACATGCTGGCAATTTTTTGTCTCGAGTTCATTGTCACATTTCTGTTGGGCCAATGATATATTACTCGTGCACTCGCTGTAGTCGTCTCGCCACGCCGCACAATTTGCATATCTGTTGTTGACCAATACTGGCCACTCATGCCAGAGTAGCATCTGCACCACTGAGGAGCATCTGCAACATTTGCACAACCAACATTGTCCCAGATGGTCGCGCTACTCGTCACTTGAAACCGCATCCACTCCTTGAAGTCTCGGCGCCATTTGCACAATGCTCATTGCGCCGGACTATTGCAATATTAGTCATTCGTACTGCTAGAGGACTCTGCATCTTTTTGCACAATTGTCAAAATAAAATAAAATGTACCGGCATTACCAGATAACTAGCAACCCTTTATTGCTCAGTGACTGTTTTTGTTTTTTGTCAATGTCTTTCTGTCTCCAAAGTTTTTCTCTGTGTCAATTGACCGTCTGTTGTGGTACTCGAGCGGCTCCGACTACCGGAGACAAATTCCTTGTTTGTTTTTTGGACACACAATAAAGGTGATTCTGATTCTGATTCTGATCTCGTTACGTCTGCCTACAGCAACCCAGGAGCCAATCAAGTTGCAGTGGGGCGTGTCCTACCTAGAAACCTCGTGGGAATCCTAATCACGCCCCGCCGCCGTGCAACACTGAGAGAAACAAGCGACAATCCAAATCAGTTGTTGCTGTGGTGACGCAAACAAAACACACACACAGTGTTTAAGTAACTGACCTTATCTTGGCTCGAGGTAAGTTGTCTCGTTTTAACTTGTATTACTTCTTAACAAATACGATTACAGTAATCGTTTTTTTGTGCAATGTTGTGAAAACGTTTGAATTTCTACGTTGACGTCATCGTTGTGCTGAACGCTCCTCATTGGTTTGATTGACAGCTCGGCCGTGAGCATGACAGCGGGGGCGGTGGCGCCCCCCCGCATT
Source organism: Phycodurus eques (assembly GCF_024500275.1). Classification (NCBI taxonomy): domain Eukaryota; kingdom Metazoa; phylum Chordata; class Actinopteri; order Syngnathiformes; family Syngnathidae; genus Phycodurus; species Phycodurus eques. Next base: position 31,897,978 of record NC_084530.1, read on the forward strand.
ATTCCCATCAAATTACCGGCATCGAAGAACCGCGTTGACACCGGCACGCGTGTGTGCATTCAGTCGGGTAGGTGAGCACACACTCACACACGCACACGCGCACTTTGGTGGAGTGGACTACAAAGTTGATCGTGTGTCAAATGAAAAATAGTTCAGCTACGACTGGGGGCCGTGAATGACGTCATTGTTCTTGCATAATTCCAATATACTGGATCATCGTGTGTGTGTGTGTGTGTGTGTGCGTGCGTGCGTGTGCGCGCGTGTGCGCGCGACGCAGACACGGGTGACGCGTTGCTTTTCTACACACTGGACGGCTCCAAGCCTGCGGCCCGGCCACCGTCGGGACGAGGCGGCCCGGGCGGCGGCGGCGGCCGGCGCTACGTTTCGCCCTTCCTGCTGCCGAGCGGCCGAGTGTGCGTCAGAGCCGTGGCCGTCACCAGGTAGCGTCGTGTCACTTCTAAGAAAAAAGGCTGCGTCCCGAGCCACTTGAAATAGTCACGATTTCATTTGCTTTGCCGACAACTCGTCACAGCTATTGGCGATCCTAACCCTGTCAATTGCTTGCAGGGTTTCACTACAGAGGGGCAACTACTATGTTGGGATTATTTTGAAATGAATCAATGATTCTCAACACCAAATTTTCGTGAAGTGAAACTGGTTTGGGGGCTGAATTCGGAGTCAAATTGGCTAGTATAAACCAAATTGGCACACTTCCTGTGTCTTATCCTGAGACTTTTTTGGCTCCACGCACGCCAGACACGCCGACCAAATTTTGTTGCTGAGTGAAACTGGCTACAGGGTGCTGAATCAATCAGTCAATCAATCAATCAATCCATCCATCCATCCATCTATCTATCTTCTTCCGCTTATCCGGGGTCGGGTTAAGCAAGGAACCCCAGACTTCCTCTTCCCCGGTCACTTCGTCCAGCTCTTCCGGCGGGACGTGCCCGCAACGCCCACCGGGGACGGCGTCCTGAGGGCATCCCGACTAGATGCCCGAGCCACCTCGGACATCCTGCGGAGGAAAGCGATTTGGGCCGCTCGTATCCGCCGTGTTGTTCTTTGGGTCACGACCTGAGGCGAGGGTAGGAACGGCGATCGACCGCTAAATGGAGAATCCTTCTTCGCCACGACAGACGGCTAGATACCGAGTCCGCATCGATCCGCCTGTCTATCTCTCGTTCTATTCTTCCCTCACTGGTGAACAAGAACCCGAGATACTTGAAGTCCCCACCGGGGGGCAGCGTTTCATTCCATCCGCCCTTTCCCGACGGAGGAGCGCGGCGTGAGATTCGGAGGGACTGCTTCTCATCCCAACTGCTTCACACTCTGTCGCGAGCCGCTCCGGTGAGAGTCGGAACCAGATCATGTGCAAAAAGCAGAGTATACACTCATACTGAGGCGACCAAACCGGACCCCCTCAGTTCTTCGGGGGCTGAATTCTTTTATACATTTTGGAGGGTGCACGCTAACAAGGCCAAATTGGCCACTATAAACCAGGTCCTGTATCTTATTAGGCGTAGCTTCCTAAGACTTTTTTGTCGTTCCACTCTTGATAGACATGCTTGCTAAGTGAATCTAGCAAGGGGGGCTACATTTGAAGTTTAAACGTCAAAGAAAGAACGCAAACATTCGCCACTAAAGGAACGCTTCCAAGGCCAAGTTGACCGCTCGCATCTTTTCCTGTCGGCAGCGACGGCCGCCAGAGCGCTGCTGTCGCCAAAGTCTTCTTTGTCAGAGAGGCAGACCCTTTGCAACAGGTAATCAATCCATCCATCCATCCATCCATCCATCCATCCATCCATCCATTAATCAGCCTGTGCTGTTAACCTTCCAGCAGGTGAGTCAGGAAGAAGGATTGCATGACAACGTCATGACTTCACCTCAAGGTTGATATTTTCAGCATTTGTTTTTTTTTTTTGGAATGAATATTGTTTGTATTGAAATTGTTCATTCACCAATGTACGGTTAGACATTTGTAAGTAGGGAAAAATGCCCAGTGAAAATTCCTTCGTGGTGATTGGGCCAGCAGGGAAGGATGAATGATCCCGTACGCGGCGACTACGTTCGGAATCATTCGGCACTCGCGACTTCCGAATCACTGGAACGGGATTTTGATATCGTGGACTATCGATTCAACTCCATGAAAGCAAGTTTATTTCAACTTTTGGGCCACCGAGCTCGCCAAAACAAGCAAAACAAGAAAAGAAAGAAAGACGCCAAAAAATAGCTGAAACGATTACAAGAAGAATAAAAAAAATGCCAAGAGCACAGATTTCAAATGGCTAAGAGAGGACACTTCCCTAAATCTTCGCAGGGAATTCCAGGACTTGGAGCATGACCCCGATTGGTCCAAGCTGGAGGACTTTTAAAAAGAAGCAACTGATTGCAACGCGTTTGATGAGAGCCAACATGCCGATCGAGCACCTTTCTGATGTAGCGCAATCGCAATCCTTTGGTTGACATTTTCAGTGCCGGGAATTTTTCTCAGTCCGATGGTGCGACATGAAACTAGATGAGATGGTACTAATAAAAATAATCAAAATGAAAATGCCAATATAAATAGATTTAAGAAGAAGGGAAATAAAGAATGAAAATATGACTGATGGATGTACTGTATTACCAAAGAACACATTTGCTCTCATTTACGCAGTGTCCCTGAAGGCACCTCGCGCACTGGCAGCTGCGACATTGTATTAGGATTCCCACATCGTCAGGTTAGGGTTAGTGGGAAACATATTAATGCCATCGCCTACGTCCGGAAGCAGTCGGCCATGTTCTGCCGGGATACAACAGCCAATCATAGTGCATCGGTGCGTGTCCTGGAGCCAATAATATCGGAGCAGGGCGTGGCCCGCCTCGAAACTATGCGGGAATCCTAATAACGCGGCCGCGACGTGCCTCCCTACCGTAAACGTGACCGCACCAGATCCGTCGCCAAATACGACATAGGAAGGCTCGTATCGAGGGTGTCCAGACCGCTTTTGTCCTGGAAGTCTGGAACAAAACTTGGCACTCTTGAACGAAAATGAACTGTCACTCAAAGACTGTTCACAGGCGCGAGAATGAGCGCGTTCTCAATAACATCCGTCAGGCAGAAATGAACTCAATTCGGTTTACGTCGGCCCAAAATATCAGCGATGAACTCGTTCGGTTACGACACTGGTCATTAGCATATGGCTGCTATCTTAGCTTACATGAGGCTCTTTTGTTCTTATTTGCAATCCAGGGTCAAAGGTGACGGGCAGCGCCCGGTCCGAATCGGCTCCTCGCCGGGCGCCGCCCGCGAGCGGTTCCGCCCGCTCTCGTTCGGAGGTAAACGAACAACCGACACGCTAACTGAGTGATAGCCTTTTATTTTGAAGCGCTCACTTCCTGTGTGTCAGAACGCAGCCGCGCCGAGGCACCGGAGCGCCGCGTGTGAGGCAGACGCTCGCTTCCGAAGGTACGATACACTACCGACGTGGCACGAGTGCGCGACAGCGGTCGCGGGGATTGCTGATCAAACTTGTTGACCCTGGAAAAACAATGGGCTTGATCCTTCTTTCGCCAGAATATTTTTTGTTTACCAACGATTGCCGACACACAAGGGGGGCGGCCACCGGGGCCCTGCCCGGCCCGGCCCGCTAAGCTATCGCGATACAGTCCACTTGTCACAAAGGTCCGGCTGGAACCGCGCTTGCGCGGACAGTAACCGACTTTGCACAGGAAAATAGCAGGCAAATTAAGTGTCTGGAGGGAAATAAAATATAACCCCAATTGCAATGAAGTTGGGACGTTGTGTTAAACATCAATAAAAAGAGAATACAATGATTTGCAAATCATGTTCAACCTATATTTAATTGAATACACGACAAAGACAAGATATGTCATGTTCAAACTGATCCACTTGATTGTTTTTAGCAAATAATCATGAATTTAGAATTTGATGGCTGCAACACGTTCCAAAAAAGCAAAAAAAAAAAAAAAAATGATAGAGTTGAGGAATGCTCGGGGATAAAGATCTTCCTGTCTATATGTGTTGCTGCACCGTTTGTGTTCAAATATCCGTAGCTTAAAACCGTGACAATCCGTGCCAACGTTAGCATGTCAATTGCATTGATGTTAGTATTACGCTAGCAACGTGGTTTGCTTGCCATGAAATTGCTAAATTGAGTTCACTGCCACCGTTAAAGGCTCCTAACTAAAAACAAATATCAAATCCCCCAAAATCCTCCAAATGACAGCTCGCATCTCAAGGCACCACTGTATTTTACTGTACATGAATTCAAATCCGCTTTATTGCCAAAGTATGTTGCAAGACACAAGGAATTTGTCTGCGGTAGTTGGAGCCACTCGAGCGTAACAACAAATATTCATTTAAGACAAAAAGAAAAACACGAGTGTGGAGAGTCATTGAGCAATGAAAGTGGAAGTGTGCCACTCGTGTGATATAATGGCAATTGTGCTAATGATGCAATTGAGAGCCATTTAAAGTGAATGATCTGGAACGGTGACGATTGTGCAATGTGAATTTGTGTTGGCGTGTGTGTGTGTGTGTGTAGGTGTGTGCAGTGCTCGTCTTTGCGCCGTCGTGACGACTCGACGAGTTTGTGTATTGTGTGTGGCGTTTCGGTGCCCCCTGTGCCACGACGCGGGACGCCCCCTATTGACGGGGGACAGGTACTGAGCCCCATCGCCAACTGATGATGATGATGATGATGATGATGATGATGACATCACACTCGCGTGTGTGTGCGTCCGCGTCAGCTGGTGTGTTGTGTGATGTGCGACGCTGAAATTCCAGTCAACACTCACGTTTGTTCCACATGCCGCGCCCCCGTCAGGCAGAAGCTCCGCCCCCGACTGCAGGTCTATATGCACACACACACACGCACACAATGTGAATATAAACACACACAGACATGTTTGCACGCACACACAAAAACAGTTGTTTCTCTTGTGTGCACTTTGTCAACCGCGTTATTGTGTGTCAGGGTGACGTTTTGTGTGCGTGTTGTGGACGAGGAAACCCAAGTGACCTGTCAAACTGTTTGACGTGTGAGACCTGCCTACACACGGTAACACGTACACAAACATTCACACACACACACGCACAGACGCTGACTTGAGTTTGTGTGTGTGTGTGCGTGTATTTGTGCGTGTTGCGGGGGTCGGTGCAGACAGCATTAGAGGGGAACAGCGCCCCCTGTGCGCGCGTCTCACCCAACAGGAAGTTGTCCTGCTCCAAATGTGGACGTCTGAACCGCATCGACGCTCGCCACTGCGACTGGTGTGGCACAAAGGTGTGCGTGTGCGCGCGCACACACACACACACACACACGCTCAAACACACGTACACACACAAACACACACGTGTCCGTTGACATGTTTTTTGTGTGTTGTCGCATGCGTGTGTAAGTGCGAACAGGCCGTGACACGCGTGTCGTGCGTGATCTGCGGCGCCGGCGGCTCTCCCCGGGCCGTCGTCTGCGCCGTGTGCGGCCACTTCCTGGACGCTGCGCCCGCTTCCTGTCGTGACGCCACAACACCAACTTACCAGGTAACGAGGCGGAAGCACCTCCTCCGGGCCCCCGAGGGCGGCGCCGCCTGACAGCTACCCGCCTAACACGTCGCCGTCTGCGTGTGTATGCGTGCGCGCAGGCCAGCCCGCCCACCGCCGAGCACTGCACGCAGACATCGAGACCGCGTTTCGTGTCAGCCGCAAAGTTCCGCCAGCGGGAGCAGCAGAAGTCGCGACGCGAAGACGGACGACCGCCGCACACCGCCGTCGGCCCGGGACGAGGTCAGACTCGTGCCGCGCCCACCTACGCCGATAACACAATATCGAGACCGCGTTACGAGGATACCGTCACGCATGGTACAAGCGGTACTACTGAAACTGGTGCCAGCGGCGATATCAGCGATACGGATCCCACATATCGGCGACTCAGGCGCCTGCGGCGGTTTCACTACTCCGGCTAGATGCAACGCGACGGTCATTTTCCAAAAGCTTTTGCTGCGTCGTTGCTCCCCGCGGGCGTAAGTGCTATTAGTCTTCTTGTCGATGGTGAGCTCGACTGTTTGCATAAAAGCATGGTACTGTCGAGCTTTGCCATCAAAAAGGGTTTGTTGATTGACTAATATTGATGTCATGTCATTTAGTTGTTTCCATTGCGGACCTAATATTGTGTTCAGGGATGTTGTGGCTTCTTTGTATCTCTGCTTTGAGACCCAGCGGGTGCTGCGACAGTAGGGGATGCGGACCGTAGGTTCGGGAGTACTGAGGGCAACACACGCTGCGGTGTCAGCCTCTCGCTGAAGTTATTCTTTTCGTTTCCATAACTGTTCCTCTTGTTCTTCGAGAGCGTGTCTTTCCTCGAGCACCATTTGCCATTTGAGCCTGGGAACGAGCAGATGCCGTAGACGAAGCTTCGGATCTGGAGCGCTGTCCGTCGGCGCAACCCTATCCTGGAAGTCAAACTGAAGACGTTGATGAAGCTGTGCCGTTTTATTCTGGTCATCATGAACCTTATTTTGTCGAGAAGGATCCTTGATTTGAGACTTTGGATTTTGACGAAATTGAGCCTCTTTTCCAACTCCCGTTTCCGTGTTTGAGGCCTTTTCCGGGCCTCCTCCTCGCAAGGCCTTATCCGGCACTCCAGCCTTTTGCGAAGGTTGGCGGGTCCCTTTGAACCAGGTCTCGACGTCCTGATCAAATTCTTCTGTCTTCTTTATGTTTATGACGGTTTGAAAACGACTGATTTTGCCTTTTTTTGCTCGTCATGTGGAATTAAAGGTAATAACGAGTTATGCCAAGCAATGGAACTTTCACGCATTTGCATGATTGAATCCGTTTACAATTGAGACATTTTTCTCTCAACCGTCCCGAGATCTTTCATTGACAGTACCGTTCGTTTGATCCCACCCACTTTCCTTTTACGTTCCTTTTGTATTGACTCCCATTTTATTCATTCGCGCCTTCTCAGCGAGGATGGGATTTCTTGGCTCACTTGCGTTAGCGACGTTTGAAGCAGCTTTTTCCGTACCGCTCGTTTTGCTCGCACAACGAGCCGATCACGAACAAACCGACGTTAAGCCTAACGAGCCGCACCGTTTGCATCAAAGAGGCGGGATTCGCGAGCCTCTTCGCTGTTGCGCACCAAACCACATGAACTGGACTCAGCGGTCTCAAAATGGCAATCGGAGTGGCCAAGAGGGGAATCTTTACCTCGCCAGACGAGCCGGGTGTCCACGATGATCATCCGTCCCGAAGGTATGCTGCTTTTAAACGCTGCCGTCAAAAGCACGAAGGTGGTAAAAACAAATCCACTGCATTCAGGTGCGTTCCGATTGTATTTCAAGTGATCAAAATGCGTTCAACGTGCGGTCGGCGAATAGGATTTCCCCGTTCACCCTCCGACACTTCAATCCACTTCCGCCAAGTGAACAGCCGATTGTACTACCTGTGCTGACGTAGCGCCCCCGCACCATGTGACGAGCGTCCCATTCACCAATGACGCACAAGAAAAGACTTTCAATGCAATAGAAAATAGATTCGAAATATAACACCGACGCGGCCGACAGTGGCGAAATTCGTGATCTGAAGCGGAATCCCTTCCTTTATTGCCGTTGTCAGTACACTCACAACCAGGAGTGTGACAGGAAACATAGATGGTAAAAATAGAATGAAAACAAAAAGAAATTCAAATATAAATCAACGAAGAAGAAGGAAAATAAACAATGTGCAATAAGCATCAGGTGTAGGTGTGAATTTTAACCGGCTTATTTAGTGTTCATGAGTCTGAAGGCTGAGGGGAAGAAGCTGTCCATGTAGCGGGAGGTTTCGGTCCAGATGGACCGCAGCCCGCGGCCTGACGAGAGAGGGTCGAACGTCGACCTGCACCTCCCCGTGTCCTGGAGACGCTTGAGGTCCCGGGTGATGGCGGTGCCCAGGAAGCGGAAGGAGTCCGCGATGGAGACGGGGGAGTCCGTGAGGGGAAACCGTGGGGGCGCGACTTTCCTCAAGTGCGTGATCATCTCCTTTGTTTTCCGATACAGATGACAGTAGTGATATCAGTGACGCAGGTGAAAGTCGCGATATAGGTGAAAGTAGGGATATCGCCGATACAGGTGACCGTGGTGATATCAGTGATACAGGAGACATGAGTGATCTGGCGGGGGGGCGTGTCTGTCCACATCAGGTTACTGGCGGACGCAGCTGGATCACGTGTGCGCTCACCTGAGGAGTTTTGCCCAGAACAACGCTCCCTTCAGGACTCTCCTGGGAGAGCCTCGCCTCGGCCGGGTATCGACCGACCCGGCGATCGTCTGACCTCGTGACGGCAGGAAGCGAGCGTGTCATCACTTCCTGTTTGTGTGCGCGCGCACGCGCTTCCTTCCTCAGATGATCTCGGCTGTGCTTCGAGAAGGCGCTCGCGAGGTCACGCTGACACTCGGCTTCAAGGACGTCGGAAAGGAAGCGAAACAGGAAGTCAGACAGGAAGTGAGACGTGTGAGTCGTGTGCATGCAGGTGAACGCGTGTTGAGTTTCTTCTACCTCTCAGGTTGCTTCTGAAGCTGTCGACAAGATGGCGGCCACGACGAAGACACGCCGAGGTGACCTCGTTAGTGACTTCATGTTAGAATGACATTGGCGTTAAGTTAGCATCATGTTAGCATAGCATAAATGTCTTTGTTTTTGTGCTGACAGGAAGTGGAAGCATCGCAAGCGTGATGGTGAGACTCACACACACGCGTGCATATTTACCCGCACACGCTACACTCACGCAGGTACGCATGCACTCACATGTACACGAATGCAACTGGCTCTAAGCAGATGTCCGTGTGTTGTTTCTAAAGACATAAAATATGATTGAAATGCTGAAAACATGCAGAGACATAGCAATATAGTGCTGGATTGTTGAGATATAGCATCTTTTTTACCGTTTGAATTTTCCTGATTTTATGGGCGAGGCTAAAACAGCCCTGTTGCATCACGGGGCCGGGGCGTATACTTTCTAGCGCGAGTGACGTCATTTCGTGTGGCGCAGTGTCAGCTGTGCTTAGCTTTCAAAACAAGGCCCATTTACTACTCAAGCGGGCAGTTGGCAAGCTAACGATGGCTACACCCCGAAAATGCGTCTTGGCTGGACGCCTGAATTTACAGAACAGCTCGGTGAGGTTTTTTTAAGCTCCCAAAAAATGAGGAAATAAAAATGCGATGAATTGACGTTTTCAAGACACCCGGATGGCGAGCTGAACATCAACACGGCTCTGCAGTGCGCATTTTACAACGGATAGTTTTGGAAACTTTCCCCAGAGACAACACGGCTCTGTGGGTAACTCGATACTAGCGAACGGGGCAGTCTAACTACCCGGGCTTCCTCCTACCGCGCCGCTGTCGTCAAGCGCGGCGTTCGGCCGTGACATTATGTCGCCGACAACGAGGGTAAGTTGCCTCGTGTGCTCGTTTTGATGCTTCTCGTCCACAATAAGCATTCCATTTTGAAGTTGAGCCCCCTAACGTGATTTGACACGGTAGAAGCTCTCACCCCCTCAGTATGGTGGCTTCCTTTTGGCGCATCCGTTCGACACGCCCGCAGCGTGTGAGAGCTGAGAGGTGGCCCTTATTATTCAAGTTTTATACTGTATACTTAGCGATTTTGTTTTATTGATTCAAATTTGGCAGGCTTGTTAACATTACTCTTCTCTGTGGTCTGTCGAATTGACATGCCATTTTTTGGGCCTGCTTACTGCCACTTCAACACTTTTACGCATGCAACGTGCATGCCGTAAACACACACATGCAAACATCCATCCATTTTCTGTACCGCTTTATCCTCACGCGGGTCGCGGGCGAGCTGGTCACCCCGGACTGGTCACCAGCCAATCGCAGGGCACATAGAAACAAACAACCATTCGCACACACATTCACACGTACGGGTAATTTAGAGTCTCTAATCAACCTACCACGCATGTTTTTGGGATGTGGGAGGAAACCAGAGTGCCCGGAGAAAAGCCACGCATGTACGGGGAGAACATGCCAACTGCACACAGGCGGGGCCGGGATTTGAACCCCGGTCCTCAGAACTGCGAGGCAGATGTGCTAACCAGTCGCCCACATGCAAACAAACATGCTAATTAGCGTTAGCGTTGAGCTAACATCAGGCCCCTCCCCCTTTCTCTGATTGGTGGTTGCGTCCGTCAGGTGAGGGACGTCCAGCTGCTCCAGGAATTGGCTCCGGGTCCCACTCGCGGTCGCGTGGGCGTCGTCCAGCAGCTCCTGGATCAGGTGAGGAGCGCCGCCACCCGCGCCGCTGCTCGCCGATAGCTGCCGGTCCTCGTCCCCTAGGGGGCGGACCCGGGCTGCTGCGATAGCGACGGCCGCTCCGCCACCGTGATGGCCGCCGTCAACGGGCACCACGCAGTCTTGCCGCTTCTGCTGCAGCGTGGCGCCGATGTCGACCGCCCGTCTGGCCAGTAAGGTGGCGTCATCACGGTATTAGCATTCGCGTACGGAAAGCCCAGCCGAGCGTGTATTCCAAGTCGTCGATATCGAGTGTCGTGGATGTTTTTGTACAGTTACACAACAGCACAAAGTGACCGCAACCCTTCTGGTAGGAAGTTGGCCTTAGTTCCTTCTACCATATATGGCCCCCCTGTGGCCCCAATGACCCCGAACCCATGTTTTCTGTTGCCCTCTGTCCAAATGTGAGAACTTGGTCATGGTTGCATCTGATTATCTTGGGATAATCACAGGCTTGTGTGTCCATGTACTAGTACACTCTTTGTCCCAACTAGTAAGACAATTCAACACACTAGTATAATGACTTACTAGCACCAGACTAGTAACACTATAAGGCCCAACTATCAGGCATGTGTCACGCCTCCTTATCAAGGATATGGAATAAATGTTCAAACGGCTTTCCGTGTTAGCACCAACAATAACACAGTGGCCTGTGACCCCTGACAGGATGAAGAACACGGCGCTGCACGAGGCCGCCGCACTAGGACCTCAAGGTCTACGCTGTGCACGTGTTCTCATCAGGTAGCTAGTGCTGTCGTCAGCTCATCACTACGGCTGTTTTGGGAATCATTCGCTATTCCTTCCTCCCTAATCAACGAGCTCGGGATTTTGAAGCCCACCGCACCGAGCGTCATGGCAGAAACCTACGGAAGTGTCGCACGGGGTGCGTGCGGGGTCCGGCAACTAGAGTTTGAGCAACTAGTTTTCATGAGCGGCCGCCGGTTTTGCTGCGTGGCAGCGTCGCCGATGTAAAACCAATCAGAAATACACGAGCTTTCAAACACACAAAAACCTCTGACAATTAAAAAAATTCACCGTGAAAATGTCACTTGACACTATGATAAACATATAAACGTCCACAGACCAATAATATATGATGATGATGATGATTATTATGACAGGCAGCTGTCCCTATCAAATGTGAGCAGAAAACACGACTATCCCTAATGTTTTGTCCTTCTGATTGATTGGCGGTTGACAAAGCAGCTGAATGGCGCCACCAACTGGTTGTGTCCTTCTACTGCAAGGAAACCAATTAGAAGTGAAGGTGGCCAGCCGTTGTGACGTGTGCTCGCGCCATCTAGCGGTGGTGGTCTGACTCACTCGTAGCTCCAATTTTGCCTGTATCTCTAAACAAAAAATTGGTCAAGTGACAACTCGGTTCACAAAAAAGAGGAAAACCCAGGCACTGGTAGCTCAAGGCCCCGCATTTGGTTTTCCAAGCCGGCTCGACAAAATCCTTCATTTCACATTTGCGTGCGGCTCGAAAGCACAGCGTGACGAGTCCGTCGGTGAAATGCACAGATTCAGTCAGTGGTTCCTTTCCCGTTTCCTCTTTGTGGCCACCCGTTTATACCCTGACAATCGCACCATGTTTTTGTGGTTCAGTAAAAAAAAAAATACAGTACAGTATGTCTGCGGAGCCTCATTTAAAAAACAAAAAAATAAATATATTCCATTAGAGCGTGTCGGGGGAGGGATTCCCAACACAGCCTGTGACATCATCAACAATGACGCGCCGATTACATTTTTAATTTTTGTCTTTCAGCTGCAACGCCGCCACGGGGCTGCGTAACAAAGATGGCCTTACGGCGTACGACGTGGCTGCCGCGAGCGGGTGCGCCGCCATGATGTCCCTGCTGAATGGCTCCGCCTCTTTGGAAGGGGTGGGGCTTCCACCTGACTAAGAGCTACATTTTAAACTAGCTCACGTTATACTAGCTTCACGCAAGCCAATGCTATTTGGTAGTGATGGTAGGAGATGTGCCGAGTCTTCGAGGCGTGTGTCGAGTAATGGAGGGGGCGTTTCCGCAAAGCGCGTATTGAGGCTTGCGTCATTTAGGGGCGGACCCGGAGGTTATGACGTCCGATGCCTTGCTGCCTGGCTGTACCACGTGACCGATTCGGGAAGCGCTTCAGCGTTTGCCAGCAATCGAAACCCGTCCTGCAGGCTCCATTCAAAATGTGTGTGTGTTTTATATAGAGTTGTGGTCAGCTCAGTTTGGATAAAGGCAAGTTGGGAGTGTGTTGACAGCATAGCTTGGACAGTAGAGATAGCGAGCGATTCCATTTACGTCACTCCTCGGAATCCTTGGAAAGAGGCTGCTGCCCGCTAACGCGGCACCCTGGTCTAATAGCCCACCGGTTGAGGGTGGTCGCCTGAGTTGGGACCGCACAGCACAAGGAAATATCATTGAGGCTTATTATCAATTACCTTTTGTTTTTTTTTTAAATAAAAAACTGCATTTTCCACTTATTTTATTCATGGGGAAAGTATTATGTTCACAGAAAGCAAGGTCAAATAAAACCTCACTGGGAGAGGAGAAATTACTGTACCCCAATTTAAAAAAGCTTGCTCTTCAATGAATCACTTAACACAAAAATGATGATAAACTGTTTTCTAAATAAGTACTTTCAAAATCCTCTGCCCTCTTAAGCCATTTTCGCAAAGTGGTAAAAAAAAACATGACACAACCTGCCATACCAGTGATGAGGAACATTTTAAACACACAGAATACGTTCAAAGAGAATATATTTGACACTTTATGTTGGGAAATTACTTGGTCAAACATTGTTTTGTCATACATCGTCATTCACAAGAGGCAAAAATGCAACGCAGCACATACTGTATGAGGTGAGGTAAAGATCCAGCTGCCTGCGATTATGCACATGACCAGCAGGTGGTTTCGTGGGCAATGCAGCGTCCAACCAACGGCTCAAGTGTTACAATGCTTCATGAAGCTTCAGCTCGCCATCACTACTATTTGGGGCGTATTCTCCCGTATGCGCGAGGAAGTAAAGGCGCGCTTTTCTGACTCCGCCCATTCTGCCATTGTGAAGAGTTTGAGTGCCATTGGCGCACCTTCTCGCCATTTATGCAGTTTGTGTGGCGTAACCCGCTCAGATGTTCTCATCTGCACTCCGAAGGCTGTAGTAAGTAGCTGTAAGGCTGTAGCCCTGGGAAGGTGAAACATCATATTGCACGTTTTGACGAAGTAAACTGCCACCGAGCTCCGGCTGAATCGGGCTGACGGTACGGGAGACGCCGGGCCCGCTCGCAGGCTAACCAACGGCCGCGATGTGGTTGGTGACGTGACATATAGTAATCGACAGAACAAAAATTCTGCATTTCCGCTTCAGTGCGGGTGGTGGCTTGGAGCTTGTCTGAAAGCGACCCTCACAAAAACTGAGTTATAGTTTGAATCATTTGCATGTGAAATCAATTTAAGTGACCCCTAGAATAGAATATACAGAATACAAAAACACATGCCCCTTTAACGTGAGCAGTGCGCGCGTTTCCGCTACAGGGGTTAATTTCACATTTAAAGCGTGCCATTTTTCTCAAATGGATTCTTACGGCATCGAAGGAAAACTCCACGATCCAGGAATTCCGGTGAGCCGACGACGTGTGTGTGTGTGTGGCAAGAAGTCATTAGGGGAAAATCGGCAGCGCGCATGCCAGGCGGGTAAAAACATCTTTACGCACCAATGGGAGAATAAGCCCCAATACGAACTGCAGCCGTACCTCGACTTACGAGTTTAATGTTCTCTGGCCAAGCTCGTACCTCAGGTGACTCGTACAGCAAGCCAGTTTTCCCCATTCATCTGTTTCAGCTCCCCAAACACTTTTTAAAAACAAAGAGAATCTCAAAAGAAAACTGGTTGCCGAACTGTCATTACTGTCTTTGCTGAGCAAATCAAGGTGACTAAGCGAGAGATATGGGGGGGAAAAAAGTAAAAACATTGCCATCAGTAGGTGCAGTCGGGTTTGGCCAATCAGTCTGCGTGTGAGCGTCTGGGCATGAGTTGTGGCCTACATCAGCTCCTTGCGAGTGTTGTCATTTTGTATTCGGTGTGTCGGCGAAACCACTGAATCGGCGGGATCGCAGCCGTCGGAAGGTCCCGGTCGAGGACGGAGCTGTTTCCGGCGAGGACCGCGGGCGAAGAAGGACACCAGACGTGCCGAGTGAGTCACCGACCGAGCTCGTCGAAAGACACCCCCGTCCAAAGCGCCGCCCGTGCCCCACTACACCAACGTACCATAAGACAAGGATCTTCAGTTAGAATTTGGGGGAGTCCTTTTAATTAAAGCCACGGTCTGGCAACATATCACACACAAAAACAGTTTTGCGCTGGCTTCCGGAAGAATGACACGGAACTGGTCCGTCCAGTCAACTTTCCAAACAAGCCGTACCGTGTCGTCAATCCGGCAAATCTCTTTCGGTGAGCAAATGACAAAAAAAAAAAAAAGAGTCACTGAGCAATAAAGGGTTGCTAGTTATCTGGTAATGCCGGTAAAAAAATATTGACAATTGTGCAAAAAGATGCAGAGTCCTCTAGCACTTAGAGCAGTTCTAAAGACTAATATTGCAATAGTCCGGCTGCAATGACCATTGTGCAAAGGGCGCCGACACTTCAAGCGAGTAGCGCGATAATCTGGGACAATGTTGATTGTGCAAATGTTGCAGATACTCCTCAATCAGTGTGCAAATGGAGCAGATGCTACTCTGGCATGAGTGGCCAGTATTGGTCAACAACGGATATGCAAATAGTGCAGCGTGGCGAGACAACGACAGTGAGTGCACGAGTAATGTATAATTGGCCCCACAGAAATGTGACAACAAACTCAAGTCAAAAATTTTTTAAAAATTGGCGGCATGTTGCAATGGAATTGTAGGTTAGCTGTTTAAGAAGTTGATTGCAAGAGGGAAGAAGCTGTTGGAATGTCTGCTAGTTCTAGTTTCCATTGATCGCATTGCATTGAAGAGCCGGTGACCGGGATGCGGAGGGTCCGAGAAGATTTTGCACGCTCGTCTTAGTTCTTGCAGCGTGCAAGTCCTCAAGAGTGGGTAGGGGGGTACCGACAATCCTTTCAGCAGTTTTGATTGTCCGTTGCAGTCGGAGTTTGTCCTTTTTGTAGCAGCACCAAACCAGACTGTGATGGAAAAACACAGGACCGATTCGATGACCACTGTGTAGAACTGCCTCAGCAGCTCCCGTGGCAGGCCGTGCTTTCTCAGATGCCGCAGGAAGTACATCCTCTGCTGGGTCTTTTTGAGGACGGAGTTGATGTTGGTCGCCCACTTCAGGTCCTGAGAGACTGGAATTCCCAGTAATTGTGGTCGGTGATGCGGCTGGGTGGGTGTGGGGTGTGAAAGTGTCCTTTTCAAATCTGCAGTAGAATGTATTCAAGTCGTTGGCTAGTGTGCTATTGTTCTCAGCTTGGGGGGATCGTCGCTTGGAATTGGAATGCATGCTAGACTGATTTAGAGTCGTTAGCGCTAAACTTTTTCCAACTTTGCTGCATAGTTCCTCTATCCAATGTTAATTTCTTTAGTCAGCAGCTTTCTAGCTCGATTATACAGGGCCCTGTCCCCGCTCTGATATGCGTCCTCCTTAGCTTGGCGAAGCTGCTTAAGTTTAGCAGTGAACCACAACTTGTTGTTGTTCAAAGTGCGAAATGACTTTGTTGGTACACACACACCTCTTCACAGAAACTGATCTAGGATGTGACAGTGTCCGTATATTCATCCAGGCTCCCAGCTGAATTTTCAAAGACACTCCAGTCTCTGCGGTCTAAACAGCTTGAAGTTCCATCTTTACTTCATTGGTCCACTTTTTTACTGTCTTCACTGTAGGCTTCGCGCATTTAAGTTCTTGCCTGTACGTCGGTATTCAGTGAATTAAGCAGTGATCAGACGAGCCCAGGGCGGCACGAGGTTTGGCACGGTGTGCGTTTTTTAGCGTAGTGTAGCAGGGGTCTAAAATGTTATTTTCCCTGGTAGGACAGTCGATGTGCTGCTTGTATTTCGGGAGTTCGTGGTTGAGTTTAGCTTTGTTAAAGTCCCCGAGAATACTGAGGGGTGAGTCCGGGTGTTTTTTTTCCAATTTCGTTTGCTTGTTTGGCGAGCGTTAGCAGTGCAGCGTTCGTGTTAGCTTGAGGCGGAATATAGGCGCCAGCGAGAATGAATGATGCGAACTCACTCGGCGAGTAGAATGGCTTAGAGTTCAAATTGAAAACAGCGACTCCAAATGCGGGCTGCAGTGTGTGCTGAGCTCCGTGACGTCCGTGCACCATTTTTTGTTGATACAGAAGCATATCTCGCCGCCGTATGTTTTCCCTGATAACTCCGTGATGCGGTCTGCTCGGTGAAGATGGAAGCATGACGGCGCCATCGGGTACAGCCTCACAAAGCCAAGTCTCCGTAAAGCACATGGCGGCGGAACGTCCAAAGCCTTTACTTGTCTTTATCAGAAGATGAAGCTCATCCATTTTGTTGGGTAGGGAGCGTACATTCGTGAGGTGGATCGACGGGAACGCCAATCTGTAACTTCTCTTGCAGAGTTTCACCTGGATGCCGGCTCGCTTCCCTCTGTGACGTTGCCTCCGCCTCCATGCGCCGAAGACCGCGGACGCCGCTCCGGTGAGTAACTCGAGGAAAAAACTGAGCGGATTTGCGAAAGTTGGTGAAAAAAAGTCCGGAGTAGCCTCCTTAATGGTTAGCAAGTCTCCCCTTGTGTAAGTGAGTCGTGTAATGTCTCCAAAGACGAATGAAAAACAAAAACAATACTAGAGAGCGTGTAACCGAGGCAACCACACTGGTAGGCGCCATCTTGGATCGTCATATATAGGTTTATATTTGCCCTGCGATTGGCTGGCAACCAGTTCAGGGTGTACCCCGCCTCGTGCCCGATGATAGCTGGGATAGGCTCCAGCACGCCCCGACCCTAGTGAGGAGAAGCGGCTCAGAAAATGGATGGATGGCTAGATGGGTGGATTTGGAAAAGGTTAGACCAGGGGTTGGCAACCTTAAATACTCAGGACGATTGGAAAGTCTCCCACTTAAAAAAACACCGGGAGCCATCTTGAGGATATTGCATAGCTTCTTTTTTTTTTTTAAACCACAATGTATAAAGTACTATTGTGTTTCACACGAAAACTAAAAAACAAAAAAAACACACTTTTGAAGCTTACTTTCAAATAAAATAGTCAATGTCTATTTGGGTTGTCATTGAATTCATGAAATGAAAGCCAAACTTCCAATTATTCATCTGCAGCCAACAACAACTCCCCATCTGCTTGTTTCATCATCCTTTGATCGCATGTGGACCATACGTTCGACGGTCAACTTGTATTCAAAAGGAATTTTGTCACTTAATAATGTCAAATATATATTAGCAAAATAATAACCAATTTGAATATTTATTTTTGCTGGTTAATGTGATTTTGGCTCGTGAACCTCAGCGTACAGCGTCGGCAAATCAGGGGTGCAAAAGATACCGCCTTCATCTTCACACTCAATTGTGAGCTGTCATCTGTTAGGTGTGAGTGAGGTTTTCTTTTTAAAACCTGTTGTTCACATAGCATTAAATGTTCTCTTTTCGTCCGAAACTTTTCTTTTTTGGGATTTCTTCAAGTGTTGGCGCCAGGTGTCGCACATCGGCGGCTGTGACACATTTTGAGCGACAAAAAAATAACTTTGAATGTTGCAAGAGCACCATCATATTTCAATTTAGAATTGCATTTGAAAAATGAACAAATTAAAATAAAAAGAAATTTAACTGAAATACTATTTATTTTCCCAAGCAGAACGATGAAAGAGGCACATGCGGCTCTAGAACCGCAGGTTCCAGACCCTGGGTTCGACTAAGAGTTACGCTTTTGAACACAAAGGAACATGATGACTTTTGAACACTTTCATTTTGATAATTTTGGACTTTTAGTAATGGGACTAATTACTTTGAGAAAGTCGTTGAAATAGTATGACTATTACAATTTCAACAGGGTAAAGTAATTGGAAGCAACTCCATTTGCAAGGTCATCTTCTCAACACTGTTGGTATCCATCACTCGGCTAAATGTCACAACCCAAAGGAAAAAAAACCCACGAGCATTTATTGACGTTTTATCGGCTCACATGACAGGAAGTTGAAGATTTGTCAGCGTCGCAGCCGCAGAAAGAAAGCGTGACGACACTCGGTGCTGTCCAGCGTGTAATACTTGTCGTAAAAGTCCAGGATGTACTCCTCGGCCTGGAAGCCGAACTTCTGGTAGAGCAACATGGCGGGATTGCTGGCAGACACGTGCAGCGTCACGTCCTTGCCCATGCACGTCTGAAAACCACACCGCACAAAAAACACACGCCAACAATTCACCAACATTGCAATTGTCATAAAATGTAAAAAATAATCCCTTCCATCCAAAGTGAATACATTGGCTTTCCACAAAAAAAAACAGGGAAATTGAGCAAATCAATACATATAAAAAACAGCGAATAAGTGAATCCACGTCTCGAAACCTGCTTGCTTTGCATAAAAATAAAGTTATTTTGTATTTTTGAAAAATAATTCTAGTAGTACGGTGGACGCCATTTGTGGAGGGTTAGGGACCAGGATAGATTCACCACAAAATCTGCAAATGCTGAAGTGCAAATATGCGGGTCCACCGTAACTCGATTATTCCTCAACATATCTCCTAAACCCTTTGGTTTGGTCCGTTACTTGAGGAAGCCATTCTCCGATTAGCTGACAAGTTGCAGTTGAAAATGCACACCAAGAAGCCAGTACAGGCCCACATTCCCACGGAGGGCTTTTCTGGGCGCACGCGCACCAGTCACGTCGCCAGTATGAGCCCGGTCCCGAGGAAGTCCCGCACGTGGGCGCTCACCTGAATGAGGTGGTAGATCATGAAGGTTCCGATGCCCGCCCGCCGCCACTCGGGGTGCACCAGCAGGAAGGAGACATATGCCTCGTTGTACTTGACGTCGGGCACCATGAAGCCGAAGCCCACCACCACTTTCTTGTATAGGACCACCACGCTGAAGTCGGGGTACTGCAAGCACTCCGACAGGTCTACTCCTGAGGGGAGGGGGAGGGGAGGGGACCCCCGCAAACGTCAGAGACCAGGCGGCGGGGTGCGGCCGCCGCTGGTTACGCCGCCGCCGCGTTACCTGGCCAGAAGCTGTGCTGACACATGGCATTGACCGACGGGATGTGATTGGGCCGCACGTAGCAGTAGTCGAGGGGGGCGTCGGCCTCCGGGGTCCAGCCGGACTCCCGGCGGTGGGGGTGTGCTCGGATCTCACCCAGCAGACGCATCTTCAGGGGACGGCTCTCGTAGTCGCGCCTAGCACACCGGGCGGGCAACACATGAAAACTAGTCCGCCGGAACGCTACAATCGACCGCGTGACTGTGTGTTATTGTCCATGTGATGAAACATGCGCAACCCCGACGTAGTGCCCATGT
Source organism: Phycodurus eques (assembly GCF_024500275.1). Classification (NCBI taxonomy): domain Eukaryota; kingdom Metazoa; phylum Chordata; class Actinopteri; order Syngnathiformes; family Syngnathidae; genus Phycodurus; species Phycodurus eques. The sequence continues at coordinate 31,917,731 of NC_084530.1, forward strand.
GACGGAACGACACCGTTGCTAGTCAGGTCACTCGCCCCGTTGTGCTACTACACAATAAGCAGTCTGCAAACTCCCTCACCCATCTGATGCACAGAAGCCGCCCACACCCACGACACGCACATACCCAGTGATTATATCAACTTAATCGGATTTCCGTGCTTCAACATTGGGACAAGGGGAACATGAAAGAGTTTGGCTTGGGCTCATTGACCCCAAAAGGGGTGATTATTCATGATGTCCCCATCACATTTGTATGCACCGAGTCTGAGTCTTTGTATTTAAGCGTCTGCTGATACCAGGTCCCGTTCCGATAATCATCCAAATTTTCTGTAATTATTGTGTAGCCGAGGGCTGAGGGGGCTGGGGGGGAGACAAATCGAATATCTTGGCCAAGTCGACTCCAAAAATAGGTCGACACAGAATTTCTGCATCGAAGCTCCGCTGGGACCCCCCAAAAAATACCCACTGTATGAGTGAGCTGAATGGTAGTTAGCAATAAAAAAAATTTTAAACCGAAAATGGTAATTGCTAGCGCGTTAATGCTGATCGATAATGCTAACCGTTTAGCAAAGGCTGCTGTTTTTTCGTCAAATTCTATACAGAATTTACACCATACACTATGGATGAAAATATACAGTTTAGGGATCAAATTCCAGCACTAAGAAATGAGAATAAAATGCATGTTAGTTGTAGAACAATAATAATAATAAAAAGTCAATTTTTTGGGGGGGAGGGGGGGGGGCGATGATTACTTGACAAAATATCTATAGGATAATCAATTCTAAAAAGATTCGATTGTGACAGTCCTTGTGTAGCCTTTGTATATAGTTACATACATACAAAATGTATACTAATATTTTATATAGATAAAATATTTACAAATATTTTAATAGTATACACACACACGATATATTGGGGCTGTAACAATACACCAAAGTCATTTCGATACGTATCACGATTTCTGACCCACGGTTCAATACACGATTCGATTTTTGAAGTGGGGGGTAAAAAAAATAGATAAGATTGTAATTTAAAAAAAAAAAAAAAAAAAAAAAAAAAAAAAAAAAAAAAACTGGACTATTTACTTAGGACACTTAACTATACATGATTGTAAAAAATAAAATAAACTCCATTCTGTGCTGCAAACAAGAAATTAAAATATGTAAAAACTAAGAATCTTTTCTCTAACAAAATAGCTACCATTTAAAATATAAAGAACTAAACAACGCTGTGGAGTTTAGGAAACAAACTTGGTGTCTGTGCCACGACGTAAACATTTAGTTAACACTGTAGCAAACTTCCTATCTGTGCTGCAAACCAGAAACTAAATAACAAAATGGGTAAAAAATAAACTTCTCTCTTACTGTCTCAAAGGATTTGTGACAGCCCAGTGCTCTCTGTGCAGCCAGGTTTACAACAGTGTGCACCAAGTACACACTACACTAAAGACTACAGGTGTTGCAGCAGTGTCGCAAAAGGCATGTTATGGAACGCTCACAATAGTAGCAAGTACTGTTGGCACACAGTCGTCGTGGACACAACATTGGGGACGAAGATGAACTTTCACTGACATTGTGCTGCTCGCTTCCCTCGTTCCTCTTCCTCCCCGGTGAGTAGATCGGACGAGGCGAGGCTAACGATGCACGGCTAACCGCTATGTTAATTCAAAACTGGGGGGGGGGGGGTCTTTTTCACCCGATCTCGATCAACTGAAAATCACGTGATCGATCCCGATTTTCAATCAAGTGATTGGATTGGGACAGCCCTAGTGAATATAGTGTAGAAGGAACTCAGGTAAAGTGAGCTTCCTTTGAAGGGAATAACTCCCCTTATGGCTAAGAGAAGGGGTGTCCAAACCTTTTCTTCCAAGGGCCCCATGCAGAAAAAAGGCGACAATGAGACTTTCACACAAAAACAATCCATCAGAGTAGGTAAAGCTAAGCAAAGCTACAACATATTTTGATATATACTGTATATTAAAAAAAATAAAATAATCTAGGTAATAAAGCAAAAAGTCTGATTTTTCAGGATTTTGGAGTGGCCAGTCCCATTAGAACAAATTCCCCTCTCCACTGAGCAGCAGCAGCATAATCACATCACCACAACTGGAATCAAAACAGCAAGATTCTGTACAGAGCTGACCTTGGCGTCACATCTTGTGTAATGATGTGTGATTGGTTGAAAACAAGGAAGTGAGCAATACGAACAAACTTTCTCTTCTCCTGCCTTTGCACCCGCTGTAGAAAGTAGATCCTATAGTCCAATGCAATCAAACCACACGTACAGTGTCCAATGTATATTTTAGTCTATGCCGAGGGCCGCTAAAAATGAATGGTGGGCTGCAAATGGTTCCCAAGCCATAGTTTGGACACCCCTGGGTGTCGCCACGGCCGCTCGCTTCCTGCTAAAACTTGCCACATTCCCACGACTTAACTACCCTGTCTGGCGCGTGTGCATCTGTTTACGTTATGCGTGTATGTTTGTGTATGTGCGCATCGTTCATGTATGTACAAACAGCAAAGGAACATAAAGGAGAAATCCACCAAAATGAAGACGAAAAAACATGGATAATATGGTCCAAACATTTACTCGCCATGTGGCGGATAGCCCTCTGAGATGGAGACGCCAAACGGAAAATTTAGCCACATTTGGCGCCTGACGAGTGTTAATTTTAGACCCCGCCTGCATGCTTTGCAAACAGACCCAAAAAGGTCTGCTGGCGCTGATGGCATCCACCACTTCTTTAATTCATATTCCTATATTTAAGTGCGGTGTAAATGTTCGATGTACAACCCCAATTCAAATGAAGTTGGGATGTTGTGTTAAACAAATAAAAACAGAATACAATGATTTGCAAATCATATTCAACCTATATTGAATTGAATACACGACAAAGAAAATATATTTCATGTTCAAACTGATAAACTTTGTTTTTAGCAAATAATCATGAATTTAGAATTTTATGGCTGCAACACGTTCCAAAAAAGCTGGGACAGGGTCATGTTTACCTAGTAGTACCCGCACTCTTTTACTACGAAGCCACGCTGTTGTAACACGTGCAGAATGTGGTTTGGCATTGTCTTGCTGAAAATAGCAGGGGCGTCCATGAAAAAGACATTGCTTGGATGGCAACTCATGTTTGTTTCTCTTTGTGTTTTTCGTTCGTCTTCGGAGACATTACACGACTCACTTACACAAGGGGAGACATGCTAAACATAAACGAGGTTACTCCGGACTTTCTTTCACAAATCCGCTCAGTTTTTTCCCCGAGTTACTCACTGGAGCTGCGACGGTGGTCTTCGGCGCATGGAGGCGGAGGAGACGCCACAGAGGTAAGCGAGCCGGCATCCAGGTGAAACTTCGCAAGAGAGGATACAGACTGGCGTTTCCGTCCATCCACCACGCGAATGTACGCTCCATACCCAACAAAATGGACGAGCTTCATCTTCTGATAAAGTCCAGTAAAGGCTTTGGACGTTCCGCCGCCATGTGCTTTACGGAGACTTAGCTTTGTGAGGGTGTACCCGATGGCGCCGTCATGCTTCCGAAAACATACGGCGGCGAGATATGCTTCTGTATCAACGAAAAATGGTGCACGGACGTCACGGAGCTCAGCACACACTGCAGCCCGCATTTGGAGTCGCTGTTTTTGAACTGTAAGCCATTCTACTCGCCGCGTGAGTTCGCATCATTCATTCTCGCTGGCGCCTATATTCCGCCTCCAGCTAACACTAACGCTGCACTGCTAACGCTTGCCGAACAAGTCAACGAAATTGAAAAAAAAACACCAGGACTCACCCCTCATTATTCTCGGGGACTTTAACAAAGCTAAACTCAACCACCAACTCCCGAAATACAAGCAGCACATCGACTGTCCCACCAGGGAAAATAACATTTTGGACCACTGCTATACTACGCTAAACAAGACATACCGTGCCAAACCTCGTGCCGCCCTGGGCTCGTCTGATCACTGCTTCATTCACTGAATATCGACGTACAGGCAAGAACTTAAATGCGCGAAGCCTACAGTGAAAACAGTGAAAAAGTGGACCAATGAAGCCAAGATGGAACTTCAAAGCTGTTTCGACTGCACAGACTGGAGTGTCTTTGAAAATTCAGATGGCAGCCTGGATGAATATACGGACACTGTTACATCTTATATCAGTTTCTGTGAAGAGGTGTGTGTACCAACAAAGTCATTTCGCACTTTCAACAACAACAAGCTGTGGTTCACTGCCAAACTTAAGAAGCTTCGACAACCTAAGGAGGATGCATATCAAAGTGGGGACAGGGCCCTGTATAATCGAGCTAGAAACCAGCTGACTAAAGAAATTAACATTGCAAAGAGGAACCTCAGCAAAGTTGGAAAAACAGTTTAGCGCTAACGACTCTAAATCAGTCTGGCATGCATTCCAATCGCTGACTAATTACAAGCGACGATCCCCCCCAAGATGAGAACAATAGTCGGCACCCGGCTCTCAAACTCCTGAAGATTGCAGATGACACCACTGTCATCGGGCTCATCAAGGACGGTGACGGGTCTGCATATCAACCGGAAGTGGAGCGGCTGGAGCTGTGGTGTAGCCGACACAACCTGGAGCTGAACACGCTCAAGACTGTAGAGATGATCGTGGACTTCAGGAGGCATCCTTCCTGTGGCTTCTGAGAAAGCACGGCCTGCCACAGGAGCTGCTGAGGCAGTTCTACACAGCGGTCATCGAATGAGTCCTGTGCTCTTCCGTCACAGTCTGGTTTGGTGCTGCTACAAAAAAGGACAAACTCCGACTGCAACGGACAATCAAAACTGCTGAAAGGTTTGTCGGTACCCCCCTACCCACCCTTGAGGACTTGGACGCTGCCAGAACTAAGACAAGAGCGTGCAAAATCCTCTCGGACCTTCCGCATCCCGGTCACTGGCTCTTCCAGCTCCTTCCCTCAGGTAGGCACTACCGATCAATGCAAACTAGCACTACCCTCTTGCAATCACTTCTTAAACACTTAACCTACAATTCCGTTGCAAAATGCTGACAATTTTTTTGTCTTGAGTTTGTTGTCACATTTCTGTCGCGCCAATTATATATTACTCGCGCACTCACTGTAGTAGTCCACCACACTGCACTATTTGCATATCTGTTGTTGACCAATACTGGCCACTCATGCCAGAGTAGCATCTGCTCCATTTGCACACTGACTGCAAGATGTGCATAATCAACATTGTCCCAGATTATCGTACTACTCGCTTGAAGTCTCGGTGCCCTTTGGACAATGGTCATTGTACCGAACTATTGCAATATTAGTCATTCGAACTGCTCTAAGTGCTAGAGGACTCTGCATCTTTTTGCACAATTGTCAAAAAAATAAATCAAATGTACCAGCATTACCAGATAACTAGCAATATTTTTTTGCTCAGTGACTGTTTTTCCTCAATGTCTTTATGTCTCAAAAGTGTTTTCTGTCAAAACTGTTGTCGTACTAGAGCGGCTCCAATTACTGGAGACAAATTCCTTGTGAGTTTTTTGGACATACTTGGCAATACATACTTGGACATACTTTCAGCATTAATGGTGCCATCACAAATCTGTAAGTTACCCATGCCATTGGAGCTAACACAGACACATACCATCACAGATGCAGGCTTTTGAACTTTGCGTCCATAACAGTCCGGATGGTTGTGTTCCTCTTTGGCCCGGAGGACAAGACATCCACAATTTCCAAAAACAAATTGAAACGTGGACTCGTCGGACCACAGAACACTTTTCCACTTTGCGTCAGTCCATCTTAAATGAGCTCGGGCCCAGAGAAGCCGGCGGCGTTTCTGGGTGTTGTTGATAATTGACTTTTGCTTTGCATTGTAGAGTTTCAAGTTGAACCTTATTTACTGACATTGGTTTTCTGAAATTTTCCTGAGCACATGCGGTGATATCCTTTACACATTGATGTCGGTTTTTGATGCAGTGCCGTCTGAGGGATCGACGGTCACGGGTATTCAATGTTGGTTTTCGGCCTTGCCACTTCCATGCAGTGATTTCTCCAGATTCTCTGAACTTTTTTGTATTATGGACCGTAGATGATGAAATCCCTAAATTCCTTGCAATTGTACGTTGAGGAACATTGTCCTTAAACTGTTGGACTATTTTCTCACGCACTTGTTCACGAAGAGGTGAACCTCGTCCCCTCTTTGCTTGTGAAAGACAGAGCAATTGAGAGAAACAATCACGACACCCACCTGCTCCCAATTCGCCTCTTCACCTGTGGGATGTTCCAAACAGGTGTTTGATGAGCATTCCTCAACTTTCTCAGTCTTTTGTGACACTTGTCCCAGTTTTTTTAGAACATTTTGCAGCCATAAAATTCTAAATTAATGATTATTTGCTAAAAACTAATTTGATCAGTTTGAACATTAAATATCGTCTTTGTAGTGTATTCAAATAAATATAGGTTGAACATGATTTGCAAATCATTGTATTCCGTTTTTATTTCTGTTTAAACACAACATCCCAACTTCATTGGAAATGGGGTTGTATAATGTTATAGTCGCTTACGATAACAAAATAACTTTTTAGGAATAAAAGGCCTACTACACTACAGTAGCTTAATGTTGTTTGGGATGGAACGCTAAGAATCTTTTGAGGTGCTCCTTGGCGTTAAACGTTTGAGAACCGCCGCTATCAAGTGTCTGCGGCGTCCTTGGACTGAGTCATGTCATACATTAAAAAATGTTTGTGTACCTGATGTAAGGTTTGAGGAGGCGGGACGTGTACGGGCTCTTGATGCTTTGCTCCAGAGCGCCGTCCGCTCCAGTCAGGCGGCAGGAGAAAGAAACCTGAGGTGGGGGGAAGCCGCGACGAGTAGGACAACTCACCTGTAGACAAGATTCAAAAGTCACGCTGACACCTGGACACAAAGCGGACATCCTGCTTGCTCTGCTCTGACTTCCTGTTACACGGCGTTACCTGGAAGCGGTCCAGGACACGCAGCTCTCGGCTGCCGGTGCCGCACCGTCCACCGCCCCCTTCCCGCGCACCGTAGACTCCTCCCACCAGGCTGAGTGTGCAGTCTATGTCCAGCAGGGGGAGTCCTCGCTGCCGCTTAGCCTGGCGCACCATTAGCTTGCGGCGAAGGCGGCGGGCCTGCGGCGTGACAGCTAACGCTAGCGTGCACGCGTCCAAGCGACGCCGCAGCATCCGCTCCTCGTACAGGCTGATGGGGGCGTGGTGAGGAATTTGAGGGGCGTCGCCCCCGTGGCTTTTGTCGCAGCGAGCCGGCCTCTTCCGCGCCGGGCCCTCGTGGGCGGTGGCAGAGAGCTGCGAGCCTAACGCTTCTTCAAAGTCGCCCTGGCGTCCTTCGTCATACTCGCTGTCCGCCTCCCGCTTGATGTGATGTTGTGCCGGGCAGAGCTTCTTGCGTGCGGCAGCGGGGGGAGGTGCGTGCTCCATCCCGGGGTCGATCATAGCATCCGCCTCCATTTCCTCGTCGTCTGGACGCCACAAAAAAAAAAACTAGGGTTGTTGAAATGAATCATATCCAGTTGAGGATGAATCTTAAACTGCAGCGCAATGCGGGCACGGTCCCGTGACGGGAAGCACAGACTCACCGTGAAAGAGCGCCTGGGGCGGCATGGCGTCCGGGATAAGGTCGGCCTCCGACAGCAGGCTGGGCGTGGCCGAGTGTGAGGCCGGCGTCCCGGGGGCCGAGAAGTCGGGCGAGGGTGACGGTGACGGGCTGGTCAGCGGCGTCCTGTCGGAAGAACTGAGGGAGGAGAAGTCCACCACCTCGCCTTTCTCCAGGAGCACGTCCGGCGGCCGCCGCCCAGCCCCCCCACCGTTGGCACTACCCGCTTTCATCGGCGTAGAAACTGTGCTGCGGTTGGCAAAGCCCGCTTCCTTCTGAGCCCGCCGTATGTCTTTGGCCTCCTGCGTGCGAGAGCGCTTCTCCTTCAGTTGCATGGCTGTCTCCACAGGATTCTTGTTGCTGCCCCGTTTCCGCAGACCCTCCACCATGACAGTAGGCTCCGCTGCTGCAGTTTTGCGCACTGCGCCTGCCACACCAATTATCAATTACTAATCACAACCAAAAAACAACATACAAAAATGAATGTAAACGAAAAACATGACCTGTGTAACTGTTAGCTTAAGCGTGGCTCGCGCACCTTTAACCTTGGCGACAGCTTTGTGGGCATGAGCCCGCAGGGTCGGAGGTCGGTTGTGGACCAGCTTCCACCATCCCGGTTCGCTAAACTCCTGTGCCCCTGAACGGAAGAAAGCGGGACTCCCCACAGACAGGCAGCCCGCCACCGTGCTCCACCATGTGGACGTCTTCTTTCTGCTGGGCCACCAAAAGTAGATCAGATGCACCGGTCGGTCGTCGTGTGAGACAAAGTAACAGGAAGTGACCTGGATCCCAGGAGGAAGTTCCAGTGGCGGCTGATGAATGCACAGATGTCCTCCTTCCATCGGAAGTAGCCTTGGCGTCCGGTCCCTTCCAGAGAGAGATTGTACATTGCCAGCATTACCACCTGCCACACACAAACGGACGTTAGTCGCTGCCGCGCACCCACCGCCAATCACGTGATCATACAACAACCTGCTGCCAGGTGAGCCGCATCCTCTCGAAGGTCTCCTTGCCGTCCTCGGAGCAGTCGAAGCATATGAACTTGAAAAAGTTGTCGCCTTTCAGGTAGCTGGGCTGGTTCCCGTGGAGATGTGCTAGCGTGACAAGCCCACAATTTAGCTGCACATTAGCATTTCAGTGTTCCCCCGCTATATTACGCTTCATTGTTTGTGTCCAGCTCTGTTACCATTTGTTGCTGGTTCGCGCATGTTCACGCAGCACTTGCGTAAGGCTTAGAATTACCGCAACAACTAGGCTAGGTTAGCCCATCTATGGCGTTTTGCACGTTATGTTATCAAAAAGCTAGCGGACCTTTGTGAATACAGTGCTGCCTTGAGATATGCCATCTGCCAGTGGATTTACAGCTTCCTGACGGGCAGGACACAGCAGGTGAGGCCACCTCATCTACACACACCACCAGCACCGTAGCGCCCCAAGGTTGTGTCCTCTCTTCGCTGCTCTTCTCTCTCTCTACACAAACGACTGCACCTTAACACACCCGGCTGTCAAACTACTGAAGTTTGCAGATGACACCACAGTCATCGGCCTCATCAAAGATGGTGACGAGTCTGCATATCGACAGGAAGTGGAGCGGCTGGAGCTGTGGTGTGGCCGACACAACCTGGAGCTGAACACGCTCAAGACTGTAGAGATGATCGTGGACTTCAGGAGGCATCCTTCACCACAGCTGCCTTGTGTCAACCGTCGAGAACCTTCAAGTTCCTGGGAATTACAGTCTCTTAGGACCTGAAGTGGGAGTTCAACATCAACTTCATCCTCAAAAAGTCCCGGCAGAGGATCTACTTCCTGCGGCTTCTGAGGAAGCACGGCCTGCCACGGAGCTGTTGAGGCAGTTCTACACAGTGGTCATCGAATCAATCCTGTTTTCTTCCATCACAGTCTGGTTTGGTGCTGCCACAAAAAAGGACAAACTCTGACTGCAACGGACAATCAAAACTGCTGGAAAGATTGTCGGTACCCCCAACCCACCCTTGAGGACTTCCACGCTGCCAGAACTAAAACAAGAGCATGCAAAATCCTCTTGGACCCTCCAAATCCTGGTCACCAGCTCTTCCACCTCCTTCCCTCAGGTAGGCGCTACCGAACAATGCAAACTACAACTAGCAGACATTCCAACAGCTTCTTCCCTTTTGCCAATAACTTCTTAAACAGCTAACTTATAATTCCATTGCAACATGCTGCCATTTTTTTTTGTCTTGAGTTTGTCGTCACATTTCTGTCGTGCCAATTATATATTACTTGTGCACTCACTGTAGTAGTCTCGCACTACTACTACTACTACTACTACTACTACAACTACGACATTATCGCACTACTATCCATCCATCCAACCAATTTCTACCGCTTATCCGAGGTCGGGTCACGGGGGCAGTAGGTTTCACAAGGACGCCCAGACTTTACTCTCCCCAGCCACTTCATTCAGCTCTTCCGGTGGGATCCCGAGGCGTTCCCAGGCCAGCCGAGAGACGTAGTCTCTCCAGCGTGTCCTGGGTCGTCCCCGGGGTCTCCTTCCGGTGGGACGTGCCCAGAACACCTCACCAGTAAGGCGTCCGGGAGGCATCCGAATCAGATGCCCCAGCCACCTCATCTGGCTCCTCTCAATGCGGCTCTACTCTGAGCCCCTCCCGGATGACCGAGCTTCCCACCCCATCTCTAAGGGAGAGCCCGGATACCCTGCGAAGGAAACTCATTTCAGCTGCTTGTATCCGGGATCATCATCATCATCATCTTTCAGTTTACAACCCACAGCTCGTGACCTGTAGGGTAGGAACGTAGATAGACCGGTAAATTGAGAGCTTCGCTTTTCGGCTTAGCTCGTTCTTTACCACAACGGACCGATACAAAGTCCGCATCACTGAAGACGCTGCACCGATCCGCCTGCCGATCTCCCGTTCCATTCTTCCCTCACTCGTGAACAAGACCCCAAGATACTTGAACTCCTCCACTTGGGGCAGGATCTCATCCCCGACCCGGAGAGGGCACGCCACCCTTTTCCGCCTGAGGACCATGGTCTCAGATTTGGAGGTGCTGATTCTCATCCTAGCCACTTCACACTCAGCTGCGAACCGCTCCATTGAGAATTGGAAATCACGGCTTGATGAAGCCGACATCTGCAAAAAGCAGAGATCCAATTCTGAGGCCACCAAACCAGACCCCCTCTATGCCTCGGCTGCGTCCAGAAATTCTGTCCATAAAAGTTATGAACCGAATCGGTGACAAAGGGCAGCCTTGGCGGAGTCCAACCCTCACCGGGAACGAGTCTGACTTACTATCGGCAATGCGGACCAAACTCTGACACCAGTTGTACAGGGACCGAACAGCCTGTATTAGGGGGTTCAGTACGCCATACTCCCAAAGCACCCCCCACAGGACTCCCCGAGGGACACGGTCGAACGCCTTCTCCAAGTCCAGAAAACATGCACCCTCGAGGACCCTGCAGTGGGTGTAGAGCTGGTCCACGGTTCCACGGCCAGGACGAAAACCACACTCCTCCTCCTGAATCTGAGATTCGAATTCCAGACGGACTCTCCTCTCCAGCACCCCAGAATAGACCTTACCAGGGAGGCTGAGGAGTGTTCCTGCAGTTGGAACACACCCTCCGGTCCCCTCTCTTAAAAAGGGGGACCACCACCCCAGTCTGCCAATCCAGAGGAACTCTCCCTGATGTCTACACGATGTTGCAGAGGCGTGTCAACCAGGACAGCCCCACAACATCCAGAGGCTTTAGGAACTCCGGGAAAATCTCTCCAGAGATAGGACAGACTCTGCTTCCTCATGGGAAGGCGTCTCGGTGGAGTTGAGGAGGTCTTCGAAGTATTCTCCCCACCGACTCACAATGTCCTGAGTCGAGGTCAGCAGCGCCTCATCTCCACTATACACAGTGTTGATGGTGCATTGCTTCCCCCTCCTGAGACGCCGGATGGTGGACCAGAATTTCCTCAAAGCCGTCCGGATGTCTTTCTCCATGGCCTCACCGAACTCCTCACACGCCCGAGTTTTTGCTTCAGCTACCACCAAAGCTGCATTCCGCTTGGCCAGCCGGTACCCATCAGCTGCCTCAGAAGTCCTACAGGCCTAAAAGGGCCGAAAGGACTCCTTCAGATTGACGGAATCCCTCACCGTTGGTGTCCACCAACGGGTTCGGGGATTGCCGCCACGACAAGCACCAACCACCTTACGGCCACAGCTCCGGTCGGCCGCCTCAGCAATGGAGTTGCGGAACACGGTCCACTCGGACTCGATGTCCCCCCGTCTACCCGGAATATGAGCAATGTTCTGTCGGAGGTGGGAGTTGAAACTCCTTCTGACAGGGGATTCTGCCAGACGTTCCCAGCAGACCCTCACGATATGTTTGGGCCTGCCAGATGGGACCGGCATCTTCCCCCACCATCGGAGCCAACTCTTCACCAGAGTGTCCAAGACATGCGGCCGCAAGTCCGATGACACGACCACAAAGTCGATCACCGAACTGCGACCAAGGGTGTCCTGGTGCCAAGTGCACATGTGGACATCCTTATGCTTGAACATGGTGTTCGTTATGGACAATCCGTGTTTGTGGACGGCACGGTCGGAAACCAAAATTACAAGGATGCCTGCACATGGTGCTACATACGGTTGCGCACACGTCGTACAATCACAACAAGGGAACTCCGAACTTGGAATCACCTTTCATAGGTAGGGAAATATTTTTTGGCTCTTTTTTCAAAAGGGCTGCAATTTGGGTAAACCTCTTTTATATAAAAAAAAAAAAAAAAAAAAAAATTTTTTCAACACTTAGTTTTATTGACATTGCAGATTTATTTATTTAGAGAAACATGCTGCCATCCAAGCAACGTCTATTTCATGGACGCCCCTGCTTTTTTCAATGCTACCGCCAGATGACAACCGAAAGAAAATGAACAAAGTGGCGCGCGTACCTGCCGGGATCCACTTGTGGCAGCGCTCACAGTAAAAGGCCAAGTTGTCGCAGGCCCACGCAGCATCTGTCTCCTCACCCAAGTCGCTGGCCAGGGAGTCGCCGCTCTGATCGTGCGACAGGTCCAACGAGACCTGGTCCTCGGACTCGACGATCAGGAGCGTCTCACCCTCTACCTCGCCCTCCTCCAGACCCTCAGAGGCGGAGGTGCACGCCGCCTCGTCCTCGCCACCGCCCAGCTCTCCGCCGCTGTCCATGACCTCGCCTGGAAGGAAGGACACCCGCACGGCGAGCCTGACGTCTTTGAGTCAGTGGGGCGCGTGGTCTCGAGGACAGAGCACCGCCTCCCTCTGCCGCCGCTCCTCTTCCAGGTGAGCGCTCAACTTGCTGTTCTCCTCCAGACGCCGCACGTTCTCCTTCTTCCGCTCCAGGCGCTCCAAATCTCTCAGGACGCCTTCGTGGAGACGCTGCGCGCACACACATAGCCGGCCGCAACCAGTCAAAATGAGTCAAAACCATCTATCCGTTCTCTATGCCACAGATGCTTATTGGGCTCAAGGTTGCGCTGGAGTCCTTCCCAGCTGACTTTGGGTGAAAGGCAAGGTATGTCCTGGACCGGTCGCTGGTCACAGACAACCGGTCACAACTGGTCATAACCTGGAAAAGCCAGTTAAAACTAGACTTTCCATCAATCTGATCTGCTAGATCGGTTCGGTAAATATTTTGCATTTTATGTAGGGATGTCCTGATCCAACTTTTTCACTTCCGATCCAATACTGATATTGTAGCCTTGAGTTTTGGCCGATGCCCATATCGGCCTGATCCGATATCAGCAATGATCATATATACTTTACTTATTTTGAAGCATGGAATGTTAGAAAAGGCTTGATCAAGTGATATTACACAAACAGAGAACAAAAAATCATCATCAAAATCAACAGTAGGTATGAGGAAAAACTGACCCAATTTAATAAGTTACACCTGTAGGGAATGTTGCTTGACAAGTCACACACTTAGGAAAGAAGGCACGTTGATCCCACAACAAAATCAAAACAAAATCAGCTCATGATTATAAATGAGATTGGCTAATGTATTTTGAAGGGTGAATTTATGGCAACGGCAGAAACAACTCGAAAAAAAACTTTTCAGAAACATAAGTCGACATTCACATCGGTGAGGACGGTGGTTTTGGAAGCGCCACAACAAATAGGAAACTGAGCGAGTGGAAGGATGTCACCGCTGCTGCAGTTAACGGAATGAGTTCAACAGGGAGGACTGCAAGGGGGGGGAGAGAAAAGGAAAAGAAAAAAAATAATAATAATAATAATAAATAAATAAATAAAGGTCCCACTTAAAGGTCACGTATTTTACCAAACCAACTTTTTCTAGTATTTGCGAATATTGTCTCTATGGTGCCTCAGTAAACATCCATCCATTTTCTGGACTGCTTCTTCTCACGCTGGTCGCGGGCACGCTGGAGTCTATCCCAGCCAGAGAGGGGCGAGAGTACACTGGAACTGGTCGCCAGGCAATCGCAGGGCACACACAACCATTCGCACTTACATTCACACCTACAGGCAATTTAGAGTCTTCAATCAACCTACCATGCATGTTTTTGGGTTGTGGGAGGGAAACCGGAGTATCCGGAGAAAACCCACGCACGCAAGCACAGGGATAACATGCAAACTCCACACAGACGAGGCGGGGATTTGAACCCTGGTCCTCAGAACTGTGAGGCAGATGTGCTAACCAGTCGTCCACTGAGCCACCCAAAAACAAACAAACAAATAAAAATATAATAACAATAAACAATAAGCATGTAAAATAAATGGAAAAAAAGTAATTTTAAAATAAGTAATAAAGCAAATAACATTTGGCGACGGCTTGTGCATGTCGTTTTACTAGGAAAAATGCCAAACAACCTCCGTTCAACCCTTACTAACCCGACATCGACCTGTATCTATTTTTTATTTAGAAACGCAAAACATACAAATTCGCGAAACATACAAATTCAATCGCCAGGGGGTGAAATTCAAACAAAAGCAAACATTCAGTCTCATTACGGAAATAAATTATACAGAGCACATAACTCTAAAGTGTTATTATGTACTTAAACATTCGTGGCGTGCCTAATGGACCAAATATATGGCTTGAATTCATTTTCAGAAATGCTAAAGAGTGGTTTTTGATTAGTATACCGACATTTATGAATATGCCTTTTAGTCAAATGTATAATGAGATTAATAATATATTTAAACAAATGTTCACAGGTGGATAGTTAGTGAAGCCAAACAATATAAATTCAAAGCAAAGAGAAAGATTTGGTTCTATACAGAGTAAAATCAAATTATAACTATCTTTCCATAAGTGGGTAATTCCAAAATAAAATATCAATGGATCCTTCACAACAAAAGCAATTAGTATCAATGTCTTTTATGAACCATTGCAGAAACAAATTAGACGGGTAAAACCTATGAAATATTTTAAAGGATGAGTCTTTCATTTTATTGTTCATCAAATATTTTGCAGATAAATTCCAAACTCGTCCTTGCTAAATAGCTAGCCTAGCTCGCCATTAGCCACCCGAAGCTAAGTGCGGTCTTTGTACGCCCCGTCCGTCCTCCTGGTTCGGCTCGGTCGGGCTCACCTGTCTGTCCCAGGCCTGCCTGAGGTGTACCGCAGTCACGGTGCTCACAGTCAGAAGCACAGAAAGTCCCAGAACCGCTTTAGAGGTCCGAGACATTACGTTAGAATTCTTCTTCTTCCTCGTCTTCTACTTCCGCTTCTTCTTCTTGTGTAGTTTTATGGCAGTTGGCAACAAAGGTTTATGTGCATTACCGCCGCCTACTGTTCCTCCTAACTTATTAGCCCAAATAAATCCATCCATCCATCCATTTACTGTACTGCTTCTCCTCACTAGGGTCGCGGACATGCCGGAGCCTATCCCAGCTATCTTCGGGCGAGAGGCGGGGTACACCCTGAACTGGTCGTCAGCCAATCGCAGGATCGCAGGAAACACATAAACAAACACCGATGGGCAATTTAGAGTCTTCAATCAACCTCCCACACGTTTCTTTTGTGTGGATGGGGGGTAGTAGGAGTACCCGAGAGAACATGCAAACTCCACACAGGCGGTGCTGGGATTTGAACGCGGGACTCAGAACTGTGATGGAAATGTCCAAAAAAAAATAATATTGTACCGGTATTACCAGATAACTAGCAACCCTTTACTGCTCAGTGACTTTTTTTTTTTTTTTTTTGTCAATGTCTTTCTGTCTCCAAGTGTTCTGTCAATTGACTGTCTGTTGTCGTACTCGAGCGGCTCCGACTACCGGAGACAAATTCCTTGTGTGTTTTTGGACATACTTGGCAAATAAAGATGATGCTGATTCTGATTCTGATGTGCTAACCAGTGGCCACCGTGCCGCCCGCAAATAAATGACAAATTCAAAACTGTTAGATATATTTTAGTAGTTATCATTTATTTGCTTAGCTTGCATTAGTATTTTGCATTAGTAGCTTGCATTAGTATTTTGCATCAGTAGCTTGCATTAGTATTATGGACAATATTTCGATAGAAAGATGTCTCGCCTTCAAGAAGATGACTCAGCAACATTTGATGGAAGGGCGCCTTGACCAAGGACGTGATCGGATGTGGTCGGGGACGGGACGGGTGTCGTCCGGTCCTATGGTTTGTGTTGTGTCTTAATGCTTAGAACGTGATGTCTTGTAGAACCCTCCTATTTTCAAATCAATGTAGGAGCGACGGGGGAGATTGTTTAGAGCGTGTTGAGAGGCTGCCACCTGAACAATCTCCCATGCGCCCTCCTCATGAGTAAAATGACCAACGTCTTCATTCCTTTTGTGTTTATTCATTATCATGTTTGGTGAGATAAATCCAACAAAAACATAACTAGCTATACTCCATCCATCCATTTTCTGAGCTGGAGCCGATCCCAGCTATCATCGGACAGGAGGCGGGGTACGCCCTGAACCGGTTGCCAGCCAATACTGTACATCCTAATTGTTCTCCTTTCCGAGCTCATTTTCTCCTGCTCTTCCTATCCATTTCTTGTTAAACTATTATCCACCCATCGATCTTACTTCTTGACGAGTACTACTCGTCTTTCCCTGAAGTTCATCCCTAACCTCCTCCCATTTCAAACCTTCCATGCCTCGGTGATGTACTGCTGCTATGACTATAAGACAAATTCTTTCTGTTTTCGATTATATATCAGCTGTTGCATTAATTACTCTCTCCACAAAAGTCACTTTTTCTACCCACACTGCTTCACCTAACTTTCCTTTTTCTGCTACTTCCTTCTTGTTGCCTCCTGCGCTCTCATTGCCCTCCTCTCTTCCTTCCACCTTTATCGCTCCCGCATAAGAATTTGCTCTCTGTACTGCTTTTTTACATCTTTCAATATGCTGCACTATGATCCCGTCCACAATTACAACACTTTATTCTCACCCCTTACCGCACTTCCCATGTTAATCTTCTTATGACACCCGCTAGTCACATGACCAAACCCCTGACATTTGAAACATCTCAGGGGTTTTTCAATAAATTCCCTCACTTTGAATCTCATACGTCCAACATTTACCCCCTCTGGCAGTTCCTTTTCATCAAATTCTATCACGACTGTGTTTGTCTCCACTTTCTCGACTCCTCTATTCATTTGTGTTGCATTTTGAGCGAACTATTTCTCACTTTTATATTATCTATCAGCTGTTTCATTTTCATCACCCCTTTACATCCACTTCCTCTTTGTGCTCCCATTCTAACTATTTGGCTCAGTTTAACATTGCCAACATATTTCATTTGTTCTATCTTTTCCACACCCCAGCAACAAGATCCCATCACCTAATATATTTCCATATTTCACCTCTGCCACTTGCCGCCTAATAATTTTTGTTCACTTCCAGGGATCCATTCCTTTAATCCCTCCCTCGCTGTCAAACCTCACCACTACCTTCCCAATTCCTTATGCCTCCATCATACGACAAGACAAATATGGTCTTTCACGATGGCACTATGTCAGACTACTGCCATCAAATCTTTCCGTGTCTCGGTCGGTGAAAACACTACATGACATGTATTCCGATCCCACCGTATCGGGCTTCATCTTGTCAATGAAACATTGTCGGGGAAGCGTGACCGGAAAACATTTCACCTTTCCCCGCAGCCGGATACAACCGTTATCATGGCGACAACAAGTTGTTGTTAAATAATGGATCGCTGCGGCAATGTCGGGAAAAAAAGAACAAAACGAGGATCAAAACATGCGGTGTCACCGGCAGCTCGGGAGAGGTGGTTTCGGGCTTTCCATTCAAGGACTGCTTGAGATAAAGTATGTTCACGCGCTTCTATGATACGGCTCGCAGGCAGGCAACAAAACGTTATATAGCCTAGCAAGCTAGTGCTAGCACGAATGTTTGTACGTAATCACGACGGTGTTCTAAAGCTTCGGTAAACATCGGTTTGCGCGTGTGAACAAATGTTGACAACGGCGAGCACGGGAGGCGATGCGCTGTACGTATCGCAATATGCAATCGTAGATCGAGTTGTCACTGACATGTATCATACTACACGGAAGATATCTCAAAAATCAAATGCGAACAAAACTGAAAACGACAAAATGCGGCTGTTTCAACATGCTTACGTTTAATTGTATTCCCAGTGATTTTGGTTACTATCAAGAAATCCATGGAAAATGCTAAATTCAGCTATATGAGCTGTTTTTCTTGTCATCATTATGTTTGTCCAAACAATTGTACCTTAAGGTACAGCTAAATGTAATTACAATACACTTTCGTAACTAAGGGTGGTCTAATAATTGTTTTCTGTGACTGTATGCATATATGAAACTCATACAGTATGAATAATGGGGATCACAATAGATATTTTTCAAGACGGGAATTTTTGATTTTAGATTTGAAAAGTGGGCATGATTTCATATTCTTGAGTTCCTTTTAGTAAGGGTCCAATTCGGTCCTTGGCGCTGAATTTTGCAAAGTGTAAATCTGCAATGTCAATAAAATTAAGTGTTGATGTAATTTTTTTCCCACTGGGCATCTCGGCCGGGACGGTGGTCGACTGGTTAGCACATCTGCCTCACAGTTCTGGGGACCGGGGTTCAAATCCCGGCCCCGCCTGTGTGGAGTTTGCATGTTCTCCCCGTTCCTCGGTGGGTTTTCTCCCGGCACTCCGGTTTCCTCCCACATCCCAAAAACATGCATGGTAGGTTAATTGAAAACTAAATTGTCCGTAGGTATGAATGTGGGGGTGAGTGGTTGTTTGTTTGTATGTGCCCTGCGATTGGCTGGCAACCAGTTCAGGGTGAGGAGAAGCGGCTCGGAAAATGGATGGATGGATGAATTAACCTACCATGGGGAGAACCATTGATGAGACATTTTATTGATCAATTGACATAAATAAGTAGCATACAAGTAAAAATAAATAGTCACAGCAATAAAACAAATCAAATGTTAGCGCGAGTGAGACAAGACGCCACGTTGTCGGCATTCAGTGCACTTTGACATCTACCCTTTATTTACACACATTGTAGTCATTGGATGGGGGTTATTTTACACAGTTTGACAGCAGCTGCTGTTGTTTTCAGCTCCTTCAACTCTTCCCAAAAGAAGAAGAGCAACAACAACAACAAAATCCCACAATGCTTTGTTTCCCTTTCACGTAATAGTGCATCAGTGTTTTCAATTTCCTGTTCCTTCACAATAAAAGACATGTTCTGTGGTGGCTAATTGGATGACTCAAAAAAAAGAGGGTGACTCTCTGATCTTTTTACAGACACGGAGCCCATTTATACACAGTCAGCAGCCTTTCGTGGAAGTCGCTTTCATTCTTGGAACTCTCGGGCGATCAAAGATATTCCCTTCAAAGGAAGCTCACTGAGTAAACAGGTTTTCGTCCAGTGAGGGCAACCCGACCTGGCTCTATCGAAACGTTCTCTCTCTCTCTCTCTCTCTCTCTCTATCATTTCACATGAGTTCATCCTACCATATGTTTCTTCTATCATTTGGAGCCAACGACCCCTAACCAAACTAATGTTTCCCCCATGTCCCAATGTGAGAACATGATAATGGTTGTGTCTGATTAACTTAAAATGATTATAGGGTATGTCCGTGTCGGTGGAGCTTTTCACGGGGGCTTCTTTCGTTCATAAATTCCCTTTACCATAGTTCAAACGAGGAGAAACTTTTATTGTGAAGCAGGAAACACCAACAGCAGCTGGTTGCCATGGAAAAGAAACTGTTGTCCAATGCGGAGACTGTTTTAGATGTCAATCAGAAGGGAAAACGTGAAGCAAAACCACAACAGTTAAGTACACAGCACGCAGACCCCCAACCAGCACACAGCAGTCAGTGTCTCCAGCATGTGGCCACCCCAGACCCCCACAGACCTCCCGAGATCTTCCACGTTGGGGACCACAGCTTTCATAGCTCACCACTGTGTATACACACGCAGACAGACACACACGCACGCACGCAAAAACAAAACACAATGTAAACATGATTTAAGGAACAAAACACACCTGAGACATCTCTTTCAATCAGCTTCAAATGGCTGCGTCATTTCCTGTTTGTGTTGGCATAGCAACCACAAATGGCGGCAAAGGGCTGTGTGTACGTCAACTTTGACCTCTTGTCTGTGTCACAATTTTTGAAACAAAACAAAGAACATTTTTGTTTGTTTTGCTAATGTTAGCTTATGAACTAGCTAGTTAAAAAAAGTTGTTTAAATTCAAGATGGCTGCCGTTTTCACTCCAAACAGAAGACAAAAAAAATACAAAGAAAACAGCGCAAGTGAACAACCATTAAAGAAAGTGCGGTTAGCCTAGCTTAGCATAGCACTGAATGCCAGATTCAAAGCACATATCTTGAGTTTTATTTAGCGTTACAGTTCAAGATGTCTCCCGAAGCAAAATGATGGCCTTGTAGCTAACATGCTAGCTTTAGGCTAGTGCTAGCAAGTCACTTAGCCAGCCATTTTTTTTTGGCAAGCTTATTGTTTGCAGCGAGCTCATGAAAGCGCCGCCACCCACTGGTATTGCGTCAACGTACAACACATGAAGCTAAACAATACTGGCGCTGTATTAACTAAGCTAGTCACCGTGCTAAGCTAGGCTAACGGGCAGGGCCTCCTACTCACCACAGAAGCTCGCAGATGATCGCAGGTCAAAGAAATCTTGTTGTTTCTTACGCATGCGTTAGCTTGGACTCGCTAGCATACGTGAAAATAACAACAACAACAAAGTCAGTGGAAGAGTCTCGACGTGACGCGTTTAAATCGGGAAGTTCCATGTGCTACTCAGAGAGTTTTTCACCGCTCGTCATATGCGACCGCGACTAGCTTCGTTGAGTCAAAACTGGTCGTTTAGAGTCCCATTGTAGCGAACAGTGATGCGTGAAAAGACCGGTGGGGAAGTTGGATGATGTCATGAGAGAGAGAGAGAGGGAGAGAGGGAGAGAGAGAGACCAGAACTGCAAGAGACAGAGGCCAGAACTGAGAGAGAGACCAGAACTGATAGAGAGAGCAGAACTGAGAGAGATCAGAACAGACAGAGAGACAAAGACCAGAACTGAAAGATAGATCAGAACTGAGAGAGATCAGAACTGGGTGAGACCATAACTGTTAGACACCAGAACTGACAGAGAGAGTGAACATCACAGCCAACTGCGATGAGTGAGAAGACCAGTGGGGAAGTGGGATGATGTCACGTGACATTTGAAGGTCTTTCTGTTGCCGTCGTGGTTTGGCAGAAGGTCCGACAACTCGTTCCAGACGAGTCAAAAGCGGTCGACATGGAGAAAACTCCCGAGCGACCAGTCCAAATCAAGCCACAGATGAGCGCGACGACAGATGGTGGCAGCCAAGCGAGGGGTACCGACGATCACACGCACTTCCTGTTTGATGATGACTCTTTGGTGCCGACGTCAATGGTCAGGGTCAAGTCTTCAGGCTAGGAAGGGGAGGAGCCTCACCAGCGCAGCTAGCTAGCATCGCGTGGTGGCGAGGACCGTGGACTGTCTCCGCCCCCTCCGTGGAGCTCCACCCCCAATTACTGGCGGACCTCGTTTGCGATCAGACTGTCCTCCCCTGAGTGGAAATCCGCCTCATTGATGTTGTTGCTGCCGTTGAGCATGTCATCGTCCTGTGACGACGCCCGGTCCTCCTCGCTACCGCCGCCCGGCTCGTCCGAGTTGGGGTCTTGGAGCACCTGGGCGATGTACATCTGCTGCTGGGGGCAGACAGCGTTAGCACGTTAGCCACATTGCTGAACGTGTACATCTGCTGCTGAGTGACAGACATCGTTAGGACATTAGCCTCGTCGCTAACCGCTATGTTCTCTAATCCGGCCGACATTACACAATACAGGAAGTCCTCGAGTTACGACGTACTCGACCTACGACGTTTCGACTTTACGACGCCCGTGCCTCGTCCGCCATTTTGTCCGCAGCACCATAGTGTTTCTGCTTAGCTAGTGCGTAGAGCTTGTCTGTGTTTGTGCGGCGGGAGTATCTTTGCCTTTTTCGCCCTCCTTTTTTCACACTCTCAGCAGTAATGGTAAGTACAGCATCTTATTTTTTTATTTGAATGTAATTTAGTTTCTTTATACGAAGTGCTAACCTTTCCTGCTACGGTCACCCAAGCGTGGTCGGGAGACGCCTTTTCCAGTGCCGAGGTTGTCCACTTCGGGGTTAACCCCCTTCTCTCGTTGCACAGCGGAGCCGGGTGGCGGCGACAATAAAGGCACGAAGCACCGATTTGCTGCATTAATGGCTTCCTTAGCTCCTCTGCACATTGGACGTCTACGGGTCCTCCGCTAATCGCTACTCTTCCCCGGTCGCCGTCACTACACTTGCCACTGTACACACTCGCACCGGCGCGCACTCCTTCCTCCCTCGCAGTCCCGCCGGATGACGCCTGTGCAGTCCCGTCTCACTCACACATCGACGCACACGCCCACACACACTGAGCTTGCTGTCCCAATCACACGGGACAATACCCGTAACAGAAGTATTTCGACGTAAATTTCGGCTTTAACGGTGAAAACCGACTTACGCGGAAATTCGGGTTACGTCGCAAGCGTAGGAACGGAACTCGTTCGTAAATCGAGGACTTCCTGTACACAATTCACATTAACATGACTCCTGGAATACAATTTTTTTTTATTCATAAAATGGGGTTCATTCAAATATATTTCCCATGTCATTTTTTTTTCATTTATAATCATTCTGTAATTGATTTGGACCATTTGTTATTGTATGACTTAATTGCTTAATCAATTATGGTTCCATCCTAAAATTGCTTACTTCAAATGTATGTGTGCATTTTGAGTTATAGAGCCAGGCCAGCCGCACAGCAAGCGAGGCAGTAGGAAAAACGTGGCCATCGAACCCGAGACCCAGTGTGGGCGAGAGAGACAGCAAGAGAGAGAGAGTGATGTTATTATCTAATTGGTTAATAAATGATTATTAGCTAATTATACATTAGCAATTATTTTTTTCCCCATTGTATTAAGTTAGCAGATCTTTCATAAAATTGGCTAATTAAAAGTCTATTCATGCATTTTTATTTAGTTAATTCATTGAATAATTTAACTTATTTAGAAAAAAAAAAATAAAAAATATCAATAATTGGTCAATAAATTATCATCACATTACTTACAGATTTGCATGAATTATTGTTTTATTAAAATATTTCTAGCATGAATTTCACATTATTTTTCTTGAAATTGGTTAATGAAAATTATTTATTTATTGATCTCATTCAGTAATTTATTTTATTAAAATGTTATCTTTTTTTGTTGCATTTTTCGCTTATGATTGTTAAATTAAGATGTATAATGTGACTGTGTAAAATGTAAAAATTTACATTTAAATCAGTTAACACATTCAATATTGTTTTTAATAGAAAATAATACAAAAAGTATGAGCAGAAAAACCAACAATTGAACATTTATGATATGGTATTATTGAATGCTATAGCAAGTCAGTTTGCATCGCGACCTCTCACCTGCGATTTGGCCGGCGGGGAGGCGGCGCTGCGGACCGGACGTCCGTTCTCCACGACTTCCGCGTCCGAGTCCTTGGTGTCGATCTGCCGCAGCAGAATGTTAGCGTTAGGGAGCGCGTACGGACGGACAGATGAACGGACAAATGCTGCCGGCGCAACATACCTTGTAGTTGTGAGCGCTGAGGTACTTGAAGTGTCCGAAGCAGACGTGTGACAAACACACCACAATGGTCACCACCAGGACCACCAGCGTGAACATCGATGTGGGCGTCTCGAAACCTGCGTGGACTAGGGACCGTTAGCTCGCGTTCACATTAGCTTGTACAAAAAGGTTGTTGGTGATTTTTGAGAAAATTACACTAATGTATATTTTTGAGAGGCATAGGTGCCCCCCCACAAAAAAAAAAAATCAATAAATAAATAAAGAAAATTCTGTGAATAGGTTCATCTATGAAAGCTGAATTGCAAATATGCGGGGTCCACTGTATACAGTATATATATTCTGTAAAAAAGTTAATAGCCAATATTTTTGGCAGTATAATTGGGAAAAAAAAGTTTGGGTTAGTGCTGGTACACACAAAGATTTTTCAAATCTTTATAGATTGGTTATATATCACACTTAATCACTTTTGGTCGTACTGTTTATGGTGTCCGCCAATAATCCCAACACAGAAAACTACACACAAAAAGATTCTGTTCCATCACCAATCTCAAATCCAGGCCTCAAAAACAGAAATCTCGCATGATCAAACATCCATCCATCCATTTTCAGAGCCGCTTCTCCTCACAACGGTCGCGGGCCTGCTGGAGCCTATCCCAGCGATCATCAGGCAGGAGGCGGGGCACACCCTGAACTGGTTGCCAGCCAATCAGAGGGCACACACAAACAAACAAACAAACAACCAGTCGCACTTACATTCACACCTATGGGCAATAACCCTAATCTCCAATTCATGCATGTTTTTGGGATGTGGGAGGAAACCGGAGTGCCCGGAGAAAACCCACGCTGGCACGGGGAGAACATGCAAACTCCACACAGGCGGGGTCGGGGATTGAACCCGGGTCCTCAGAAACCGACGCTCTAACCAGTCATCCACCGTGCCGCCGCATGATCAAACATGATCTAACATGATCTAACAAAATCTAAGAAGAAGAGGAAACAGCAAAAACCAGGGAAACACAAGACACAATGTGGAAGAGGAAACATGAAAAGATGGAATTATGTGGTTTTGGGACTATTTTTGACAGACAAATTCCCCCCCCGCCAAAAAAAAGACTAAGCACTAAGCAGTCTTGCGCTTCTCACAACAACCGATTATGTTGCGCCGATGTTTCCCGGGTGATGTCCAAGCGACCCAAGGCGTGAGTATTGTATTATGGTGATGTCGTCAATGAAACGCTTGCTTTGGAAAATAGTTAGATATTAATTTATATTTACAGCCGCTTCTTTATTCCTCACTCAGGACGCTTCTTGATTGGCTACATGACTCGGGAGGTGTCGGCTTATTGGTCATAAATATCGAACGCGGTTAATAAAATTTGGAAGATTGTCGGCCCCGACACGTTTGGGACCCTGTTGTCGGGACAAATTCACTCTTAACACACCTCAGACCACACGATACAGGACAGGGGTAGGCAAACGTTTTGGCTCAGGGGCCACATTGACTTTTAAAATTTGACAGGCGGACCAAACCATAACCTGATGCTTGCATATAAAAATAAATAAATAAAAAAGGCCTTGTAGCGTTAATACTTAGATTGACTTTTAATGGGAACAGTGTTATTTTGTTGATCACCTTTTTTTGCCAGTGCTTCAAAGTCTGGTGTTAGTTTTGTTGTGGCAATTCTCAGAAGGTGTTCATCACTCAGCTGGGATCTGTAGAATGTTTTGTTGGTGTTCATCACAGTAAAAGTCTGTTCACACACATATGTAGAGCCAAACAAACACCACCAGCATCCTCTGTGCCATCTTCTGTATTTTTGGAAATTTGTCTGCGCTTAATGAAGCATAAAACTCATCCAGTTGAACTTCTCTTTTAAGACAGTATCACATTGGAAATCTATCAGTTCCATCTGCAGCTCGCGTGGCGCTGTTTCAGAGTTTTGTGTGACTGAATCTTGGATGGCAGTTTGTCAGATAAAGGTGTTTTGCCGAGCCAGCAAGCTTGATTTTAACAGCTGAGCCGTAGCCATCAGTTCCTGCGTTGATTGGCTGTTAGCATAATCAGCATGCATGGTAGAAAAGTGACAGCTGATGTTATAGTCCTCTAAAACCGCAATGGTTTCTTAACAAATTAGACATACAGCCTTTGACCGGACTTCAGTGAAAAAGTATTTAGTTGTCCATTCTATATTAAACACTCAGCACTCACTGTCAACCTTTCTTTTCTTTGGCCACTCATGGTTGAAGAAGGGTTCAGAGCAGTAGCAGAGTAAAAACAGAACAGCCAAAGTCAAGTCAATGTATCACTGTACCTACTTCGCTACGTGGTGGAAGCACCGGGCATTACAGGACAACCTGGTGGAACCACTCGGGATTACAGGACAAGGTCAAATGAATGTAGTCATGATTTTGATGTGATTTGGGCGATTATGTACCTATCTTTGACGGGTCAGATTGAAATGATCAACGGGCCGGATGCGGCCTGCGGGCTGTAGTTTGCCCACCCCTGATATAGGATAATCTTAGAAGACAGGGTCTGATGTTTGTCGTCCTTAGTTGGGAAGGGGCAAAATTGGGACAAAAACAGCCCCATTCTTTTAATGTGTGTGCCAGGCCTCAGACCGACCATTGCGTCGCGAATGGGCGAGTGTTCACTGCAACAGCATGAAGGAAGGAAGGAGGAGAACTGAGGTGAAGTGCACGGCGGGTTGAGGGTCTTGCCTGTCCGCATGGTGGAGAAGAAGAGCAGCCAGAAGAGGCAAAGGATGGGCGCCGCCACCACCTGAGTCACGGCGCCAGAGTGGATCTTCTTGTCCAGCTTCGATGGCAGGTACGCGTAGTACATGTTGTAGCGGTCCACCAGGTGCTTCAGTAGCATGTACATAAGACCTGAAGCCAGGACGGACGGGTTCGGGTTCGGGTTCGGCTCAACGTCGGCGTGACGTCATAACGCGCCACACTCACCAAAGGGCACGATGATCGGACAGGTGATGCTGTAGGCCATGACCACGGTGAAGACGTTCATGATCCACGCGTACGCCGCCCCGAACTGGAACTCGTATGCTTGATGCTGATGCAACAGGAAGACACGTTTGTCAATTGCTACGGAAACAACACAGCACAACCGGAAGTTCGGTCAAGATCTGGCCATCTGGACCTGGTTTTCTAGACCTCGTCTTCTGGACCTGGTTTGGACCCAGTTTGGAGCTGAACCTCTGGGCTTGGTCTAATAAACCTGGTCAGGATCTGGCCTTGGTCTTCTAGACCTAGTTAGAATTTGTCCTATTGCACTGAGTCTCTTGTACCTGGTCAGCATCTGGTCTTATGGACCTGATCAGCACCTGGTTTTCTAGACCTCATTTTCAAGCCCTGGATTGGAACCAGTCTGTAGTTGGCCTTCTGGGCCTGGTCTGATAAACGTGGCGAGGATCTGTCCTTTGTCTTCGAGACATCGTTAGGACCTGGCCTTCTGGAACCGTTCTTTTGGCCCTGATCAGCATGTGGCCATTTGGAACTGGTAGTGTCAATCCCAGTCAGGAAATGTCCTTGTGTAGTGGTCTGGTGCGCGCTCACCCTCTTGACGTTGCGTCTATCTGCTGCGGATGGTGCAAGGCAGAGTCGTATCATGTACATGAGGAGGCCGGGGATCCGGAGCAGGTCCATGGCGTTCCCGATGAAAGCCGACGCGATCACGTAGTTGACGAAGAACGCACCGTTGTCGGGCAGGAACACGCACCTGAGGGACCACATGCACCCGACCGGTCTTTTTCCATGTTTCCGGGTGGAGAAAAAGGAAGACAAATAAAGCTGACTCACTCAAAGCGGACGGTGCCGTCGGCCAAGAACTTTTTGTCAAAGAGCCAACGGAAGAAAACATCCAGGCTGAAACACACACACAGACACACACATTGACACACACACATGCAGACACACACGCATAGGGGGTTAGAGGTCAAAAGCAAACGACAACAATTTTACAAGATTACCTGACAAACAATAACATTACCTGCTCAGGCCAAGAGAGGGCAAGAGAAGAACCATAAAGATCAGGAACGTGTAACACTTGTGCATCGTCGTTCGGTTTTCTCCAGACCTGCACGCGCACGCGCACACGCACACAAACGCATGCACGCACAAACACACACACACGCACAGACGCACACACGCACAACCGCCTACAAGTCAGACTAAAATTTATAGTGTGGTGACTAGAAGTAGTCTGGGGGCTAAAAGTGCTCTTCGGAATAAAAGTGGTCTTTGGCTGGATATGGTGACTGAGGACTAGTAGTGGCATTTTGACTGGAAGCGGTGTTTGTGATATAAGCGGTATTGGGATTATAGTTGAAGTGTGGTGACAAGTGGCAGTGTTGCTTGAGACCTGGTCCAGTGTGCCTCGAAGAATGCCGAGTAGTAGACGATGGTTGGCAGCAGGGCAGAAAAGGCCCACAGGAGGAGTGTGGGGAAGAACTGGGTCACAATAGGGTTCTGTGGAGACACAAGCAGTCACAAGCTTTGGAGCAGCGACTCCTCAGGAATATCAACAGACATGCAAACACACCAAAGGCATGAAAAAGGTCGCAAAAAAACAAAAACATTTTAGCGGGGGCCTGGGGGGAGAATTTGTTTTATTTTAACATGAATTAAGCAATCTGGAAGACTCTAAAGAGTACAATAAGGCAAAAAAAAAAATGTTTCTTCACGCAGAAAAACGTATTTACACCACTCAAGTACATGTTGCTGTACAAATTTAAGATTACAATTAAATTTGTCTCATTTCTTTGCTTTTTGTTTTGACCTCCAACTTGACCCAGGCCCATCTCCACCTGCACCTGATTCCTGCTTCAAGCTGTGTCACATGAATAGCAGCCTCCTCTTTAAGCACTCTACATACTCAATCTACATCTAATACAAAATGTACTACCGGATCAACTCTTGTCACCGATGTTACGTGTGCTTCGCGGTTCCACTTGGGACCACAACCAGGGCCACGACCTGCAGCACCTCGACGCGAAAATACAAAAGACCAGTGCAACAAATACCACACTGGCTGATCTGATGAGCAAAAATGTTGCTTAAACGTAAGAGTAGCAAAAGAGGATGTCCGCTCCAGAGGTGGGTAGAGTCACCAAACATTGTCCTCAAGTAAGAGTACTCTTACTTGACAATAATGTGACTCAAGTACAAGTAAATAGTACTCCTCCCAAAATTACTTGAGTAAGAGTAAAAAGTATGCATTGAAATTATTACTCTAGTACTAAGTAAATAGTGAGCAACTTCAGATTTTTTTTTTTTTTTTTACCAAAGCATGAACATCAATTAAAAAAAAAATGTACAAAATAAAATGTACAAATTCTGATGTTGCTGTATGTGTGTGTGTATGCACAGTCAAAACTACAATAAAAACATCTGCAATTTACTGCGCGGTGTTTCCTCAAGTTATAAGCGAGCTGTAATATTCACGTTTGGGCAGACTGTGCCAGACAAATACTACAATACATGAAAGCTGTTGTTTTTGTTCGTCTGAATGTAAACAAGAGTAGCTCGCCGTTGCCTTCATGGTAACGACGACCTTCCCAACATGGCCGCCACGTAGGCACGACCATCAGCCGGGCTGGCTTATCTAGTGTGAATACCTATCTCCGAAGTCTGGGACGCCCAATGGAAGATGTTGTGTGAGGTCATGTGACTTTCTTGTGTCGTTTGATTGGTGAACTAGACTTAAAGGTCACTAGCGCTTAAATTGGATTGACAGCGCCCGATGCGGAAGTCGGAGTCTCGCGCACGAAATAGTTGATAAATAAGCAATAATTGATAAATAAAAGTAGCGAGCGACATTTAGATAATTGTAATGGAGTAAAAGTACCGTGACTTATTAACAGCAGAAGCGGCGGAAGTTTTTTTCTGGTCTTGTCAACTCCTGTGACTTCGAGCGCACAGGCGGAACCTCACGCCGCATATTAGTCCGCCGCAGAGTAATATTCACTATTAGATCTGTGTGTTGATGGTGGATGTGTGGAACGGATCTAGTTGCCAACGTTCAAGGAGTACGAAACGGCCTATGACGCCAGCGACGGCGACCCGCCCCCCCTAAAAAAAAAGATTGATTTCAAAACGGTGAATTTCGCCGAAAGGCGACTGATTTGCATGTATGTATCAAGGAGACGGCGTCGATATCAAGGAGGTGTCATGTATACGAATGAGATGTTGTGCATATTATTAAGGCAGTTCCTCTCACGTTCAGGTACTCCACCGGCTTAGTGACGTTGAACTTGTCCATGGTGGAGATGATGATGGCAGGCGTAGTGAGGAAGAAGAGCAGCAGGAACAGGATGCAGTTGATGATGAGGCAGCGGATCCACCAGGAGACTCCGCCCAGCGACAGGTGCTCCCTAAGAGACACACAGGGTCTCATCAGCAAGCGAGACGGCGACTGGGACTGCTACCGGAATTGGGACCCACCAGCGCACGTTCTGCGGATCGGGCGCGTAGGTGACGCTCCAGTTGTGTACGTGAAGCGCTTCGCTGAACTGCGAGGATCGCGGCTCCTGGCGACAGCGGCACCCTTGAACCTGACACGCGTTAAAATCCTTTAGGATTCTGCCAGGGCAGAAGGAGGGGTCAAGAGGTGGGCTCTGAAAGTAACAGCAGGCCATCTCAGGGGCGGGGGGGGGGGGGCTTACATGGCGGTCATGGCCTCGTTCTGGAAGGTGACAAAGGCCATGCCCAGAGGTTTGGTGTGGACCTTTTCCTTCTCTTTGCGGTATTCCTCCTTCAACTTGGCCTCCCTCTTGGTGTAGAAGCTGACCGCCTCCTCCTGCGAGCAAAGTGCACACACACCGGTCCTACAATCCACAATCTATGTCCTACGATCCACGAGTCTACAATACACAAGTCTACACTTCAAGGGTCTTCAAGTCTACAATCCACAAGTCTATAAATTCACCAGTGCAAAAGTCGACAAGTCTACAAGTCCAAAACGTGTTGGCCAGCTGTCGCCAAGGTGTGGTCTAGGTGTCGTTAGGTGTCTTGCTGCAGAGGTTGGACGTAGCAAAGTACTTTGTTACTGTACTTAAGTAGATTTTTCAAGTATCTGTACTTTACTTGAGTATGTACTTTTCCGGCGACTTTTTCTTTTACTCCTTACTTTTTAAACAAAAGTATCTGTAGTTTTTACTCCTTATTTTTTAAAAAATGAGTTTCTTACTTTTAAATCCTAAAATTAGCAATGATGCGACATAAAAAGCAGAACGCTGAAAAACCTGAAGTAAGCGAGTCAAGCACATTGATCATAGACGCCATAGATTCGACACTCCACTTTGAGCCACGGGCCTACGGCGACGCTAAGATAGTGGCGGCAAAGTGTCAGCGCATTCTATGTAGGTAAGCTAGTGGGGGCATAATCAACCCATAACCTTAACACAAAGTCATGAGAGGACAGGAGACCAACATGCGAGTTAGATTCGCCAGTGCAAGGCAAGATGAATCGGCAGCAGCAGGGAGTTAAGGGGGAGATTTATTTGAAAAGATTAATATGACATTTTAAATAACGTATATATTTACACATACATATTATCTTCTCTGTCTAATACAATTGGTATTATTATCACTGTAAGAGTGATTTGCAATTACATTGCATTTCTATATCAAAACTTGAGTGTTGTTTTCTTATTGTTTGCATTTCAGTGCAACAAAACTCATTTAACAACCAGACATTTACAAATACACTTTATTTGTTGATTTGACAGGCATGCGTGTTCGAGGTCGATCAGGACGACAAGGGAATACATCGTATTATATTAATTGTACATATAAATACTATACAAAAAGAGTGAAGTGATTCACAACAGTTTTTTTTAGCTGAGCTCAGCTGCGCCAAAAGGAGAACTGCAGCATGCTGTCACTCATTCAGAATTTTCGGCTAATGACCAATGAGCAGCCAGCGTCAGGCAGCGCCGCGCAAGCGGGGGAGGGACATAAGTTTACTCAATGTACTGAAGAACTGAAAGTTAACTGAATGTACTGTAATGTACGAGTGATTCGTTCGTTGAACTTCGTCATTCGCAATCCGCCAAGGAGAGACGTACTAGTACGTATGCAGTGAACTGTACTGCCATGAGTGACGAGGACTGAAGTTCACTGCGAATGAGTGATTAGTTTGTGCAAGGAACAACATATTATGCAGTGAACGTACTCGTGAGTGATTTTAACCATTCGTCCTCAGGGGGATAGCTTTTACGAGCATCCATTTCTCCAAACTAACGGCTAATGTTGAGTCAGTCAAGAAAAAATTAAATAAATGTAAATTAATAATAAATACATACATACAACCCCTCTTTGTCTCTAATATGATTATTAAAGCTTTTTGTTTAATAATTATAAAAAAAAATATATAGATTAATACATTAAATTTATTTTGTTTAATAATAAAAAAATAATAATAATTAAAAATCTGAATACATTAAATGTATGTAGCGCTTCTCAAGACACTCAATGACGATTTACACTAATCAGATGACAATAAAAGTACATGGGTGAACAGGAAGTGCGGGTGGTGGTGTCAGCGACGCTGTCCACCGCAGTGGAATGCAGACAAGTCTCGCAGGTCGGCGGTAGCCCGTGTGGATGTGAGGGGATGCGGAAGGAAGGATATGTGCGGCAGCTGAGCTCGCCGCACGGATGTTCACGAGTCACAACCGAAGCCGGTGTTTGAGAGCTTGCTGAGCGACAAGTAGTGATAACTTAGCTTAAGTTTTTTTTTTTTTCTCCAATCTCCCCGCCTTTCCTAGTTTACAATACATGACAACAACAACAACGCATAGTTGTTCGGTGAACGTGTTGAGTGAACGTGAACCTCAGGGATGAATCATGAACTGAAGGAGGAAGCACTTGAATGATTCTGTGAAAAAGAACTGACCGATTCGGTAAACGGATCTTTTGAATGAATCTTTTTAACAAACTGATTCTAGTGATTCAGTATACTCAAAAGAACTGCCGTGACCGTCACTACATTGTGCTGCGTACGGTTGAACACACGTCGTACAATTACAACAAGGGAACTCCGAACTGGGAATAACCTTTCATAGGTAAGAATATTTTTTGGCTCTTTTTGCATAACTGCCTGCAATGAATGAACCATGTTAGTTTTTCAGAAAGCTAGCTTGTGGAAGTCTGTCTCGCTGGTAGTAAATTACGTTTGAGGATTAACATAATATTTTCAAAACATATTTGCGCACAGCCAAAACAAAAAACAAAAACTGAAAATAGCCCTAATTTGGTCTAGTTTCAGTCAATCCGCCCCCCACATCACTCCCAAACCCTGTTTGGCCCTGGGCAAATAAATGTGTCTTTATTTTTAACTATTTATGTTGTACTGGCGGCAGGGTGGTTGACTGGTTAGCACATCTGCCTCACAGTTCTGAGGACCCAGGTTCAAATCCGGCCTCGCCTGTGTGGAGTTTGCATGTTCTCACCGTGCCTGAGTGGCTTTTCTCCGGGTACTCCGGTTTCCTCCCACATCCCAAAAACAGGTACCGTAGGTTAATTGAAGACTTTAAATTGCCCGTAGGTGTGAATGTGAGTGCAAATGGTTGTTTGTTTATATGTGCCCTGCGATTGGCTGGCAACCGGTTCAGGGTGTACCCCGCCTCTCGCCTGAAGTTAGCTGGGATAGGCTCCAGCACGCCCGCGACCCTAGTGAGGATAAGGGGTACGGAAAATAACTGAATAGCACACTAACCAACGACTTGAACACCTTCTACTGCAGAATTGAAAAGGACACTTTCACACCCCACACCCACCCAGCCGCACCACTTTCCACTATCACACCTCTGACTTCTGCGTTTACCATCCGCGAACAGGATGTGAGACGTATCTTCAAACAACAAAAGATTAACAAAGCGGCAGGCCCAGACCATGTGTCCCCATCCTGCCTCAAAGTCTGCGTGGACCAGCTCGCGTCACAGGTCCCCTGCTGGACCACCTGCAGTTTGCCTACCGAGCAAACAGGTCTGCAGATGATGCAGTCAACATGGGACTGCACTTCATCCCACAACACCTCGACAGTGCAGGGACGTACGCGAGGATCCTGTTCGTGGACTTCAGCTCAGCGTTCAACACCATCATCCCTGAACTTCTTTCCTCCAAGCTTCTCCAGCTCAACGTCTCGTCTGCCATCTGCCAGTGGATTTACAGCTTTCTGACGGGCAGGACACAGCAGGTGAGGCTGGGGGAGACCACTGGGGGCACTGGGGCGCCCCAAGGTTGTGTCCTCTCTCCGCTGCTCTTCTCTCTCTACACGAACGACTGCACCTCAACATACTCGGGTGTCAAACTCCTGAAGTTTGTAGATGACACCACTGTCATCGGCCTCATCAAGGACAGTGACGAGTCTGCATATCGACAGGAAGCGGAGCGGCCGCAGCTGCGGTGCGGCCGACACAACCTGGAGCTGAACACGCTCAAGACGGTAGAGATGATCGTGGACTTCAGGAGGCATCCTTCGCCACAGCTGCTCCTCACGCTGTCCAGCTGCTTTGTGTCAACCGTCGAGAGCTTCAAGTTCCTGGGAATTACAGTCTCTCAGGACCTGAAGTGGGCGACGAACATCAACTCCGTCCTCAAAATGGCCCAGCTGAGGATGTATTTCCTGCGGCTTCTGAGAAAGCACGGCCTGCCACGGGAGCTGCTGAGACAGTTCTACACAGCGGTCATCGAATCAGTCCTGTGTTCTTCCATCACAGTCTCGTTTGGTGCTGCTACAAAAAAGGACAAACTCCGACTGCAACGGACAATCAAAACTGCTGAAAAGATTGTCGGTACCCCCCTACCCACCCTTGAGGACTTGCACGGTGCCAGAACTAAGACAAGAGCGTGCAAAATCCTCTCGGACCCTCCGCATCCCGGTCACCGGCTCTTCCGGCTCCTTCCCTCAGGTAGGCGCTACCGATCAATGCAAACTAGAACAAGCAGACATTCCAACAGCTTCTTCCCTCTTGCCATCAACTTCTTGAACACCTAACCTACAATTCCATTGAAACATGCTGCCAATTTTCTTGACTTGAGTTTGTTGTCACATTTCTGTGGGGCCAATTATACATGACTCGGGCACTCACTGCAGTAGTCTCGCCACGCTGCACGATTTGCATATCTGTTGTTGATCAATACTGGCCACTTGTGGCAGAGTAGCATCTGCACCACTTGCACACTGACTGAGGAGTATCTGCAACATTTGCGCAATCGACATTGTCCCAGATTATCGCAATACTCGTCACTTTAAACTGCATACATTCCTTGAAGTCTTGGCGCCCTTTGCACAATGGTCATCGCACTGGACTATTGCTATATTAGTCACTCAAACTGCTCTAAGTGCTAGAGGACTCTGCATCTTTTTGCACAATTAAAATAATAATTTGTACCGGCGGCACGGTGGACGACTGGTTAGAGCTCAGCCTCACAGTTCTGAGGACCCGGGTTCAATCCCCGGCCCCGCCTGTGTGGAGTTTGCATGTCCTCCCCGTGCCTGCGTGGGTTTTCTCCGGGCACTCCGGTTTCCTCCCACATCCCAAAAACATGCATAGATTGGAGACGCTAAATTGCCCGTAGGTGTGCATGTGAGAGCGAATGGTTGTTTGTTTGTACGTGCCCTGCGATTGGCTGGCAACCAGTTCAGGGTGTACCCCGCCTCCTGCGCGATGACAGCTGGGATAGGCTCCAGCACGCCCGCGACCCTCGTGAGGAGAAGTGGCTCAGAAAATGGATGGAATTTGTACCGGCATTACCAGATAACTAGCAACCCTTTATTGCTCAGTGACTGTTTTTGTCAATGTCTTTATGTCACAAAAGTGTTCTCTGTCAATTGACTGTCTGTTGTCGTACTCGAGCGACTCCAACTACTGGAGACAAATTCCTCGTGTGTTTTTTGGACATACTTGACAAATAAAGATGATTCTTATTTCATTTCCGTAACAAGGAACAAAGCAACAACAATGTCGACTGTGGAACAGTGTCTGCTAGAACAAATGGACCTAGATTCCTAGATGATACGTTTGATTATGCTGCAAAATCGATCAACAAGGCGGCGGCGTAGGTGGTATGTGGAACCGAGAGGAACCCTGAGTACGTCATCATCATAGCATGTGACTAAAACGGACCAATCACGAGAGATGATGTCCGCGGCAATCTACGCGCAGCAAACTTTTTTGCCGTGTGCGCGTCAAGCGACGCAGAGGGGCCGCGCGGGCCAATGCGTCGGTCACGCGATGCAATGCGGGCGTTGTCAGCCGCGCGAGCGCGGGAGTATAAAGAGGCCTTTAGCTAGGTGTCGCTTAGATGTCGCCAATGTGTCGGTTAAATGTCGGACAGGTCTCAAGTAGGTGTCAGTCAGTGTCGTTTAAGTGTCTGCTCGGCGTCGGCTAGGTGTCAGCTAGGTGTTTTGCCGACAGTAAGTGTTGTCAATGTGTCGGATAAGTGTGGGATTGATGTCAAGTAGGTGTCGTCTGGGTCACTCCCTATGGCGTCATCTATATTTTGTTTAGGTGTAAACACGGGTGTACGCCACGGGAAGTGACGTAACGAAGGGTGACCTCTTCGCAGCCGGCGATGGCGCAGCAGCAAAGATGTCCACAGGGTTTGGGGTTGATCATGGTGGGAACGTGCTCCTTGGCCATCAGGTCGGTGAAGAACTTTTTACTGCGCTCCGTCTTCTTCCTGCGGCGCGGGATCACACGCTTCAAGATGCCGCAAAGCTAATCGCTAACGGCTAGTGTCCCAGCAGCGTTATTAGAGTTCCCACATAGTTTCAAGGCAGGACAGGCCCCACTGCAACATGATTGGCTCCTGCGTCACGGGAAGGGCAGGCTACGCGGATGTAACGAAATGACCATCCCAAACATGTATCACAATTGTACAAAATAAAAACAAAGACGTTTGTTCTGGTTAGGTTTCGGGCTCGGATTGGGGTTAAGGTGGTTTATGATGGGTTAAGGTTAGGATTACGGTGTATTAGGGTTAGTGGGAAACATATTAATGCTGCCACTCTTAAGACACAAACTTCTTTTCCCGCCTGGAAGCAGTAGGGCGTGTGCTACAGGGATACAATAGCCAATCATAGTGCAGTGGCGTGTGTCTTGGAGCCAGTAATATTGCAGCAGGATGTGTCCATTCTTGAAACTATGTGGGAATCCTAATAACGCGTCCAAGCATGCTCACCTCTCCGCATTCAGAGACATCAGCTTGGCCACGTTGTAGCAAATCCGAGCTTCCAGGACCGTGCAGTTCTCGTACGCCTGCCTGGGTAGGAAAGACGTCCGACATGCTAACAGCTCGCTGTATCGTCGTCAAACAAACAAGAGATCACGTACTCAAAGTGCTGCTTGATCTGGCTCTCTTCGGCGTACTTGGAGATGCCGTTGATGAATAAAGTGCGTTTCACCTGCAACGTACAAAACCGACAAAAGGTCACATTACCGTGTGCTTAGCATGCGCTTAGCATGCGATTATTACCAGGTCGTCTTCCTTGTAGTGCATCTTGGATGTGTGTCGTCTCATGCTGTAGACGGTGAGCAACAGGTACATGAAGGCGAATGATGTGTGTAGCCACAACAAGTTGGTCCTGAAGGAGCACACAATACAACCGCTAATTGCTGACTCCCTTTTCAAGCTAGGATACACTGCAAATTCTGTACATGAAAATGTGAAAATACCAAACTCACCCGGACTTCAGGTTGGCTATCGTCGTGCGGCCGAAGCTGTAGGCATTGTTTTCTGGAAAATTTCAAACATTCCAAATGATCAAGATAGAAAATAAACTCAAATCATGACTATCTGTTCCATAAACATTGACTTTCATCTCATAACTAGACGATGATATTTCTGGAGAAATTACGCGTGAATGCTGAAAAGCTGAAGCAGAACTGAAATGCTGTGGAGTTATATATGGAATGAGACTGGAATTTTGGGAATGTGTATTTTGTAGTTGGAATGTTTTACATCAGTCAAAAAATGTTGAAGGAGGAGGGAATAATGTAGAACAGTGGTTCTCAACTGTTGTCACCCTGGGACCTGCATTTTTACGCACCCACTTTTACAGAAGTGAAGAACAATAAAGTACATGAAATGTTCAAAAATAGCCTTTGAAAACATATGTACATCATATTTTAAACATAAACACATGCTTACATGTTCAAAGTGCCTTTCAGAGCACCTTATTAATTCACTGCCAGCCTTCCCAGTTAACATTGATATTTGACTTCTAAAGCCGTCAATGGCAGTGAATGTGTTTTAAGTAACTAAGGAAGAACATGACAACTTCATGTACAAAAATACAAAAAGTAAAATTAGCTATCACAATTGCACAAAATACTGCCACAAAATGTAATTCTTCTTGATATTTATCTTCTTTTCAGGAAAGTCAAAATAATGTTATTTTCCAAATAAAAGTCAAGTCCGACCTTGGATACAATTGAATATTTCACTGGACAGGGGGTCCTCAATTTTTTGTGTACATACAGAATTTGTACGTAAATCAGCTGTGCGCCGTAGTCTCTCGGTAATCTACAGACAGTAGTGAAGTGCTTGTGAAAAACACTTGATCAATGTAAACCGATCCAATGAAAACACAAAGTAGTTCATAGCGCCATTTGTAACCTCAAAACATTGTATTGTAGTTTTTCCAGTTCTTTTGTTGAAAAGCTCATGGGGGTAGTCAATGATCAAATCAATAAATAAGTTCAATTTTATATTTAGCATATAGAAGTCAGACATAAGACATTTCAGTGCACTGGAAATCATTCAGCAAGGGTCTTGCCGGCATGATCTGATCTCTTCCGGGATCTGTCTTCCTTTATCTGTGTCACTCTGTTCCCACAAAGTCGGGGGAGTTTCAAATCTGTTATCTCGAGCGCATAACTTCAAGTCAGAATGTGCATGGTGGGTACCTTGCTCGACACATTTGCAAACCCTGAGAGTACAAAGCATGATGATGGTTGCTTAAGCATGATCAAATATTGCTCAAGCGATGTCTAGCAGTGACAAAGATATAATATCTAAAACAGGGGTCACCAACGCGGTGCCCGCTAGCATTTTTTGCATCTATTCTTCTATTAGCATCTTATTACTTAATACATCTTATTACTGTTACATCTTACTTATACAACCCCAATTCCAATGGAGTTGGGACATTGTGTTAAAGATAAATAAAAACAGAATACAATGATTTGCAAATCATGTTCAACCTCTATTTAATTGAAAGCAGTTAATTTAACACTACAAAGTCAAGATATTTAAAGTTCAAACTGATAAACTTTATTCTTTTTAGCAAATAATCATTAAGTTAGAATTTTCTGGCTGCAACACGTTCTAAAAAAGCTGGGACAGGTGGCAAAAAAGCCTGAGAAAGTTGAGGAATGCTCATCAAACACCTGCTTGGAACATCCCACAGGTGAACCGGCTCATTGGGAACAGGTGGGTGCCATGATTGGGTAGAAAAGGAGCTTCCCTGAATTGGTCAGTCATTCACAAGCAAAGATGGGGCGAGGTTCACCTCTTTGTGAACAAGTGCGTGAGAAAATAGTCCCAACAGTTTAAGGACAATATACCTCAAAGTACAATTGCAAGGAATTTAGGGATTTCATCTACGGTCCATAATATCATCCAAAGGTTCAGAGAATCTGGAGAAATCCCTGCATGTAAGGGGCAAGGCCGAAAACCAACACTGAATGCCCGTGACCTTCGATCCCTCAGGCGGCACTGCATCAAAAACCAAAATCAATGTGTGAAGGATGTCACCACATGGGCTCAGAAACACTTCAGAAAACCAATGTCATTAAATACAGTTCGCCGCTACATCCATAAGTGCAACTTGAAACTCTACTATGCAAAGCAAAAGCCATTTATCAACAACACCCAGAAACACCGCCGGCTTCTCTGGGCCCGAGCTCATCTAAGATGGACTGACGCAGAGTGGAAAAGTGTTCTGTGGTCCCACGAGTCCACATTTCAAATTGTTTTTGGAAATTGTGGACGTCGTGTCCTCCGAGCCAAAGAGGAAAAGAACCATCCGGACTGTTATGGATGCAAAGTTCAAAAGCCAGCATCTGTGATGGTATGGGGCTGTGTTAGTGCCAATGGCATGGGTCACTTACACATCTGTGAAGGCACCTTTAATGCTGAAAGGTACATACAGGTTTTGGAGGGCAACTACAATGGTTAGAAGACTGTCGGCTATGTCTGGGAATGAAATGTGGTGAAGTGAAACCGAACCATTTGAACTTTGAGCTGCAAGGCAAAGGGAAGACTGTTGCTCTAAATGCATTTCAAGCCCAGATGAACATTTTCTCCATGCATTTACAGAGAAAAAGGGGGCTGTACTTCTGTGTAGATGGTGCTGAAAGACAATGCTGAGACTTCAAATCTGAGACCCTTACCCAAGCTGTGGAAAAGTACGTCATAAACAACGTCATAAACAACACCGGTGCACAGCATGCAATGCCAGGCTTCCCACTAACAGACAAAGATACAGATAGAGATGTTCTCAGTGGCAAAATTACATTCAAATATTGAAAAACTGTCCAAAATGCTTCCGATTTGACTAAAATGTTTTAAATCTGAAAGTAGATCTTTGTATGTTACATCATTCATCATAGATTTGTACAAACATGGTGCAACACAGTTCATGATTCGTAAATAAATTGTTACTGGTGACGAAAATGTGACATTGTGATTTCCTACACTTGCAGAGATTCAAAAAAATAGTGTTATTGATATTTATCTATTTATTTATTTATTTATTTATATTTAAAATTTTCTGTGAAAAATTGGGAATTTTCTTTTGAAAAATGAGTTTTTTTTGTGAAAAATAGGGAATAATTAGGTTTTGGTTGAAATTGTGTGAAGGCGGAAGGCCTTCATACAATTTCAACGTCAGGGTTAGGCTTTGTTTACCAACTCACCACAAATACGCCACTGCAATATACAATCCACAAATCTACAATCTGCCAGTTTCCTGTCCACATGTCTAAAAGTCCACAAGTGCACAAGTCTACAATCCAAAAATCTACAACCCACAAGTGAGCAGGTGAGTTGCTTAGTTTACCTTCTTTGGACGGTGGTCCAGCCGATCCTTGGTTTATCAGCAAATCTTTACTGATAATTCTTACTAAAACAATCACACACACGCACGCACACACAAACAAGCACACACACACACACACACACGAGTCCATTTCCTGTTTTTCATTTTCTTAACATGCCAATCAAAACTCATCAAAGATCCACTTT
Organism: Phycodurus eques; assembly: GCF_024500275.1. Lineage (NCBI taxonomy): Eukaryota > Metazoa > Chordata > Actinopteri > Syngnathiformes > Syngnathidae > Phycodurus > Phycodurus eques. Next base: position 31,958,757 of record NC_084530.1, read on the forward strand.
CTGCTTGTCATTTTCATAATATGTGAATCAAAAGTTTTAGAATGTGAATTAGTCTGGTTAGGGGTCATTGACTCCAAAAGGGGGGAATATAGGGTAGAAGGCAAAAATGGTACAATGCACTAAGGTGAACCAATAGAGAGAGAGAGACAGCACATTGTTCAGATCAAACCACTGTAATAAAACATGGTTGCTCAGTGAGCTCCCTTTTAAGAAAACATCATGCAATTGTTTTGATTGTCAAGACAGTTCCAAGAATGGGAGCAGCTTCTAAGGAATACTTGTGACCATGTGCAGTGAAAATGGACTCTGTGCCAGTCAAAAGATCAGATCATCTCCTCCAATCGTGGGTGGAGCTGTCAACTCATCACCACCTGGTGGTGTGTTGGCTCCGATGGCGGGGGAAGATAGCAGTCCGACCTGGCAGACCCAAACGTATTGTGAGGGTCTGCTGGGAACGCCTGCCAGAGTCACCTGTCAGAAGGAGTTTCAACTCCCACCTCCAGAACTTCACCCACGTCCGGAGGGAGGTGGAGAACATTGAGTGAGTGGGCCATGTTCCACGCCTTCATTTTTGAGGCGGCCGACCGGAGCTGTGTTCGTAAATTGGTCGGTGCCTGCTGTGGCGGCAATCCTCGAACCCGTTGGTGGATACCATCAGTGAGGGATGCCCTCAAGCTGAAGGAGTCCTAGCAGGCCGTTTTGGCCTGTAGAACTCCGGAGGCAGCTAATGGGTACTGGCTGGCCAAGCGGAACACAGCTTTGGTGGTGGCTGAGGCCAAAACTTGGGCGTGGGAGGAGTTTGGTGAGGCCATGGAGAACAACTTCAGGACGGCTCCGAAGAAGGAAGCAGTGCGCCGTCAACACTGTATGGTGGAGATGGCGCGCTGCTGACCTCAATTCGGGACGTTGTGAGTCGTGGGCCGAAAACTCCCCACTTCCACCAACACACCTTACTTTGAGGAAGTGGAGTCTGGGGACTCTGAGGTGGGATTTCTTATCTCTGGGGTTGATGTTGCCGAAGTAGTTAAAAAGCTCCTCATTGGCAGGGCCCCATGTTGGATGAGATCCGCCTATAGTTCCTAAAAGCTCTGGATGTTGTAGGGCTGTCCTGGTTGACACGCCTCTGCAACATCGCGTGGACATCGGGGACAGTGCTTCTGGATTGGCAGACCGGGGTGGTGGTCCCTCTTTTTAAGAAGTGGGACCATAGGGTGTGTTCCAACTATAGGGGGATCACACTCCTCAGCCTCCCTGGTAAAGTCTATTCAGGGGTTCTGGAAAGGAGGGTCCGTCGGGAAGTCGAACCTTGAATATTAACCATAGAATTCTCATATTATCTATTGTCATATCATCCACAGATTTTGTATTCAGTGTCATATCATCCATTTTCATATTGCCTATAGAAGCGAGCGTTATATCCTATCACCCGGGGCCAAAGCCCCAAATTACAAATTAATAAATTACTGCTCCACTCACCAGGCATATTCGTTTTCTCTTAGGAAAGGTAATTAACTCAAATAACTCACACAGGTTGCAAATTGATCCGTTTTATATATCAGGTGCTCAGCAAGGTACAAAGGTCAGAATTCCGGGCCGTTTTCCCTCTCCCTGCCACTGAACTCACCGCCGCTATGAAGATTTGAGAAGGAAAAGAGCGCCATTCCCTTCGTCCCCTTACAATATATAGTTTACAACACAAGCACAGGGAGGGAGGTGTTCCTCTAGTAGCTGGCTTGCCTCACTCGGCAGCCTCCCCCCTCCTCGTTCATCGTGACCCGCTGCCTCCCTGATTCTCATCGGTTGGGCCAGGAGAATGATGAGTTGTTTTTCCTCTGATTGTCAGCTTGGAACATTCTGTAGCTCTTCCCCTTTGCCCGCTTCCTGTAAACAAATTTATGCAAACCGGCAGCTGCAAGCACCTAGCACAAGCGGTCATCGACCAGCCACGGTTAATTAAGGCCTCTGGTTTTAAACAAGCCATACTGAATACAAGATATGAGGACAATATGACAATTCTAGAGGCAATATGAAAATGGATAATATGACACTGAAGACAAAATCTGTTAATGATATGACAATTAATAATTTGAGAATTCTATGGTGAATATTACAATTCCCCCTTTTGACCTCAGCTAGCCTACGGTCAACCCATAAGTATATGCAAAAATTAAGGAGTCCCCTTAGTGTAATTGAGAGTGACGCAACTATCATACGTGCCGATGCACGTGTCTGGTGAGCTTCCGAGCTCACCTTCTCCAACAAACCTCAGATTCAGGAGGAGCAGTGTGTTTTTTGTCCTGGCTGTAGAACAATGGACCAGATGTTCACCCTCAGCAGGGTCCTCATGGTGAATGTGCTTTGTGGACTATGGGGTACCGAACCCCTTAATAAGGGCTTTTCGGTCCGTGTACGACCGGTGTCAGAGTTTGGTCCGCATTGCTGGATTTGTTTCCCGTGAGTGTTGGACTCCGCCAAAGCTGTCCTTTGTCACTGATTCTTATGGACAGAATTTCTAGGTGCAGCCAAGGCGTAGAAGGGGTCCGGTTTGGTGACATCAGTATTACGTCTCTGCTTTTGGCAGATGATGTGTTTCTGATGGCTTCGCCGCGATCTGCCACTCTCGCTGGAGCGATTTGCAGCCGATTATGAAGCAGCAGGGATGAGAAGCAGTACCTCCAAATCTGAGACCACCCCAGTCAGAAAAGGGTGGAGTTCTTTCTCCGGGTCGGGAATGAGTTCCTGCCCCAAGTGGAGGAATACAAGTATCTCAGGGTCTTGTTCACACGTGAGGGAAAAATGCAGTGGGAGATCGACAGGTGAATCGGTGCAGCATGTGCAGTGCTACGGACTCTGTATCGGTCTGTTGTGGTGAAGAAGGATTCTCGATTTAGTGGTCAATCTCTGTTCCTACCCTCCCCTATGGTCACGAGCTGTGGGTCGTGACCGAAAGAACAAAATCACGGATACAAGCGGCCGAAATGAGCTTCTTTCGCAGGGTGTCTGGGCTCTTCGTTAGAGATAGGGTGAGAATCTCGGTCATCCGGGAGGGGCTCAAGGTCGAGCCGCTGCTCCTCCACATAGAGAGGAGCCAGATGAGGTGGCTCGGGCATCTGATTAGGCTGCCCCATGGATGCCTCCCTGGTGAGGTGTTCCGAGCATGTGCCACCGGGAGAAGGCCCCGGGGATGACCCAGGACACGCTGGACAGACTAGGTCTCCTGGCTGGCCTGGGAACACCTCGGGTTCCCCCCGGCAGAGCTGGATGAAGTGGCTGAGGTGAGAGAAGTCTGGGCTTCCCCAATTAAGCTGCTGCCCCCGCGACCCGGCCTCGGATAAGCAGAAGAGAATGAATGAATGATTAAACACCTCAATCGGAATAAACAGCCCAAATCCGAACAAAATTTTGTTCAGTTTCACAGGGGTGGAATA